>NW_025335550.1:22763876-22848917 GCF_004798865.1 Varanus komodoensis | reverse complement strand
GCTGAAGGAAAGCGCTCCTCGCCACTGCTGTTACCTGAGCTTCCAGTGAAAGCTCCGGGTCGAGGAGCACTCCCAAGCTGCGGACCTTGTCCCTAAGAGGGAGTGAAACTGAGCTACTAAACAGATTTTAAAAAATGAAAATACTAAAATGCACAGCCAGTTTCAGAATCTGCAGCTAGACAGAAGTATTTACCATAGACACAAAACCCTTAGTCTTTTCTAAGCTAATGTATATGTATGTTGGACAATATACATTGGACAATAAGTTCTTTTATGCCCCTCCTGTAAATGTTACCAGCATCAGTGCCTGTGAGATGTGTGCAATGACTACAGTATAATGGCTTTTGTTCCAGGTTTTGTGCTCAATGGAACAAGAATTGAAGGTAGAAAAGATTGCTGGGGAAATGAGAGCATAAGAAGAGTGAGGTGTGTTTGATCAGACCTTGAATGTATCAATTGCATTCTGTTCCTGTAATGGCCAGCTTAGATGTCTATATCCATACAAGCATGGATAGACTCATATGCCTCCATCTGGCAAGTCTCCAGCATGTGGAAAAAAATCCCTGAATACTTTTGAATGGATTATTGCCTTTTAATAGTCACAAGGAGCAAACCCATCGAATGTATTAGGTTGGTATTCAGTTGATGGGAAAACTTTCCTACATTTCTCATACGATGGTCACAATTCAGCAAGGCTGCCCTGCGGTCAGGTCATCTTCTGGTCTTCCCCACACATGCCACTCACTACAACTTTCCATCAGCTGCCAGCAAAAGTCAACTCTGAGTCTGGTATTTTTGGCTTGCTCTTTGCTCCCATGCCAGCTGCTATTATGAGGTATGCTTTGTGTTGCAAGTTTCAACGGTTAGACAAAATGTCCCAATACAGTGTTATACTACATGCATTCCCGCTCCCAGTTTTCTATTTTCAGTGCAACTACACTATTTTGATGGTCCAATGAGTTGACTGAATCAATAACACAAAAGAGTGTATGTGAGAGACATGTTCAGTTCCAGTTAAAAACAACCAGGTTGCGTTTAGATTAAGCTCAGAAATTCATTGAATGGATTTGATCCTCTCCATGCCTGGGTGTTCAGTCTTTTAACCTGTACCAAAACATAAATTGCCATTCCATTAGAACCACAAGAGAAAAATAACCACTCTGAGGAACAAGCTTGTAAGCCAAATTTGGCAACATCTCTTTTCCCATCCTTCTTCTTTCAACTCCACCCTTTTCCGCCCTTCACTGCTTTTGATCTGTCCCCTCTTCTCTCCTTGCAACAGAAGACTTGCCTTGCACTCTTGCATCCCCACAGAGAACTTCCAAATGCATCTCTTTCTCCCCCTTTCCACCACTGGGTGTGCTGCAGCTTAGCCCACTGGGTGTCACCCCCTGATCTTTTAAATCTGTGATGGTTATGCTTGTGTCTGCTTTGCCCCGCTCAAACTAGAGGCGCTCATCTCCCACCCCATGCTCCCACTGAAACCTGTGCACAGGCATTCACGCACAAGGACCAACCACTTGAAGACTGCTGAGAATTGTTATGTTACCGAAGCCTGTAGCTTTTGAAATAAACCAAGCAAAGTGCAGGGTTTAGTGGTCCCTAAATCCAGAATGGCTGTGAGAGTTGGACCATAAGGAAAGCTGAGTACTGAAGAATTGAGGCTTTTGAATTGTGGTGTTGCAGAAGACTCCCGAGATTCTCCTTGGACTGCAAAGAAATCAGATCAGTTGATCCTAAAGGAAATCAGCCCTGACTGTTTTTAGAAGAACAACTACTGAAACTGAAGCTCAAATACTTTGGCTACCTAATGAGGACTCATTGGAAAAGACTCTGATGCCGGGAACGATTGAAGGCAAAAGCAGAAGGGGATGGCAGAGGATAAGGTGGCTGAATGGGGTCACTAGGGAGGTGGGTGTGGGGTTGGGTGGACTCTGGAGGATGGTGCAAGATAGGAGAACCTGGAGGAATGTTGTCCATGAGGTGGTGAAGAGTCGGGCATGACTTTGCGTCTGAGCAACAAGAAATCTAGCTTCTAACCTTTAATTATCACACCGAAAGCAGCACTTCAGTCGTCGAGATTGCTTTGTTGTATGGGGTGTGACTTCCTTGCCAACTGGCCCATTTTTTCCTGACAATTCTGGCAGTGCCTAGCCACAACCGCCTCTTGCACACCTACAAGGAGGACCCAAAGGAAACCACCTTCCTTGCGCAAAGATATACTGCTGGCAACATGGAGGTTCCACCGGGGAGGGGCTTTCCGTTTTCTGTGGCCCTGAGGTGAGCGTTGTGTCAGAAAAGAGCAGCTGCAAACTGCAACTAAAACCCAGCTTTGGCCGTACTCCTCCCACGTGCGCAGGCACCGCAAGAAAAGCCTCTGCTTTTTTTTCCTCCTAAAGGCTACTTCCTCTAGCGCGTGCGTGCCATGCACGTCATGGCGTTGACGTGAAGGAGACCTGCCCTCTGGTGGTCTCCGCGTAACTGAGCTAAAACAAAGGAAAGAGTCCTCTGGTTGCTGGGGGTGGAAGGAGAGTAGCGGGGGAGCCTGGAAGGAAAAAAGGAGGCGGGGCCTGAGGGCTCGCGGGCGGTCTGGCGGGCTTGGCAAAAGCGATTGGTAAGCCAGGAAGTCAATTGAGGTGACGTCACTGTTTCCCTGCTGGCTGAATGGTAGGTGGAGGGGCTTCCTCGGGGAGGGGGCGGGGCCAGAGCATCATGGAGAGTGGCGGAGGTGGTGGGCTTTGTGGATGTTGGCGGCAGTCGCGCGAAGAAAAGGCTCTGGGCGCCCCGGAGGCAGCGCGGCCGGGCGCTCAGTGAGGGGGGCGGCGCAGCCAGGTCCTTTCTCCTCCTTGTGATGGGCGGATGGAGTCGCGCTGATTCTCCCGGAAGCCATTGCAGGGGGTGGTGGTGGTGTGGAAACCCGGGCCTGCTGGTACGAGCGGTGGCCGCCGCCCCCGGGCAGGAGGAGTTCCCTCTCAGCTCCCCCCAGGTACCGGTGCCTGTCTGCGAAGGAGGAGGAGATCTGAGACTACTTTCCTGCTGCCCCCTCTCTCCTCCTCCGCTCCCCACCTCTTCTGCCTCCCTAACCTGCCTCTTCCCCTCCTTCCCTCCAGGGGATGAATTTCCTCAGGGCTGACCGGGGTGGGTGGTCCGGTTCAGTCCAGTGCTGTGGGAGACCGTCCCACCTGGGAGGGGCGGCTTGTGGAAGGCTCGTATCCACACTCCGTGCCGTTTTCCCGCCGGGTGTTGGGATGGGGTTGAACTACTTCGAGGAAGAGCTCTAGTAGTGATGCTCCTCGAAGCAAATAAACAATAGAAAGCAATAACAAAACAAGACCGGCTCCTTTATTCAGGATTCCCTTGTAAACGAAGAGAACTTGCTAAAAGGAACGACATCAAGGAGCCACGGGGAGGGACGTTTACTTCTCTCCTCTACTTTCTGACTGGCCACAGGCATGTTTTGAGAGTCCAAGTCCTTTGTGTCTCCTCTACATCACCAAAGCCCCTTGATGGTGTATTGTTGCTTAAAGCTTTTTGGACGATGTTACAAAATTAGCTTGACGCATGTGTTCCCACACCATATATTTTTATGTATCTTTAGTGTACATAGTGGTTTACAGAGCAAAACAAAAAAGCAGGTTTCTGCTTTGTGGAATTTAGCATCTAAAAGTTGATGAACGAAAAAGGGAGGAATGGGAGAGGCAAGGGGTGTCTAGCAGTTAAACCAAGGGCATCTGACTGCTTACAAGCTGCTGAGTCATCAACTTTTTGTCTTACCCTAATGTGCTTGATCCTGCCTAATTTTGAAAGCTAAGTAGGATCAAGCCTGGTTAGAACCTGGATGGGACAACTGATGACCTTCTAGGCTCCTTCCAACTGTATGATCATATGATTCTTTAAACTACAATAAATTGTCCAAAAAAGTAATTTAGCTTAAAAAGTTTCTAGGCAAACTTTGCTTTCAACAGGGCAAGGAAAACCAACCCACAGCGGCTGGTTCAATACTGAGTCACACTTGATGATCTTTGCTGCTATTTCAGTGATGTGTACAACATAGTTTTAAAGCATTTTTCCTAATATTGTGCAAGTAGGATCATGTCTGTGCTTGTAGGAATATTGTTTGTAGAAATGTCTGTTAGCTTAAGCAATTACCTCTGTTTTCCTTTAATTTACTGTAACAATTTCCCATTTTTACCCATTCATCAAAGCTATGACTGCTGTTCTTGAGTGTTTTAAAGTATGTAGTTAATTACAGTAAGCTGTCTTTTGTGAAGAACTTGGTAGTTAGTAAGTGCTTGTACTTAAAAAAAAATGTTCTGATTTAGTAGCCATTTTAGTCCAAGTGCCAAAAGCATTTAATATGTTGTTCTTCTGAAATAGGTGGAGTGGACAGAGAGAAAACATTGGAAGGGAGAGGAAAAAGTGTTCAGTGAAGAATGAAAAGAAAGGTTGGTGCGACAGGAGTGTAAGGAATTGTATGACAATGTCTACATGGATTATGGAAATGCTATGCGATTTCTGGAATTGCATACTTTTTCCTGAAAAGACACATTGCATACTTCAATAAAAATTAGGTCACTTTTGAGAAATTAGTAATGACTAGGATAGGTAGCACTTCTTGTGGGTCATTCTGCAGGTTTGAATTTTGAAAAACCCTAGTTTGTGTGTGTTCTCATTTCATCTCATTTCACCACTTTTTAGAAAAATGGCAACTTGAGTCCAGCTTTAATCATCTTTGCATAATTGCATACATTCATAGCACCGTTCTTCTGAACTGCTCTTTATTTCATAATATTTGTGGTTCTAGAATTCCTTCAAAGTGTCTTGGCTCATGTGATATGTTTTTTCCTATATAAAAAGCACTTCTGTATGGAAAAGTGTGTGGAATTTACAGAGGAGTGATGTGACACAAGGCAGCTTTTCTGTCAGTTCTTTAATTGTAGACCTAGGAAAAAGGTACCTCAAGAGGAGAGAGGTTTTACAGGTAGTTTGCATGGGGAGGAGAGGAAAGATGGGTTGCATAAGCAGCTTTCTCTTGTGTAACTGTTGGATGTAGTCCCATACAATTAAGAACATCTTGGAAACTGTGCCCAAGGGTGACTATTTGTTTTGTATATGAAGATAAACGCCTGTTCCAGCAAATAGCCTTAATCCAGTTTTTAAAAAATACATTGTTGTATCTGTCTTCAGTTGAAAAGCTTCATTCAGAAATATCCCTCACGTATATCTTAGATCTGTGCAGTTTACATATATCTATACTTCCTTATATCCGGAATCTAGGCATTTTCAATTTTACCTCATTTTGTTTATGCAATATAGTAATGTAGAAATAACATCAGTTGCAGCAGCCAGCTATTGCATAGGTTTTTCCCCTAAATGATCTAACATGACGTTTGTCAATTTCAGTTAACAGAGACAATTAGGGTGGAAGAATGTTATTAGAGCAGAGCATGTTCATGCAGAGTGGAAAGAATCCAAAACAAGGACTAGATCCCATGGAATATTTTGGCTTTCCTATATGTATTTTTTTTCACAAGTAGGTGAAATGTAAAATGCTTGCAATCAAACCAGTGTATCTGGAGAATGCTTAAGTATCCAATGAAGTAACACGAAACTTCTTGGCTGTGAGAAAACTATAGAGCAGACTTAGAATTCAGGCAACCTCCAAGCAGATGGAAAACATAGGATGGTATTTATCAGTAAAAGGTAATCATAATAGACCATTGCTAATGCCTAAGCTGTTTTGTAGAAAGATATAATTAGTGATAAGGACAATAATACATCAGAGAGATGGTCCTAGTCTCCAATATTTCTGTGAAGTTCAAATCTCTAAGGAAGAATCTGTCTAGCACCAGCTGTACTTTCTGTCAGACTAAAGGAACAATCCTGTGCATGGTTTGACAGACCTAAACTCCCAGCATGATCTAGCCAAGTCTTATACTCTCTAAATAAGCATAGACTGCATTCTTAATCAAGTCAACAGGATGGGTTAAGGTGATCTAAATCTATACTACTGTGTCTGTCAATGCCATAGTGTCAAAACCATGAAACCCAAGTACCTGAAAGTTGAAGTTATGTTTTTTAAAAAATGCATTAATGAATTTTAATTAATTGACACATCCATGTCTTTGAAGCCTGCAGTACCCTCTTCAGTCAGTGGTGACTTCCATAATGAGCTTTGCAGTCAGTACAGCTTCTAAGCTATGAGAGAGTAGTTGGGACAGAGTTACATGGCACGTTCATCCCCCAGTATCTGGCACACCTCCCAGGGAAATGGAGTGGACGACCCCTCCCTTAGCAGTGCACCATCCTTTGATGGGGATGGACCATTCCTAGGGGTGTTGGTGCATGTAGCTTCACTCAGGCAGGGTGAATACAATGTGTCCAATTCTGAACAGTTGCCTAAGTGAATTGAAGACTTAGCTGTATCAAATTAATGGCTATTCCTACTGTGGTACCAAGTTAGATCTGATGTTAGTTACATACTAATAAAAAAAGAAGGATTTAAATATACTTTCCAATAATTTAGTATTTTTTGAGCAAGCATGTTTACGAAGAGGATGATGTAACAAATAGAGCATTGGTTTAGAACTAGATCCTTGGTATAGCTTAGAGTATAATGCTAAAGACACAATCACACATGGACATTGTGCAATACTCCAAACAGCATGATACAATGTGGCTGCCCATGATGCATGGTCACCTTATCAAGGATAAAAGAGCATGGAAGCAAAGTTTACCTCTACTTCTCTCTCCTTGCTGCAAACTTAGATGGCTGATTTTGCCCAGAAATTAGCACTTGTACAGGTTGATCTGCCAACAGGATACATTATAGCCTGGTGGATCCTCTATCCTCTTCTGGCCTTGGACCTGTACTTGGTGTGGTTCCTAACGTGCCAGCAGTTCCAACCTTGGCTTGAGTTGAGATTCTGAATTTTCCTGTGGCTGCAGTAGGATTGTGCCCTAAGAGCTCTGTCTAGCAGCAATAAGATTGTGCTGTAATGGCGCCATCCATTGTGGCTACCCGTAATCCTCTGAACTTGAAGGCCTGTTGGCATTTATTGAGAGCAAAGGACATGGAAGCAATGACTGCCTTGGTACTCTTCCTGCCTAAATATTTTACACTGGCTTATGAGAAGAGGCATGAAGGACAACACCAGGATTCCTTGTAGGATGGCAGTGCCTTGTTTCTCCCTACCTGTTCCCTAAGTACAGGTTCCAAAAGAACTGCTCCAGTTGCAAGAACACTAGCTGCCAACTGAAGTCTGGACCCAGTTTAAGGTACTAGTGATGACCTTGTTGTTGTTGCTAGTCACGAAGTCATGTCCGACCCATTGCGACCCCATGGACAACATTCCTCCAGGCCTTGCTGTCCTCCACCATCCCCCGGAGTCCACTTAGAGTCACTGAAGCAGCTGCTTCAGTGACTCTATCTAGCCACCTCATTCTCTGCCATCCCCTTCTCCTGCCGTCAATTGTTCCCAGCATTAGGTTCTTCTCCAGTGAGTCCTTCCTTCTCATTAGGTGGCCAAAGTATTTGAGCTTCATCTTCAGTATCTGGCCTTCTAAAGAGCAGTCAGGGTTGATCTCCTCTAGGACTGACTGGTTTGATTGCTTTGCAGTCCAAGGGACTCGCAGGAGTCTTCTCCAGCACCACAATTCAAAAACCTCCATTCTTTGGTGCTCAGCCTTCCTTATGATCCGACTTTCACAGCCATACATTGCAACTGGGAAAACCATAGCCTTGACTATATGCACTTTTGTTGGCAGGGTGATGTCTCTGCTTTTTAGTATGCTGTCTAGATTTGCCATAGCTTTCCTCCGTCTTTTAATTTCTTTAATTTAAAAGCGTCTTTTAATTTCTTGGCTGCAGTCCCCGTCTGCGGTGATCTTGGAGCCCAGGAAAATAAAATCTGTCACTACCTCCATTTCTTCCCCATCTATTTGCCATCTAGGACCGGATGCCATGATCTTAGTTTTCTTAATGTTGAGTTTCAAGCCAACTTTTGTACTCTTCTCCTCCACCTGCATTAAGAGGCTCTTTAGTTCCTCTTCACTTTCTGCCATTAGAGTGTAATCATCTGCATATCTGAAGTTGTTGATGTTTCTCCCAGCAATCTTAATTCCAACTGGTGATTCATCTAGTTCCGCCTTTCTCATGATGTGCTCTGCATATAAGTTAAATAGGCAGGGCGACAGTGTACAGCCTTGCCAAACCCCTTTCTCAATTTTGAACCAATCAGTGGTTCTGTGTCCAGTTCTCACTGTTGCTTCTTGACCCGCATATAGGTTTCCCAAGAGACAAATAAGATGGTCTATTACTCCCATCTCTTTAAGAACTTGCCACCATTTGTTGTGATCCACACAATCAAAGACTTTAGCATAGTCAATGAAGCAGAAGTAGATGTTTTTCTGGAACTCCCTAGCTTTCTCCATGATCCAGCGTATGTTGTCAATTTGATCTCTAGTTCCTCTCCCTCTTCGAAATCCTGCCTGTACTTCTGGTAGTTCTCAGTCCACATACTGCTGGAGCCTAGCTCATAGGATTTTGAGCATAACTTTGCTAGCATGTGAAATGAGTGCAATAGTGCGGTAATTTGAACATTCTTTGGCATTGCCCTTCTTTGGGATCGGAATGTAAACTGACCTTTTCCAATTCTGTGGCCACTGTTGAGTTTTCCAAATGTGCTGGTATATTGAGTGTAGCACTTTAACTGCATCGTCTTTTAGGATTTTGAATAGCTCAACTGGAATACTGTCACCTTCACTA
This sequence comes from Varanus komodoensis, assembly GCF_004798865.1. Taxonomy (NCBI): domain Eukaryota; kingdom Metazoa; phylum Chordata; class Lepidosauria; order Squamata; family Varanidae; genus Varanus; species Varanus komodoensis. The sequence continues at coordinate 22,840,150 of NW_025335550.1, read as the reverse complement.
GCTTTGTTGTTGCTCAGACTTCCTAAGGCCCATTTGACTTCACATTCCAGGATGTCTGGCTCGAGGTCAGTGACCACCCCATCATGGTTATCAGGGACATTAAGCTCCTTCTTGTATAGTTCTTCTGTGTAATCTTGCCACCTCTTCTTTATCTCTTCTGCCTCTTGTTAGGTCCCTGCCATTTTGGTCCTTTATCATGCCCATCTTTGCATGAAATGTTCCCTTCATATTTCCAATTTTCTTGAAGAGATCTCTGGTCCTCCCTGTTCTATTGTTTTCTTCAATTTCTTTGCACTTTTCATTTAAGAAGGCAGTCTTATCTCTTCTGGCTTTTCTCTGGAATTCTGCATTCAGTTGGGTCTATCTTTCCCTTTCTCTCTTGCCTTCCGCTTCACTTCTTTCCTCAGCTATTTGTAAAGCTTCCTCAGACAGCCATTTTGCTTTCTTGCATTTCTTTTCTTTGGGATGGTTTTAGTTGCTACCTCTTGTACAATGTTGCGAACTTCTGTCCATAGTTCTTCAGGTACTCTGTCTATCAGATCTAGTTCCTTAAATCTGTTTGTCACCTCTACTGTATATTCATCAGGGATATGATTTAGGTCATACCTGAGTGGTCTAGTGCTTTTCCCTACTTTCTTCAATTTAAGCCTAAATTTTGCAACGAGAAGCTCATGATCTGAGCCACAGTCAGCTCCTGGTCTAGTTTTTACTGACTGTATAGAGCTTCTCCATCTTTGGCTGCAGAGTTCATAGCCAATCTGATTTCTATGTTGACTGTCTGGTGATGTCCATGAGTAGAGTCGTCTCTTGGGTTGTTGGAAAAGAGTGTTTGCTATGACCATTGTATTCTCTTGATAAAATTCTACCAGCCTGTGCCCTGCTTCATTTTGTACTCCAAGGCCAAACTTGCCTGTTATTCCGGTTATCTTTTGGCTTCCTAGTTTAGCATTCCAATCCCCCATGATGATAAGGACCTCATTTTTTGGTGTTAATTCTAGAAGGTGTTGTAGGCCTTCATAGAACTGGTCAACTTCAGCCTCTTCAGCATCAGCGGTTGGGGCATAGACTTGGACTATTGTAATGTTGAATGGTTTGCCTTGGATTCGAACTGAGATCAGTCTGTCATTTTGGAGATTGTATCCCAGTACTGCTTTTCCTACTCTTTTATTGACTATGAAGGCTACTCCATTTGTTCTGAGGGATTCTTGCCCACAGTAGTATACCTGATTGTCATCTGAATTAAATTCACCCATTCCTGTCCATTTTAGTTCACTGATTCCTATCTTGTCATCTCTTGTTTGACCACGTCCAGCTTGCCTTGATTCATAAATCTTACATTCCAGGTTCCTATGGAGTATAGATCTTTGCAGCATCGGACTCTCCTTTCACCACCAGATACATCAGCAACTGAGTGTCCTTTCGGCTTTGACCCAGTTGCTTCATTCTTTCTGCCGCTACTAGTACTAGCCCTCTGCTCTTCCCCAGTAGCATATTGGACACCTTCCGACCTGAGTGGCTCATCCTCCTGCATCATATCTTTTTGCCTTTTGGTACTGTCCGTGGGGTTTTCATGGCAAAGATACTGGAGTGGGTTGCCATTTCCTTCTCCAGTGGATCACGTTTTGTCAGCACTCTCTGCTAAGACCTGTCCGTCTTGGGTGACCCTGCACAGCATAGCTCATAGCTTCATTGAGCTGCGCAAGCCCCTTCGCCATGACAAGGTCGTGATCCATGAAGGGGGGTGATGACCTGTAAAGTCCTAAATGGCTTGGGTCCTGGATACGTGAAGGAGCATCCCCTACGCATATGTGCCTTCCCACCCCTTAAGATCTGAGGCGGAGGTCCTTATCCAGGAGCCTGCCTTGAAGGAGATTGGAAGGGTAGTTACCTGGACAAGGACCTTCTCTCCAGTGGTGCCCCAATTGTGGAATACACTCCCCAGGGAGATTCGCCTGGTGCCAACACTTTATTCCTTTTTGCACCAGGTGAAAACCTTTTTAATGTCCCATTATTTTAACGTTTAATAGGTTTTAATGTGGGTTTTATTATATTGGAAGTATTGGATGCTGTGCTCCATTTCATTTGTGCTGCTTTTATGGTAAAACCATCCCAAGATGCTAGCAGTTGGACGAGATATAAAAGCTTTATATTCTGTGATTCCTTCTGTACTGGCTGCAAGAGGAGCTTCACATCTGAGTAGGAATTATTCCTTCACATTGGAATAATCCTGTGGCCTTCACAGACAGATGCTGGAAGGCCACAGGATTGTGTTTTAAGTAACTCGGGAAATGCAGATTCTAGTTTCTCCCAGCTTGAAGATACTTGAAAGCTATGCAATTTTCCATCTAATTACCTATTAGATAAAAAAACACTATGTGGTGTTGGAGAGTAGAATTATATGCATGGGCAATATAGTTTGGAATAAGTTTAGTATTTAGAATAAATCAAGGTCTTTTTTCAGGAACTTCTATTTTTCTAAAAATAAAATCTCATTACAAAGTCACTTTGAGGAATAGTTCTTGGTGAACCAGAAAAATAAAATTTGATTGTAAAATTTGGGAAACATGAGTAGCCCCACAAGAAAGCTGAAGCATATGCAAATTGTTTAGAACTAGCTTTATGTCTTTCATAAGAAGCTGAAAGTTAGACATTGGTTTAAAAGTGACCTCTGTGAGTCACATTTTAAAAACCATTTTGATTTTTGTTTCTGGCTAAGGTAGTAGCTACTCCATCCAATTTTCTGTAATTTGCAAATCCAGTAAGTTTTTCTTCCACCTCTTGAACTCCTTTTCCTAATGGGTTTTTGTGCCATAGAGACATACTTAATCAATGCTATGAGTTTATTACAATCAGCTTTCCTTGAAGCCCAAGGGAGCCTATGAAGATGTTTTGATGCTGCTTCATGGTGAACAGATGCCTCCTTCTCTGCTTCAAAAATGCTGTTCAAACTTTATAACTTCACATTTCTTGTGACAGCTTCCCAGTTTGAAAACTGCCTCAATGTTCAGATTCTTCTGTTGCAACTGTGATGTTACAGTTTAAAATATCCCAGTATTAGCATAATTTCAGTAGGAAAGGGAAAAGAACCTTCTTATCTGATTGGGGAAACTGACGGCTCAATTTTCAGATGGGGAAGATACACTGATTAACTTGAGTGTGGAAATAATTCTTTATCTGAATGTAGAACTATAACTCAGTCTGAGTGGCCAGTCATTGTTGAATCATCAGATGTTTTAAAGAAGTGCCTTTATAAATCTAAGAATCACACCTCCTCTTAAAAAGATGTACTATTGCTTATATTAGTCAAACAATCCTTTCATCTCAGGTATACCCTCGATTACATGTGCTATTAAGAAACTGAGAATAGATCCCACTACCCCAAGGTAATAAATTCTTTAAGAAAGCCAATGCTTTCCTGTTAGTTTTTCTAAAAACTAGGTAATAAATTTAATCATTTCTTGATAGAAAGTGAGGGCAGTGCCCCCATAGACTTCCAGTGACTAGGAACCCATGCCGAATGTATTCTGTACTCGGCTGGAAATATGCACTGAAAGTGAAGAGTTTTGGCTTATGATTTATTAAGACTTGGTGCTACTTGAAATATTCAATACATGTAAGGCTTAACTTGCATTCTAGTTGGGGACGGAGGAAACACAACCAGGGCTGTTATCGAAGCTGCTGAGTTTCAGTATTGTTGAATTGCTTGACCTTTTAAGTAACCACGCAGTAAGTTGGTGCCCCAGGAGGAGGGGAGTTGCAGCTGTATAAAATATAGATCATATATGTGTTTTGGTGTGGGCTTTTTAATAGTTAGTTTGTAACATACATCAAAATAGACTTTGCTACAAAGCAAAAATCTTTACCAAAAGCAGAAGCACATGAACACAACATTCTTCTTTTTGTGCTATGTCTGAAACTTTATCAATAGAATGTTTGCTTCAAAATTTAGCCCTGAACTGGGGGTTCAAATTGAGAAATTGACTTTTTTTCCCCAAGTTTTGGGATGTGTCAAGAGGTTTACTCGTTTTCATTGTGCCTGAAACGATCAACATTTTTCTTCCTTTTCCCAGAAGTATTGGAGAACTCCTGACTAACTAAAAATAAATGCATTTTAACTACACTTTCTGATGAGTATTACTGATTGTTTAAAAAAGAATGTAAACTAGTTCTGTATTTTATAGACTTGATTGATTGTTTTTATGTCGCAATTTGCATCTAACAGCTATTCATTCAGTCTCTCTCCTCAATTGTAATTTAGTTGGAAGGACACTGAAATGGCTATTCCCAAAAATCAGAAGCATCTCTAGCATGTTGGTTCATCCAGATGTGGTTGCGTGTTTTGTACATTAGTATGAAAGGAAATTATTAAACAAACTGGTCATTGGAATTTTGCATCTGGAATTACTAATGTTGTTTCTGTGCTGATGAGAATTCTGTTCCTCACATATATGAAAAACAAAACTATCACAAACTAGCTTGAACCAGTTTCACCAATTGACCTGGATGGATATGATCTAAGCATATGCTTATATCCCTCACTTAAATTCATGGAATTTGAAATTGGTTAAATTCAGCTTAAATTGTGCTCTATGTTTTGTCTAAAAGTGGTTATGTGCTGTTTCAATTAGTTTCAATTCCAAAGAAATATGATTAGTGAGTATAAGCATTGATATGAATAATCTGATACATTGTGAGAAACTGGCTTTCTGAAATACGTCAGTGCCCTCAGCAAGAGGTAGTAGCACACATTAAAATAATAATGCAGTCATTTGCATTTTTCAACTTTGTTTTGTTTTTTATGCTTTTCATCAGTTCATTTGAGAGATCCAGTCCATTCTGTTTCAAGTATCTCTCTGTGTGAGACTGACTCTTTAAATTCTGGGTTAAACTGTAAAAAAATACAAGTACATAGTGGGACTAATGGTTAAGCCTCATGTTAATTTTTGAGGTGGAACAATCCATACAGACTGACTTGAGTCCCTCACTTCCAAGGGAAGCTGTGTGCCCATTTTCTGATATATGGTAATTTACCAAACTTTTATATGGGGATCTCTTCTCACAGAGAATTTTCCATCAGTGCTTATACAGTAAATGTTAGAGGCTGCAAATTCTGTGGGCTTTTCTAGGCATAAATCCCACTAAACTTAAGGTTAAGTGAGCATAGGTTTGGGCTATATATAATCTTTAAGCTCTTGCTGCTTCATTGATACGTAGCTTTGAGAAAATGCCTTTTTATGGAGAATAATTACATAGGAAAAGCTATGTCATGACCTATCTCTTTCATGACATTTACTTTTAGATTGTTAGGCTTTAAAAACAGCCCTCTGATTTGAAGGAGTGGTCTTTTAGGTGTGAAGTGAACCATACCATCATATCCTAACTTTACCATCTTAGAAATAGTCATGTAAGCAATTGGTTGTCTGCCAGGAAATTGTCTCCTGGTATATGAACTGCCACCAAATTGATATGACAAGGGCTTGTTGTAAGCCGCCCCGAGGCTTCGGCGAATGGGGCGGCATAAAAATGTTTTAATAAATAAAAAAATAAATAAATAAAAATAAGTATCCCACTGGTACATCTGTACTGTAAGGTTGTGAAGAAACAAGCTGGAATTTGGCTTGGTATAAGTCCATTATTGGACTTGGAATAAGTCCATTATTCCCTGTCCCGCACTCTAGGATGATCAGGAAGAGAACTTGTCCTTTCAGATACTTGTAGAGTGCTGTCATATCACTCCTCCGTTCTTTTGATCTCTCATACGGTTTTGCTTCCAGACCCTGGATCACCCTTGTTGCTCTCCTCTGGACCCTCTTCAGCTTTTCTGTATTTTTTAAAACTGAGGTACCCAGAACTGGACAGAGGAATCTGCCCATGACAAGGGAGTTGATGTTGATTCCCCCATTTCCAGATCACCACTTCCTTGCCCAGTTGAGAAAACCAGATCAAGAGTGTGTCCTTACGTGTGCTGGGCCAATAGCATGTTGATGCAGCCCCATGGTTGTCATGGCAGCCATGAAGTCCTGAGCCAGCTCAAACAAAGCAACCTCAACATGGAGGTTAAATCCCCCAGAACCATCATTCTGGCAGGACCTTAACACCAGGTCCAAGATCACCTCCTTCAGCTCAGGCATGGAACCTGCTGGGCAGCAGGTTAGGTGGGAATCCTTAACTGTCTCGATCACCCAGCACAAGGTATAACACTCAAAATCCATCCTTGAGTGAGCAGGAAGCCTAGAGAGGGAGATCATATTCTTACAGACCAAGGTCACCCCCTCCCTGCCTTTGAATTGATGCTGGTGCTGTACCAAATACTCAGGGCCACAGCTGAGAGAGAGTGACCCTTCCCAGCTCATCCACCCAGGTCTCTGTGATGTAAGCCAGGTCAGCCCCCTCATCCACAATCAAGTCATGCATAAGGGAGGTTTTATTTTGGGCCAGCTTGGCATTCAGCAGCACCAGCACCAGACCCAAGCACAAGCTGGTAATGGTGCCATAAATCACCTGGTTGGGGGAAGAATCAAAAGAGGAGATAGCTGTAAGACATCTAGACCTTCTTCTCTGCTGGTCTGTTGACCCCCAGTGCCATACCTCCCCGTACCCATGACCACAGTAATGGGGGCACTCCCTTGCTTCCCAAAGTTACCCAGAAACAGAATGAAAACGTGAATAAGAAAAACAATTAAAAAAAACACTAAAACCGGTTGCTACACCTCTTAAGTTCATCAATTGCAACTGCTGTGAGACTATTCTCTTCCCCCACCAAAGCTCAGTACCTGAACAGGCTCCAAATAGGCAATGCCCTTTCGGCCACTGTCTTGGGTCCTCTGTGAAGTAGCCATTGGTGGTAGGGCCTCACCTCTGGAGCACAGCTGCTGCTTTTCCAGTGGATATTAAACTCCAATTTTAGCTTACGCAAAGCCAGGTGAGAGGCAGAAAGAGACGATCTTGGAGTGCATCTGAACTGAAACTGCACTGGCTTGTCCAAGATCACCTCTTACAATGAATGAAAACTTAATTTGCTATGTACTTTCCAAAACCTGTAAGTACTGCAGTAATGAATGAGCAAATAATATGTAAGGGAATATACTGAAGCTAACTTTGCAGAGCAAGACTTAGGTGGTCTAGCTAGGTTGTGAGTGCTCATGTTTGGTTGGAACACCTGGCTTCAGCTTCCTCATAATAATTCACACACCTGAGCTCATTGGCATGAAATATATGCTTATGAAAGGATACTTCAAAAATTGATCTACAAGTTTCAAATGTTATGTTCCCTCAGTCTTCTGTAAACAGATTTCTGCATAAATAATACTTTGCATACCTTGCAAGAATCCATGGGAGAAAAGAATGCAGAAGAGAAGGGCAACAATTTGCAATGCTGAAATAGTGGAGGAAGTAGGCGTTTAATATTTGATGTATTACTTAGAAATATCTGGTTAACCTGTTTATTAATATCTTGCTTTCTGAAATGGTAGCATTAACGTTTTTCTGAGGCACCTCTCACCTGTGGCTTCATTTCACATCAGAGTGAAGATAGCCCAAGTCCCAAGAGACAGCGCCTTTCACACTCCGTCTTCGACTACATAGCAGCACCAGCACCGCCAATGCGACCATGGGAGATGACATCGAATAGGCAGCCTCCTTCAGCTCGATCAAGCCAACATCATTTCTCAGGGGAACGCTGCAACACACCTGCACGCAACAGAAGGAGGCAAGTCTTCCCAGATGGTCCGATAAGCTGGTCCTCTGAACTGAGGATCTGTAGTGACACACTTGCCAAGCCATTAGTTTTTGACATATTTTTCTGACTAGTTAAATTGGTTATCTTTAGTTAATTAAGGGTGCAGTGCTAATTAACATGGCAGGGGAATGCTGGGAGTTGCAGGACCTTTCTCTGCTGTCTAAACATGCACAGGATTGTACCTTAAGTAGTTATTTGGGAAGGCATGGAACTCTTCTCACCTGCCAATAGATACATTTATCTCACATGTTTCCCTTCCATCAATCCAATCCCTCCAGAAAACACAAGTTCTGTTAGAATTCATAACCTGCAAGAAACTTGGCCACTCTCACGTGATAGTGATTTAGAAGCATGCCAGCTGGCAGACTCATCACAGGGAGAACCAGCTGTCTGATCTCTGTCCCCCATGTGTGAAGTTCATCTTGACCTTCACTGCTTCTCAGTAATTGGAGAAGGAAGGTCCTTTATGGTAGTCCCTGCACTGCTATGTATGCAGAGACTACAGATGCCCACTTAATCCATCCTTGGCTACTGCTGCCAGGTGGTATTTCTTCCTGAGCACCTGCTGTTTCTGTTTTTCCAGACTCCTACCTGCACCATAAAAAATGACATTTTAGCTCATTCTGATTGCAGGCATTTAATCAATCTGAAATATAAAGTTGTTGGGTGTTAAAAAAGAAAAATTAAGGAACAAAACCCAACCCTGCCTAATATGATTATTTGCAGCCCTCCTGTTAGACGCCAGCGAACAAGAAGAGATCGATTGTCGCGACACAATTCCATCAGCCAAGATGAAAATTACCATCTTCTGTATGGACAGCAACAAGCAATAGAAGAACCCAGAGCCTTCCACCCACCGAATGTGTCTCCCCGTATGTTGCACCCGGCTGCTCATCCACCACAGCAGAATGCAGTGATGGTTGACATTCATGAACAGGTATGACAGAGAGCCATTTTTTCCAAACTTCTGTTACTCAGGTACAGGCTAGAGGGCACTCTTGTACATCCCCAAAAGGCATATTTTTGAAAGCATAAGAAAAAGAGAACTCTGTGACTTTCCTAGGAGGAGCATCTCATGTGATTCTGTTCGAGCCAGCAGTTTGGGTGTGTTGCCACAGAGACTGGCTAACTGGCGTGTCTACCCTGAGAGTCACTGAAAAACTGAGTCATACCTGGTGCAGAGATGTGGCAGAATTACCTGTCCTCAGTGGAGTCTGATTTGATGGAGGCAAAGCCAGAGTAGTGCCTCATAATTCAGTGGTTATAGGTGGCCTATAGATATGTGAAAATAAATAATTCAGGTGTCAAAGGATTTCCCATGGCATATTAATGTGTCTTACTTAGTGCACAGTTTTTCAATTCCCCATCCTTTTAATATATTTTTATTGTGTAGTACAAAAACAATACCATACACACACACACACACAAGTAAGTTGTATTTTAGAAAAGGAAAAGATTTGTAGCATTGCTTATATATGTTAGGGCAGTGGTTTTCAACCTTTCCAGAGCTGGGGACTGGTGAAAACAGGAAAACCACCTAAGGGATGGCTGAGGCAGAAACAAAAAGCACCATACACATAATACAGTATTCTGTGTATTAGTTTCCAAACACAATCCTGCCCCTCCCCCCAAAAAAAATTTCTCCTAAACTACCAGAAACCAAGCAACGAGAAATGTCAATATTTCGGCTTCGGCGAATGGGCGGCATAAAAATGTTTTAATTAATAAATAAAATAAAAGAACAAAATATTGAAATTGGCACAACATGGGTCCCAGTTGGCTCCCACTAAGCTGTCTCTCCCCTTCCTGCCCCCCCACCCCCCGCAGCACTGATGCACCCCCACAAAAGCAGTGCCAACTGAGGAAGAGGTGGTGGAGCACAGGCAGTGCCTGCACCGGTCTGTGGCAGGTGGGATGTGCCCCCCCCCCCACGGACTGGCACCAGTCTACAGACCGGTGGTTGAAAACCACTGTGTTAAGATATTGCAGAAAGTATTGTCATTATTAAAAATAAGATCTCTACCTCCACAAGTTAATAATACCTCTACCTATCTCTACCTCAACAAGTACATCAAGTTCTGTTCTTATCTGAGAAATTATGTTTACAAAATGCTTGTTATAAGCATCACAGCAAGCAATTGATGTACTAAAGATAGATTAGGAAGCACTGGAACTTGAACAAATTCCCTAAGATCTTAAGCAGCTCTGCTAGTTGTGAATTTTCAGTTGTGATATGAGCAGAGAAGAAATTTGGTTTGGATGCACCTCACAGGAGCAGAGATGCTCTCTAGCAAGTGTTCTGCTATAGATGAATTCAGATTTCCACCACTGGTGCTCCAGTCATTGTCCATCCTGCTTTGTATTGCACAGTTCCTCTGTATACTAGGGAGTTCTATAAGCAGTTTGGAGAGGGTGCTTAGGAGCAATCATACCTAAGGCCCTAGTCAACTCCCAGTTCTGTTTTGTGGCTACAAACTCACAGATCACTGGCAGAACCGGCCAAAGAACTTCCTAGGACTGACTAGAAACCTGTTGGATCCATCAGCTTTCAGGGCTGGACCTGTTTAATAGGTCCATCATCTCTGCAGGGTCACAAGGAAAGGGCTGTGATCCTAGCCTTGGCAAGCTGAACTTGAAAGCACCAGTGAAAGCCCCTGGCATTAAGAGCTTTGGGGAATCTAATACCAGTTCCAAGATGAGCTTCATGAGTTTGGCCAGAGATTCTGCTCAGCAATGAGGTGGTCTATATACCAAGCAGAATTTCCAATCCATCCCTAGACCACAACCTCAAGTATATACGTTCCTTGTAGTTCAGCTCCTTAACAGCATAAGCAGTCAAATGGATGGTGCTTGTGCAGATTAAGCCACACTGCCCGCCCTCACCCATTTTCCCTTGCTCCAAAACACAGTAGGCAGCTTGGAGGGCCTGAGCCCATAAAGGACCACTGTCTTCTCCCAGTCACATCTCAGTGAGGTGAGCTAGGTGGAACCTCTCACCCCTGACCAGATAATAGATTATTGCTGTTTTATTACAAGTTGACCTGGCCATTACAAAGAAGCAGTGGCAGGGATTGTGGATAGCTCAGACCACTCTCCAAATTACCCCAGTTTGTAGATTGACCAGAAGGAGAGGTAGTAAAAAGTCAACAGTCCCTCCTGCTCCTGTGGCGATATTTTGCCCTGTCAGTGCTATATCACCTGTTGCTCTGAATCATCCTGCATATAATTCCCAAATCATAACTAAAAACTTCAACTATGAAATAACAAATAGTAAAATTGCATATGAAAATGTAAAATACTTACTAAAACAGTAGCAAACTTTGCATTTAGTCTTGTTGGTTCAGCTGGTTCAGTGGTTCTGCTCTCACCAGTATCCATATAAAACTAGGAACCTACCCAGTTGGCGGGCTGGGAAATTCCTGCTGAAGCAGCACCCTGTGATGCATCACTCCCACCAAGGCATGGCGTGTAAATTAAAGGTTCTCTCATTACCCAACAGTCACAAGTCTTATATATTATTGATATTTAAAGTATTAGTTCATTCTCAGAACAGAGTGAACAACATTTCTTCTACAGATCTCTCATTTCCCCTAAAAGCATTACATAGCACCATGGAAGCATCTCATCCCTGTAGTAAATGTAGTTGATTTAGGTTGCTGTTGTGCCATTGAGGCTCCTTCAGAGACCAGCACAATTTTTGCCCACATTTCAATATGCAGTCAGTAGGCGAAGCTAGCCATATAGTTTAATTCATTGTAAGCCGTCCAGAGACTTAGTAATGGGACAGCATAGAAAAAATTTAAATAAAATAAATAGATAGATAGGAGATTTACAGAAAGTGTGTGGGGGATGTCTCTAACTCCCTTAAGGCTGGGGACAAAGACCCTTTGCTTCTGCCAATGCTTTCACTTGACTCAATCCACAATTATTTGCAGGCCAGTAGCTAGTGAGTTGATAATAGTGGACTGGTGAATTTGACTAGCATGCTAGCTGTGGCCTGTGCTGTTTATTTGTGCAAAACCAGAACATCTTCATCTGCAGGGTTTTCATATCTTTTAATTTGAAAGCCCTTTCTTATTTGTTTTGTACTGACCTGCTTGAAAGCTCCTAATGTTCTCTGCAGATCCACCAAGGCCCAGTCCCAGTTTCATACACCGTGACCACCGTGGCACCACATGGGATTCCTCTTTGCACGGGTCAGCACATGCCAGCCTGCAACACGCAGCAGGTGCCTGGGTGTTCTGTGGTTTTCAGTGGACAGCATCTCCCTGTCTGCAGTGTGCCTCCCCCAGTAAGTAGTCCTCTAATTGACTTTGAAGAGAAGCATTCAGAATAGCTGTGAAGGCAGCATAACATCAGGGTAGCCTTAGAGCCAAATTCTGTATGCATTCATTTGAAAAAGTTGCTCTTAGTGTAGTGGGATGTACTGGAGAATAGTTCATCGGGGTTGAGATAAGTGAATATTCTGGTTAAATAACTGGTTAATAACAGAAAGAGAGGGGGAATAATGGAAATTTCTCCCAGTGGAAGGATATAAACCGTGAGGTTACAGAGGGTTCTTTATTAGGACCAATGCTTTTCAGCCTACTTATACATGAATTGTATACCTAGAATTGGGAGTAAACCATCAAATGGCTAACTTTTCTGATGACACCAAACTCTTTAGGGTGTTTAAAACCAAATGGGATTGCGGTATATGCATGCATATACCAGTTGCTGAGGAGCTTGGGCAGGAGGGAGCTGTTCTTCTTGAGGGATCCTGTGGGCTGCACCATGTGAACAGAATGGTGGACTAGATGGACCAGTGGTCTGATTCTGCATGGCTTTTCTTAGGTTCTAAGAATGAGTTAAGAATAGCTTATTACTGGGGATGTTCCCATACATGTTGTGTGTGTTGGTTTCCCAAAGTAGTTTAGTAGTAAGTAAAGTAGTAGTAAGCTCAGTGTTCATCCTGTCCATTCATCAGAAATGTTAAAAAATGTGGAGGAGGAGGAGGGAATTTCCAATGCATTGGCCAACAGTTGCCCAAGTAAAATGATTTTTCTGTATTTGATGTGCCCCAGCCCCCAGGTTAGCCTGTCTGTGGTGGTCTACTATGGGCAGTATCTTAGGGTGTTATCCAGAAAAGTTAATAATATAAAGATCTGGTGGTATTTCTTGATTGAAATTTGCATGATCATAGTATTTTGGTGGTCCTAATAGGTTTCATAAGAAACATTTCTAAAGGAACAAAGTAGCATTTATTTATATAAGGACATTTCTCTCAAAAGATTTAGCAAGTCAGAAATGAGAAGGATTACAGAATAAGATTTTAAAATACTAGTCTAGTCAGAATTGGAGGAAATTGTCTTTACTCCAAGCTTTTAAAAATCTAACTTATACTGTCTTACATAAAGGACTTGGTAGCAGAGGAGGATGTTGAATCATTATTATTACTATTTTTTATTTTTTACCATCCAATAGCTTAAGCTCTCTGGGCAGTTTATAACAGCACATTAAAAAGAGTGTAATATACAAATACAAAGAACAGTAAAATAGAATAAAAACGATTCTACATAAAGTAGAATCCAGATTTAAAACCAAATGTACAAACGTATAATAAATAGATTGAGACATTAGACGTATGAAACAGCTGACGTAATGCCTCAGTTTGAGTTTATTACATGCCATTTCAAATAGGATAGTCTTAACTTGGTGCCGAAAGGATAATGAAGTGGGCAGCAGGTGGGCTTCAGTGGGTAGCTAGTTCCATGACTGAGGAGGCCCTCTTTCTAGCCGCTACCAGCTGGGCCTCCCTCGGAGCTGGCGCTTGGAGGCAGGTGTCAGATCTTGATTGCAGTGACCCATCAAGACCCTGCAGGGCTTTATAGGTTAAAAGCAGCACCCTGAATTGGGCTCAGAAGCATATAGGTAGCCAGTGCAAGCAGGCCAAAGTTGTTGTACGTATTTGGAATTTCTGATCCTAATTGTTAATTTGGCTGCTGTTGTTTGCACAAGCCACAGCTTCTGAACAGTCATCAGGTACAGCCCCATATGGTAGCTGGACATGCATCAGCAACAACTCCTAGGGCTATTGCTTATGATTGGAAGGAAACTTAATCCTCCGTCTTTTTTATTTATTTTTTTTCTGAAAAGAAATGAAGTACAGAAAGAAAGAAAAATGTAAGTAAGAATGCCAAGGAATCTTACATGAATATAACATACACATTCATAACTTGCAAATTCCCAAGACAGAAATTTCTATCTTTCTGTCAGTTAGTACTTGTTGTTGCAAAAATACATAGTTCTCTAAACCAACAAATTTTCCAATCACTTTGAATTAATTATAAATCATCAACAATATTTTATGAGCTTCCTTTTGTTCTATATTAATCCAACTGCATATAATAGAATTTCCATTTATCATTTAAATGATATTAAATTAATATCCCCAGAGAGGTCAGCCTGGTGCCGTCATTATTTGTTTTTCAGCGCCAGGCTAAGACCTTTTTATTTAAAACTTATTTTAATTGCTAAATTATTGTATTTATTAGGATTTTAAAATTAGCCAAGAATGCACCGGGGGGGGGGGTTAAATGTTTTTTTTCTTTTAAATTGTTATATTGTTATTGTTTATGTATGTTTTTGTGTATTTTTTGTGAGCCGCCCCGAGGCTTTGTTGCGATGGGGGCGGCATAGAAATGTTTTAAATAAATAAATAAATAAAATAAAATTCTTCAATTGGTCTATGGTTTACATAATTAGTTAATATTGCCATCACCACATACTCAGCCAACTTATTTTTCCAGTCTTCAATTGTTGGACATTCTGTTGTTTTCCATTTAGAAGCAATTGTAATTCTTGCTGCAGTTGCCATATATTTAAATAACCCTGACATATTCTTTGAAAAAGTCTCTCGTATTATATTCAAAGCATTTTCTTAGGATTCAAAGGAAAGCTAATTTTATTTTAGTTTTGTGCTTCTGCATATATCAACTTCCAAAATCTTTTAATTTTATCACAAGTCTGGCCCTCCATATTTTGATTACTGTATTAAAAGTTTACAGGACATGATATATTTAATTGATTTATTTACAGTTTTTATTTCCTGCCCTTTACGGTGTTAAATTAACTAACATAGGCAGGAGAAATAAAAGGAAAATGTTTAATAGAAAAATAGGATTTGTTTATTTGCTTTGGAATAACCAAAATGCAGGAAAATATGATCCTATATATAATTTTGGATACAACTTAATATAGTTTAAGTTTTTGTATTTTTGAGGTTTACATTTGATTTATTTACTTTATTATGATTACAGGTTTATTCTCACAGTACTGAAATTAATATTCTTAAATTTAAATGTGTTACAATTTGACTAGAGTTTAGGATGCTTTTGATAAAAGATTGCATCTACTTGGAAATAAAATCTAGAAAGAAAACAGCCTTGTACTTCAGACTTAAAGCTTCCTGAACAATTTTGCAAGTACAGCAAAGTGATCTAGCTTTAAAAAAGGAAAACAGATACCCAGGATGCAGTTCATACTTCGACAATGATGGGAATCCTATGTTGGGCAGGAAGAGCAGAGCGGCCATCTTTGCCTCCATGCTTCAGTTGCTCTTCCAGTCAACTAGAGAAATAATTACTGCTGTCTAGCTGCAGATCATCAAGCAGGGAGGAAGGGAGGCTGCTGTGCTGCCAAGATACCTCATATTCTGGCAGCTAAGTTCTCCTCCCCTCCCTGTACCCTAGAATGTTGCTTTACACATCAAAGCAGCTGGCAGAGTTTTTCCTTTACCAGCTGTGAGCGGGAAGCAGATCTAGCTCTGAGGTTGAAGCTCTTTTATCCTCAGATCTGAGAATCTGAAGGATCCTATGACCCCTAGGTGTGGTCTGAAGATTGCACTGCCAGTAATTTGCCATATAATATAGGTGCGGAGGGGGGTGGAAAATGTTTTGTAGTAACAACACTCAGACCATGAGATATTATGTGATGAGAAATACAGTGCTTTGGGAAACAAGCAGAATTCTGAGCCTCCGTGATGCAAATTATACTGCAAGGAAGTGTGAATTTTGTAGCCTGCATAAATTCATATTTGGATAATGTTTGTTTTAGTTGCCTGTCCATGGGCAGAAACAACAATCTGTGGCCACAGTGCTTGCCATGCACCTCTATCATGCTGTGTTCTGTGTCGATGCCCCAATGAATGTTACGAGCATCCAAATTCTTTATGTTGTGAATGTTTCTTTTCTTTTGCAGATGCTTCAGGCATGTTCCGTTCAACATCTACCAGTTCCCTATGCGGCTTTCCCACCCCTTCTTTCTAGCGATCCATTTCTTTTGCATCCTCCACACCTCTCCCCACATCATGCTCCACATCTGGCAGCTCCAGGCCAATTTCTTCCGTTTCAAGCACAGCAGTCACGGTCGGTAGGTATTATTTTAAAGGGTTGCGGAAATACCTCCTCACTTCCTCGAGGAGATGGTTCTAGAATATTGCATTCTAAAAAGTGTGCATTGTTTGGCTGCCTAGAAGTGGAGCTGATTGAGTTTGGCCAAAACTTTTGAGGGCTTTTGCAAGTGAAAGCAGACATTTCAGTATGGTAAATAACGACTTTAGCTTCCATTCAGCTAGAAAAAGAGAAGAGAAACATGGTCTCTAAGTGTATATTCAAGTGTGTATTCAGGTTGCAGAATTCATTTCATGGATTGTAGAGGAAAGTGGATGCCATAGTCCGAGAACTTTGAAGAGCTCATTGCTATTTTTAAAAATTTTAAGAACTTTTGTTATGGTTGAATGGCGAGGGACACCAGAGGTACAAGAATATTTTTTACATTTACACTCCCTCTTTCCCCTGAGAAAGATGGAAACCATGTCAGTGCTGTTTTGCTTTTTGTCTCTTCATCAGCAGTGTGACCATGTTTGTGAGCAGGAAGCTGGCCTCAGCCATTATTTTTCAGTTTGGTGAGCATGGCTGCTATCCCAGCCTCACAATATACTGTGACTTTGGGAAATACTGAAGAAGAGGATGTGGAGCCATAGCAAGATTTGGCATCTTGGCAGCAGCTTTGGAAAGAGGCAAATGTTTTGCCAGAGTACACTGGATGAAACACCCTTGAGATGCTAGTTGGGAGAGAGGTGAAACATGACTTTACTTATCAACCAATCTCATATTGCATCTCATTGGGAATCAAAACAGTGATCTGCTAAGTAGCAGCTAACCCTTGAAAAGTTGAGTGCTTCAGACTGTAATTGTATACAAGGATCGCAAGAAAAGTGAATACAGGGCAGGGTTTCCCAAAATGGATAGCCTACTGTCTGGTTGCTTGAGGAAAGAGGCATAGCTTGGATCATCTTGTAATGTTAGGTCTCTAGGATTTCATTTAAGATTTTCCTTTTCTGGAATAAAGGACTCTGCTCACAGAAGGTGCCTCCACCCAATTTCCAGGGATCTTTCCCTTCACATAATGTATCATCCAAATCATTAGGTTCCTGAACCTTCTGTATAGCTGTTTGAAAGGTCTGGAGGACTGCTGTGTGTTGGGGTGGGGGGGGGGGAGTGGGGCCAGGGCGGGCAGGGCAGGAAAGGCTGCATTCACAGTTCAATTGCAAATGCTTAAATCTTGAGTCAGCTGCTTATATACTAGTTGCCTTTGTGTGGGTTAAATTCACCTCAAGGCATGATTTCTTGGTCTCCAGATTTAAAAGTGGACTCTGAGGCACATGCAAAACATCCTCAAACATTATTTTAACAAGTAATTGCTTATTCATAGAGACATTTATTCATTAAAGGTATATATTGTGTACTTGTAATTCTTGGATCCTGGTTGTTTCCTTAGATGATGATGTGATTCTCCAGTTTCACTTCTGTTATTAAAAACACTTTTGGGGGGGGGGCAGCTTTAATAAGAAAATGTATTGTTATTTATTAAAAGAAGAATGTGAGCAATTATTTCTGAATGTTAAGAAATTGTATTTTTCTTCTTGTGTGGCAGAATGCCACCTAGAGGTTATGAAGCAGGAAAGGAAAAGCTTTGTGTAGATCTCAGTTCTGCAATTAAACTGGAAGTAGGTACAGTGACTAAGACCCTTGTGTGAAAAAAAACCATAATACACCAGGTTGTCATCACTTGCAAACATAAATGCTGGAAACTGGGGGAGAATTGCATCACAGAATGTGAAATAATGCATTTTTACTGAAACAAGCAGTGAACACTGAATTACCATATGTATTCAGAATCAGAATGAGTTTCTTTAAGGGAAATGTTTATTTCAGGCAACATATAAAACATCTTTTCTAACACATTTATCTCTCTTCGGTTTTAAAAAATCTGGCCATAAGATATCATAAACATGTTTATATTATACATATGTTCAGTAAGTTTAACAAATAACTATTTTTGGCAAAAACTGGCAAAATATGTCTTTAAAGGGTTACATATAGCCTGTGTTTTGTTTTCTCTTTAGCCTCTCCAAAGGATAGAAAATGAAGTAGAGTTGCTTGGAGACCATCTACCCGTTGGAGGCTTTACGTATCCACCATCAGCTCATCCACCAACATTGCCTCCCTCAGCCCCACTCCAGTTCTTAACACATGACCCATTACATCAAGAGGTGTCCTTTGGAGTAGTAAGTGGCAGTTTCCACCACTTTGTCATGATTCATCTTGTAAAGCGCATTCTAAATCTGATTTTTAAAAAAAAAAACCCCTAAGGTAATTGGAATTAAGTACAGCAAAAAGTACAGCTGTGAAAATGCTTTCACATGTGAAAATTAGTTGTATATTTAAGGGAAATAGGAGTTGTTTATCCAAGAGACTTGAGGGTTCCCCCTAGCCTGTGTCTTAGGGGCCGAGGGATTCTTTGGGTTTCAAGATTAACTCTGATCCCCTTCCCCTCCTTCCAGCAGGTGCAGACAGAACTGTGTTGGATGCTTCTCTGACCTTGGAAAAGGGACAAAGGGCAATTTGGCAGGGGGAGAAAAGGAGACTGATCCTCCAGGGTACGAGGCAGCCTGCTAGAACTCTGGCCTCTTCCCTTCCTTGCCCAGAGGAGCACAGCTGCGTGGCCATCTAGCTGACCTGCAAGGCTGGAAGGACATGAGCTGAACATTACCTATGCATGCTTCCCACTCTGCAGAAGATGTCAAGAATGCCTTGAGCAAAGAGGGGAATTTCATCCCCTCATTTCATCCATTTTGCAGCTCAGAACCTGAATTACAGCGCTGAAGGGTACTGTGCTGAAAACTCTAGGGCTCTTTTTTAGTCATTATTAGAATGACTAAAACATTTCCCTCTTGGTTCCTTTAGCCTTATCCACCATTTATGCCACGAAGACTCACTGGACGCAACCGATTTCGATCTCAGCAGCCAATACCACCACCCCCTTACCATTCCAGCCTATTACCATATGTGCTGTAAGTCTATTTTGCCTTATTTTTATTTATTATATTTATATTGCACCTTTTTCCCTTCCAAGGAACTCAAGGTGGGCTGGGCTGAGAGTCTGTGACTGGCCCAGGGTCACCTAGTGAGCTCCATGGCTGAGAGGGGACTAGAACACAGGCCTCCCAAGTCCCAGTCCCACCAAGCTTCTCCCCTGGCTTGAAGATGGCATACAGCTGCCCCCAAAATGGCAGATGCTGCTCTGATATAAAGGGGTTTAGGGGAGGTGTCAAGCACTGTCATTTGGAGTTAAGTGCAAATGCTCTTTTAGGATCCATATCTCATCAGTGTTACAGTGCTGAGCCACAGGGGAGGTTTCTTAATATTACTGCAAAACATGGCTAGCTGGAGTAGTTTATAAGTTAATTTCAACTAGATTGAAATGTTCCATTTTCTGCCATATCATGGAGCAACAGTTTTCTTCCAGTTTGCTGTCATGTATATTTTTGCAGCATTGCATTGCTGTGTTTGTGTTAAAAACATAAAAAAAACACATTATTTTACTTCAATTACAGCTATTTCACAAGCTACCTTAGGAAACCAGTGGAAAAGTGGGGAATACATCAAATACATAAGAATTAAAGTTTACCCCCCCCCCTCCCCCAAATTCTCAATTCTAAAGTTGGGTATATATAACAATGCCTAACTTAAATTGCTGGAAGCAGAAACATCTAATATACTAATGGGATTCAGACAACATGACAATCTACACTCAGTGGTTGAGTGTGAGTTGAATGTGCATTGTCGTTGAACCATGTGTTGTCTGGAGTCAGCAAACCCTGATGGACAGTGCACAGTTCACAACCCAAACCAAGAGTTCTCTTCATTGGTTGTTTCTGGTTAACTGGGTTCAGACAGCTCAATAATCCACACTTCATCTACTCACACTCAACCCATAAATAGTCACCATTGTGCATGGCACTGACATGGAGAAAAGTTCCCTCTGTGGGTTAGTGTTTCCTTGAGTGAGAATGATCATCTTCTCTGAATGCAATTAATATGTAAAGTGGCAAGGAAGCTAAATGTAGTGTAGACTTGTACGGTAATGAATTGCCTGACTTTGTACTGAATCAGAATTAAATCCTAATTTTTGATTAGGTTTAAAAGCCTGCAAGCCCTTTGGCTAGTACTAAACTTGGCTGCTGTTCTCTCAACAGATCGATGCTTCCAGTTCCCCCTGCAGTTGGCCCTGCCTTCAGTTTTGAGCTGGATGTAGAAGATGGTGAAGTAGAAAACTATGAGGTTGGTTAAGGCTATATAAACATGTCTATGAGACTTGCTTCAGTTTTTAGATTTTGAAATATATATCCTGAATTGGTTGAAATTATCCTCAAAGGTTGTGTGAGTGAATGGCAGCTCTCAACATTGATCTTTCCCCCCACCCTTCCTCCTAGTAACTCCACAAACCCCTCTTCCAAGGATCGAGGCCAGGGTGCTCCTAAACTGCAAGCTCTGAGTTGTGCAGGGCTGCAAGTGTGAAGGTAGGACCCCAAATCTGCATGGAATGATTGTACCCAAAATAATTTCAAGCGATTATCCTCCCTGACCTCTTGGAGCCCAGCACAACACATCCTTTGGTCTCCCTTCCCCTCTTCCCTCCAACCCTCTCAGCAAAGATCAGTTGCCTTCCTTGCAAAGAGCAGTTGGTACAAACAGTGGTCACTAGATAACAGGTTGACGACTGCTGAACTTATAAGCAGCAACTTTAAAGATAAAAATTAGTTGCTTCCACCAGTATAGACATGTTAAGGGAATTCTAGGATTTTATTTATTGCTTAGAATTGCTGAATGCAATTAAACAAAAATTAGTTGCTTCATCCAATATCGTTATGCTAAGGGAGTTCTAAAATTTTTATTACTTAGAATTGCTTTATGCAGGGTCTTGTTATCATTCCTGTATGTACTTGTGGACAGTTCAAATCATGTTCCAGAACAGCTAATGCAGCATTCTGGCTTGCTGGTCATCTCTAATTAATTAGGGTACAAACAGTTGTCACTAGGTAAAGGTGCACTCATGCTTTCTTATGGGTTTTTTTGGGCTCTTTAGACACTGTTGTGATCTTGCAATGTCACTTCTATCTTTTTGGGATTTTTTAGAACTAGGGAAATGGCACTATTTCTTGGTGTATTTGTACTGATCCTCTACTGCACCACTCCATCTAGAGTTGTATAAAAGAAAAGCAGGGAAGGAAGAGCTCTTTGGGTAGAACTTAGATCTCAGTGCTGTAGCAAAAGCAGAAGTTAATACAGCAGTTAACAGAATAATACATGCTCTGTGTTGAAAAGCCCAATGTGATATGTAAAGAAGTAATTTAAGTTTAATTGGGTGGGTTTTAAAAGGTGGATTTTTCTTGTAGGCACTGTTAAACTTGGCAGAGAGACTGGGAGAGGCCAAACCAAGAGGACTGATAAAAGCAGATATTGAGCAACTTCCATCCTACAGGTTCAACCCAAACAACCACCAGTCAGAACAGACTTTGTAAGTACTACTTCCCCTTACTGAGGAGTTACTGTGAAGTCACTTTACCCTGATGAACTGGAATCCAGCCTAGCAAACTCTTAGATAGGATCACATGGCTTTTGAGAAAGGACCTCGTATAGATGTTAACTTGGAGGGTAAGAGACATGTGTGTTTAACTTCAGTTCTGAATGTCCTTTTTAACAATCGCGCCTGAATCTTAAACATAGCTTTTCCAGGAACTTGGTATTTTAGTTCAGGAAAAGACTGCTCAAAATGCAGTATGTTGTACAACTAAGGATAAATTTGCATGTTACAGGTAGAACAGCAGAGTTCCAGATACCATTTCTGGTCAGAAATCTCTTGCAAAGTATTCAAGAAATAAATATTTAAAAATAGATGGTTCTTACTGAAATGAAGCCTTCGTAGTAAAACACAGAAAGGGGGAATTGGGAGGTATTTTTGTCTGCTCATTCTCACTTAAGCAAAAACTCTCCATGTGAAAAATAACTATCAAGGCTTTTTATCCCTTTTGATTCTGTGTATGGGGCTGATATTTGCCACATTAACAGTGAGTGAGCCTGAGTCCACAGTGCCTTGCTCTATGTGGAGAATACCACATCTCACCACTTGGGGTGACTTTTTAAACAACACTCAACCTTTTTATTTTCCCAATGTTTTACGACCTGAATGTTTTAATTGGGGTTTTATTATTAGCTAAATTTTAGGATGCTGTGTTTTAAATTTTTTTTAACATTTTGTATTGTTAAACTGTCCCGCAACTTCAGTAAGGGGATGGTCTACAAAAGGTTAAAATAAATTAATATGTAGCAGATCATCTTTTGGCTTTACTATTGCTAAAATATGAGAACTGGGTGTCGGCCCAAAAGACAGCTCCTTCCCCTTCTTCAGTAGCTGAAAGATTGCTTCTCCTTCCATTCTATAACCAGATGGGTGTTCTCAGCAAAACACATACTTATTTTAATTCCTAGACTGCATTACCAAGCAGTCTTAAATCCCTCCTGGAAGAAGCAGAGAAACCTACCTTGCCAGTATGATGCTAGGTATATCATCTGTAAATACAAATTCTGATGAGAAATCCATTGATCAAATATCCCCTGAGCTGTGGCTCACTAGATGACCTTTGGAAAGCCATCATTTCTCTTCTTTGGCTCTTACTCCACCCACCTTATCAAGTGCTGGTAGAGATGCACTAAAACATGGAAATCTAGTTGTTCTGAGCTTACTAGATTTCTTGCCTGCTTCCATTAAAATGGGTTGGAAGGTTTCTTTCCTCAAACTTCTATAATTTGCATATTTTTTGAAACTGCCTAGGGAATGGACAGTTTGCATGGGTCACATGTTTTTCAGTGCTGTTTTGCATAAAAAGTATGTTGGCAAGAATTCTTCAACTCTCACTAATCCATGTGCTTTTCCGGATTTTGTTTTGTGTAAAAAGGGTCATTTTTGCACAAAACTGCACTAGAGAAAGCACGACTTGGAAAGATTTGTGCAAATCCCACTAGTCCTGTTAAAATGATGTTTTTTTCACTGCCAGTTTCTGTAATTTCCACTGGTGGGTTAAAAAAAACGCAAATCACAGTTCATTTTCCAGATGGAAGAACATGAGTTACCTCAATTTATGCTTCAGTGAGTTGGCACCAGTGTGCAAGAAGCAGACCAGAATCTGGGGGCCAAACTGAAGAATCCCAATGGATTTCCACCCCCTAAACAGGTTTTTTTTTTGCTTATTCCTGTGTGGCTGTAAAGATCGTTGAGATATAACATGTGAAATACTAGGAGTGCCTGAGACTGTATACACAAGGGTCATTTTTACAGAAGTTTCTTTGCTCTGTGTTAGCATTGTTAAGGAGTTGTCTTACCTAATTTTGCACTATGCATTAGAACTGTGGGTTGCATACAAATAATAGTAGGAAATCTAGCAGTGCTATATTAGCATTGAAACTGCACAGAAATATACTGGAGTTATTTCATATTTATAAATACCTACTTTGCAAAAGGTTTACATCTTCAGATAAATAACATTAAAACAAACACATATGTCAAATTATTGTTGCTCCTATTGAATAAGGTATTTCACAATTTCTCTTTTAGGTGTGTTGTGTGCATGTGTGACTTTGAGTCAAGGCAACTACTTAGAGTTTTACCATGTAACCACGAGTTCCATGCCAAGTGTGTTGACAAATGGCTTAAGGTAAGAATTCTGTTTTAGAAAGAAATTGTAGCCATCTAAATTCATGGAGGTATTGCATGCCATCATGTCTCAGCATTCAGGCTGTTTGGGTAAGGCCTCTTTGGCGGCAAAATCTCTCAGTAAAACAGCATAAGTGAAGCCTTTACAGCAAAGACATGAATGAAATGCCCATTATTCTGCTCACCATTATTTAAGATGAGAGCCTTTTTAGTTGAGAAACAAAAGCAGCTTTGGAGGGCTGTACTGATATAAGCTTCCTCCAGGTCTGTATTTTCATGAATGTTACTGGCTGTCTGTCTATGTAAAACCAAATTTGTTTTAAGAAGGAGCCTGTAGGAACAAGTAGTGTCATGACCAAACAACAGAGTTCATCAGATGCAAAAGATCAAAGTATATTGAAGTAGGAGATTAATTGTGAACTACAGAGAATGTTCTGAATTCCACTGTGTCATTGCAGTGGTACACTAAAACCTAAAATATCAAAACTGCTGGCTCTGCTAATGTGAAGACTATTAAACTTGGGTATCTATAGGTCATATGCATGTGCCAATTTTGTGAATTTTCTGCATTCTTAAATATTACTACTGGATGGAACCACTTCTTTCTGTGTAGCACAGAAAAGAACTACTAATAGAGAAACATAATTATACTGACTAGTATTCCACAGTGGCTTCTCCAGTGTCAACTCCACATACTGACATGGAAGCCATTGGCACTTGGTCTTAGCTTCCAAGTGCTCCCATTTGCACAAAAGTATGTTCTCAGTTATTTGTAGAATATGACTTCCTGCTGAATTTCCCTCATACCTTGTTGCATTTTGTTCTAGAAGTCCTCCCAAACCTCAGGAACATATTTGCAGAGGGTAGTAGCTGAAAAGGAAAGAGTCCCATTTTTCATTTTTCCCACTTAACTTGTGGAACTGAAGATCCAAGCTACCATTTTCTAAAGGGCTTGCCAACATGCATATTTGAGCATTTTAGAAGATGTTGCAAGAAAATTAACTATAATATTGCACTGTTTATGCCTATGAAAAGTCCCAGGTCTCCCATGTCGAGGTGGACATTTAAACTTGTATCTTACACAGCAGTGTCACCACTAGAGGACTTGAAACAATGCAATCACCGGTCCAGTGTTCTGGCTTGCATATTTGTCTGCAATGTAAGAACAGCAGTGTTTGCTTTCAAATTTCAGAAGCTAGAGGGGCACCCACATCAGAGCTACATAGACAGAACTTGAAATGTGCATCAGCCATTCCTTCTGGCTAGTGTATGGGCACTGACTCAACTGAGAATAATTGAATTTATGTTTTCCTGAAGATGGCATGTTCATCTGGAGATGGGGTCTGCAGGTTCTGCATCGCTGGCATGGATGCCTGGATGAGGAAACCTGTGTATAAACCATGTGTCTCCTTCTCTACCCATTGTGTTCCAGATATGTTCAGTTATGACATCCATCATCCACGGGCAATACATTTGTCCGTGTTGGCTGGGGATGATGGGAGCTGCAATCCAACATGTCTGGAGGACACATGGTTGCAGAAAGCTGTACCATGAGTGACATCCTGATGCCATAGAAAGCTACATATGTAGAGGTCACATCCATAAACATGACTTCCGCAGATTCAGCTTTCTCATGGATCCAGATATCTCTTGGAGGCTACAGTTTGCCATGAGTCTTGTTCACTTTAGGCTGGTGTAGAAAGTAATGCCCGCTGTTCATCATTAAGAAAGCATTGAAATAAATATTGGCTTAAGGAATTGTCCTGTGATTACTGGACAATGCCTGCGCAACTGCAGGATATTTCAGAATCCCTGATCTGAGGTCAGAGTCAGCACTGCCAGCCTTGGAGTGGAGAATCCCTCCAGGCCCCCTTGCAGCCAGCACAGAGAGAATGCACTGACTAGCCTGCGAGGCGGGAATGCAGCCTCACAGAGGGAGAGAAGGGAGGTGTCTTTGGTAGACAGCAAGGGCTGAAGACTGGAGAGGCCGGGTCTTCTCTCTCCCCAGCTTCCTTCCCTCCCACTCCATGGTGCCTTTGCTAGAGGGGCAGAGTAGCCCATGTAATGAAAAGTGAAGGACAGGGAGGTGAAGATAATCTCTGCCTCTCTTAGGCCCTCCATCTGACTTCTGAGGCTTATGATCATCATGGATGCAACCCATAAGACCCTTAGTCATTTCTCTTTTTTTTTCCATAAAAAATTAGAATACAGAGAGGGAGGGAGAGAGGGTACCAAGGGATACACAAATATTACATACAATATCAAGCACAAAAATTTAGTAATTGTTATCTCTTCTACACTCATTTATTTGTTAATAATTGAAACTCGTAGAGCAATAGTTGTAATTTATAATTCTTAGTACTAACTTTTAATTCCTTTTGAATTAATTTTAAATCTCAACAATTATCATCACAACAATTTTTATTAAAATTATAACTCATGAATGACAGTTTACAAGCTCTATTTTTGTTAATAAGTAAATTGTATATATTAAACTTTCTCCCTTAGTCACTCCTAAAGTAAAGACAAAAAGAAAAGCATAGCTAACTTTTTGGAAGTTTGGATGTCAAGCTAAAGTCCAGTGGATCTTTTTTCTGAAACTCTCTTGGAACTTGACAAGAGTTTTCCCTCTACATCTTGCTTTGTTATTTCGGGACATGTGGTTCTGACCTTTTTTAAAAAAACCTAACTCCATTCTTTTTCTACACTGTTTTGTATGTGACCCTGTATGAGCATTGCTCTGGCAATTCAATTTTTATTTTATTTTTTATATTTCAGGCAAATCGTACCTGCCCTATTTGCAGAGCCGATGCTTCAGAAGTGCATCGTGATTCAGAATGACCAGTCTAAGAGCACAATTCTACTTTGGGTGTTCCTAGTCACGTGCGTGTGCGTGTGTATATATATTTATATATATGAACTCTGCATTGAACTTAACCCGTGTGGCTTCCAGCCTCCCCTTTACACAAAAGGGTCAGCGGACCTTCCTTTGCACTGTGTGATTTAATCAACTATAAAGCTTATTAGTCTTCACAATTATGGGATTGTTATACTAACTGTGTGATTGGAACTCCAAAGACTTTTTTTTTCTTTTTGCTTAATTTCATGTGTGCACTAACATTCCCTGGTTTTTGTGTGATCATTCCGAGTGTTGCTGCGAGATTACAGTGGAATGTGATCTTCTAGCATGTGCTTTTATATTTAAAAAAGAAAAGAAATGTGGTAGCTCCAAACAATATAGCAATCTACCTTATATAGAGCCTTCAAATACTGTGAGTGAGTATAAATGGCATGGGTGGCTGCGTTGACCGCAGGGTTCCTGGGTGTGTGCAGGTGAGCAAATGTTTGGATGGGTGTGCGAGAGGACTTACCTACCAGCATGTACTGAGGACGTATGTGTGTAGTATGACTTATGCTGCAATGTATAATCTTGTGTGTTATTTAAACAGTATGAGTACTGTACACTGGTTTCTTTCTTTCACACTGAATGCTAAGGGTGCAGCAATGATAAACACTTCATCCCCCCCCCCACACACTTTGTACTTAACAGTATAAATGCTTTTTGCTTTTATTCAAACAGCTATTATGCTTCCTATTAATTGGAGATATTATATCTGCCATTATAGAGCATACTGATTCCCCTGTTACTACAATAAGCCTTATTTTTAGGCCGTTGATCTGCAACTGATGGGTCAGGAACCACTACTTGGTTACAGCTAGACCTAAGGCAGGCCGTAATAGCACTGTATAAATAAATAGCAAGTGGGTCCTTAAATGTATATTCAGATTAAAGGTTGATCCCAGGTCTGAAAAGGTCGAGAACTACTGTTTTAGGCTGCAGGAGATGCAGCATTACAGAGTCAGGTAGCAATATTAAAAATGTTCACTCATGATTGAAAATATATGTCCATCCCCCCTCCCTTCTTTCCATCCACTATTGGGTCTTTTCTGTCATTCATTGACATTGTATTTTTATCTGAAATTCTGAAGTTCCCCTGTCCCCTTATCTTGTGCCAATGTTTCTTATATTTTCAGCAATTAAATATACAGTTTAGTGTACAGAAGCTAGTACTTGCTTCCATTTCTTGCCATACACATGTACACATATACAGTGAACTTTAAAGAAAGGAAACCTTTTCTTTTTAAAACCTTTCAAACTTGGTGAGCAAAATGAATTTCCTTGCACTTTTTTAGGGGTAGAAGAGATGGGCTTCTCCCACCCTAGCTGTTGTAGCAAGTTAATAAAAATACATGGGAGGGTCCTATACAGTTCATTGTGCTTGTTTGGTGGCAGGCATTTTTATAATGCTGAGGCACCCTTGGTGACCTATGGCTAGTGTGAAGAAGAGTCCAGGGCAACAATGGGCTGATACATCAAATCAATGGCAAAATACTAATGTATGAAGTTGGGAGTTGATCTCCTGTCCACTGCCTTCTAAATAATGCATTGAGAAAATAAATGGCTATCACTTAGATTTAAGACTCAACTTTTAAAGCTTGCTTTATATATACCATGTTTAGACACAGCTACCGTTGTTCAAGAGATGCGCATTTGGTTGTAAATTCTTCCATTTTTCTCATGTTTTAAATACCAGAACTTTCAGTTGCAACAGTGCAAACACCACAGCGAGCAATATCGTTACTACCAGCTGGCTTAAAGTTCCTTGGGTGTCTCTCTGATGGTTTTGTATGCTGCTATATGTTAAATCTGTTTATTCCTCCATCACAGCAATGGTTGGAAATCGTCCTTCTTTCTGAAGTCCATGCTGACCAATCAAAGTGTGTAATTCTGCAAAATGAAAAAGCACAATTCTCATCTTTTCCACCCTACTCTGTTTCAGATACTCTTTGCCTCTATAAACCTCTGGCCATAGTGTCAATGAACTTAAAGCAGTTTTACATACTGTATGTGTCAGATTAACAGGTGTTACCATTTTTATCTTCAATTTCCTCTAAGAAAATGTCTCAACATATCAAAAAAGGTTCAATTGCACATAATAAACTATTATTATTTTTTAGACAAACAAAATCATGGGTTGGGAAGTGGGGGGGAAATCAGACATATTTTACAGTACGTTGGGTCTTTTTTATATTGCTGAACAAAAAAACATGTTTTTTTACCTAGATAACTCTATTCATAACACCACCCCACTCAGTGTCTACTGTCAAAGCATAGATACGAGGCACTTTCTTGATCAGAATGACAGGTTACATGTTACCTAATTGGAGAAGCCACTCCTGGGCCCTGAACTGGGATCCATATTGCAGTGCAGTCTTTGACCCTTAATTCTAGTTTCAATTGAGCCAAGGCTGTAGACAGAGGGATAGGGCTGCAGTAGGGAAGACCATGGTAATTTTTGCACTCTTGTGGCTGATCTCTTGGAACGGCTTCTGTTTGCATGGGACTCTTGCAAATGTGTGCAGATTTGCTTCTTGCGGTTTGAGACCACACGTGCATGTGTTCTGAACCAGCATGGGCTGGCTGAAGTAGAATGCTTAACCTGTTCTTGCTGGCAGAAGAGAAGGGAATTCATACTCAGCCATGAACTGTGTTACACGTATTTGTGCATCCAACTCCACAGTTCTCCTTGGTGCTTGACAGCATCAAATTACACTGGGTAGCCTTCCCCCCTCCCCCACATACTCTTATCCCTACCTCTCCCACTGAAGGAAATATTAAAATGTTGGCTTTACCATGTTGGCACTGCTTGGGTTTTCTTTGCATGTGTTGTCAACATAATCTGACCTTCTCCTGGCCTTTTTTGAAAATGGGTATGGGGCCTTATGGCTATCTCTAAAGTCTCACTTTGTGCTTTCTTTACAATTATTTTGTGCAAAGTAATTTGTATAGAGGTTTTTGTACAGTCTTCAGAATGTGATATTTGTCACAGCTGTCAACATTTCCGCCTCTCATATTATTTGGGATTTACCAGCTCTTACTTTGTTTTACTCAAACTCATCACCAATGTGGTTACTGGTGGGCCTATCAAGAGGACTCAGGTTCTCTCTCACCCTCTGCCTCCTTTGGTATCTTCAGTTACCTCATTTTGCAATTTTGTGTTGCAGATTTGCAATTGTTTATGAATGCATATTGCTTTTGTTAGAATCATATTTGTCAAGTGTTTGCTTTCAAATCATACTCAGTTGTGTCATTTAACATGTAGTTTGAAATGTATTATCAATATCTGTAACCAAATCATTTGAAGGCTTGATAAATTTTTAACAAAATTTGTACATTTTTTATGAGAGTTACTAGTGATGCTTTACTAAGTAGTGCAATGAATTTTTATTTTTAATCCCTGTGCCCAATTTTGGAGTTGAGAGGGTTGTTCAGTAATAAATGTATGATGTACACTTACACAATGTTGTGCTGCTCCTTGTCACACTTGACTACAGCCTTGCGCTACTGCTGTGCCATCTGCCTCCATCCTTCTTGGCTGCGGAAAGCTTGCCAGAGAAAAGCTCAAGTCTGGTAAAGTATATTGCTTAGTCATGGGGATAAAATTCTTTTGGGATTAAAGGATTTTACTTATTAAGGAGTCTCGACATTAGCGGCGTATCTGAGTTAAAATGTGCACACTTGTGCTACTAAGGACAACAATGCAGTGCAGTTTACAACTGGCTTTCATAAGTGCATTGGCTCATATAATATATGGGCTTACACTGACAGTAGAATATTCTATGAAAAGCTGGTGGGCATCCACTTTGTAAAATTCAGTAGACCCACATGGACTGAAAGAAAATGCAATCCATTTAACTCTGACACTGAATGAAGAAGCAGAGGGGGATGATGTGATGGAAGTAAAATTGGCATCTCGCTCTCTGGCCACCTCTCTGAACACCTCTTGGGGTGACCTGCGTGTTCCCACAGTTTGTGTATGCAATCAAAATAGAGAAGGTGTGCATGTCATGGACTGCTTCAACTTTCCATGGCCTCACAGAAAGTGGCCTTAAATTATGCTTTTGCCTACAAGGCTGTACTGGGGTAACCCAAAGAGGAGAGGTTTCTTAGCAGCTTTTTTTAAATGTATGAATTATAAGGTTTGTGCTCCACATCAGCCTTTCTGCTTGTCCTGTTTGAGGAAGGTCCTGTCAGTCATCTACCTGCTTGTAGATATTTTTGTCAAGAAAGGGGGAAAGCAGAGAATTAAACCAAGACAAGAACATTTTTTCTATGGGGCCATTTGCAGTTCCATGTGCGATTGTGTTCATGCATACCTTTGTGGTTATAAAAACCATGGACAGATTTCTCCACCAAAATGTAATGCCAACTACAAAAGGGAAAAAAAAATCTACCGTTCAAAACAGCGACAACACTGTAGATTACATAATTCCAAAGTGAAGAACAGCAGAGCAGAGTCATTTAACATCCACTCGTCTTGTTGGCCCATAACATCCCAAGTAGCAATTGCGCGCTGTGAATATTTTGCATCTTGTGGTAAGAACGCCCTAGTGCTGCAAGCAATCTCAGTCAGTGCAGGCACCTTGGATGCTGTGAGAAATCATGCGTGCAGAAAAGCAGGCACCTTTTCCTCAACATCAGTCCTTTCCGCAAACATACACTCAATATCAGTATATCCTCTGCTGCAGCAGTAATTGAAATAAGCTTACTGCTGCTCCCTCAGGTTCATAAACCAGCTGCATGCATGATATGCACCACTGGCAACAATGAATGGTGGTAATTGCACACACTACAATGTCACGGTTGGGTTCATTGGTGCAAATGCCCCAGTGGTCGTTGCTTTGGAGTGTGCAACGTTCACTTCAGTCAATTTCATGTTAATGGTATTTGTCACCAAATAGTCTTGACTGTATGCCAAAGTAGAAAACACTCCATAGCAAGGCATGTACCTATAACCGGTTCAGCAACAGTGGCTCAATCACTGTCCAACTTTTCTGCAGCTGTTCTGTAAAATACATCCATATAGTGGTTGCTTTCCTACAGGACTGGGTTGGCATATTATCATTCCCTGTCTCACGTGCAGGGCATTCCACTACCTCAAATACAGTATTCTGCATCATGGAAATGCGCCTTTCCACAAATTTTTTGGCTTTTGTGTAAGATGTACAGTATATCACAGAAGTGAGTATACCCCTCACATTTTGTAAATATTATATCTTTTCATGTGACAACACTGAAGAAATGACACATTGCTACAATGTAAAGTAGTGAGTATACAGCTTGTATAACAGTGTAAACTTGCTGTCCCCTCAAAATAACACACAGCCATCAATGTCTAAACCGCTGGCAACAAAAGTGAGTACATCCCTAAGTGAAACTGTCCAAATTAGGCCCAAAGTGTCTATATTTTGTGTGGCCACCATTATTTTCCAGCACTGCCTTAACCCTCTTGGGCATGGAGTTCACCAGAGCTTTACAGGTTGTCACTGGAGTCCTCTTTCACTGGAGCTGGTGGATGTTAGAGACCTTGCGATCCTCCACCTTCCGTTTCAGGATGCCCCACAGATGCTCGATAGGGTTTAGGTCTGGAGACATGCTTGGCCAGTCCATCACCTTTACCCTCAGCTTCTTTAGCAAGGCAGTAGTCATCTTGGAGGTGTGTTTGGGGTCGTTACCATGTTGGAATCCTGCCCTGCGGCCCAGACTCTGAAGGGAGGGGATCATGCTCTGCTTCAGTATGTCACAGTACATGTTGGCCTTCATTGTTCCCTAATGAACTGTAGCTCCCCAGTGCCGGCAGCACTCATGCAGCCCCAGACCATGACACTCCCACCACCATGCTTGACTGTAGGCAAGACACACTTGTCTTTGTACTCCTCACCTGGTTGTCGCCACACATGCTTGACACCATCTGAACCAAATAAGTTTATCTTGGTTTCATCAGACCACAGGATATGGTTCCACTAATCCATGTCCTTAGTCTGCTTGTCTTCAGCAAAGTGTTTGCAGGCTTTCTTGTGCATCATCTTTCGAAGAAGCTTCCTTCTGGGATGACAGCCTTGCAGACCAATTTGATGCAGTGTGTGGCGTATGGTCTGAGAGCTGACAGGCTGACCCACCACCTCTTCAACCTCTTCAACCTCTGCAGCAATGCTGGCAGCACTCATACATCTATTTCCCAAAGCCAACCTCTGGATATGACGCTGAGCACGTGCACTCAACTTCTTTGGTCGACCATGGCGAGGCCTCTTCTGAGTGGAACCTGTCCTCTTAAACCACTGTATGGTCTTGGCCACTGTGCTGCAGCTCAGTTTCAGGGTCTTGGCAATCTTCTTATAGCCTAGGCCATCTTTATGTAGAGCAACAATTCTTTTTTTCAGATCCTCAGAGAGTTCTTTGCCATGAGGTGCCAGGTTGAACTTCCAGTGACCAGTATGAGAGAGAGAGAGTGATAACGCCAAATTTAACACACCCGCTCCCCATTCACACCTGAGACCTTGTAACACTAACGAGTCACATGACACCGGGGAGGGAAAATGGCTAATAATGCCCAATTTGGACAGTTTCACTTAGGGGTGTACTCACTTTTGTTGCCAGCGGTTTAGACATTAATGGCTGTGTGTTATTTTGAGGGGACAGCAAATTTACACTGTTACACAAGCTGTATACTCACTGTACATTGTAGCAAAGTGTCATTTCTTCAGGGTTGTCACATGAAAAGATAAAATATTTACAAAATGTGAGGGGTATACTCACTTCTGTGATATACTGTATGCCACATTTGGGGGCCTTCCTGCTCATTCAGCTGAGTGGAATCCTGGACTTCTGCCCCAAGGTTCCATCCACCATTGGAAAGGAGAGGGACTTCCAAATCTTTCTCCTTTCCCCTTTAGTTTAGCAATAATCCAGGCTAGGTCCAGAAAAGATCTGGGCTTCAGGACCAAAGCCCCTGCCCATAAAGCACAGATTTGCATATGCTACTTTAAATATGCTTTAAAAGTCTGTGTGTGGAGTTGTCAGTGTGCATCTTTATGAGTGGCAGTCCCCTAAGGACACCACTAGGGTGTAGGAAGGGATGTGTGGATGGGAAGGGCAGGGGAGGGCATTAAAAAAACTCGAGGCAGAAATTCAAGTGTGGGGTGTGGGAGGTGAACTATATGCGGGCTCAAAGCCAGCCGATCAGATGCAACCAAGAACATCTGAGCCCGTGAACTTTTATTTCAAGTGCCCGTGGACAGCAGGTTGCCATGGCAGATGGCCTCCCACTGGCCCAGGGCTCCAAACGAAAGATTTAAGTCTCCAGTCTAGTGGGACACCTCTAAGACAACCACAACCGTGAGTAGCTGCCCGCTTTCAAATAGCACTGTACCCTCAGTTGTGGGGTGGGACTCTGGCAAAGTCCAGATTGTCAGGGATGCCAGGAGCTGCATCGGAGCACCTCGCGGTACCTGGGCTGCTCTTTTCCCCCTGGCCTTGTCAGTGGGGGCAAGCAACAACTGTGTAGGCAGGTCTCAATGACAGCATCCTAATAAATGACACACCTCAAAATAGCATTTCTGCCTCTGCACTTTTTGGTGAATGAACAGTGTAGAAACTCAATGCTGAGTTGCCTAATTTAATGTGTTGCAAGTACAGGTTTCTCAAGCAGCAATTATAGAATCCATAGGCAAATGATGCAACTCTAGGAGATGACAACCCTGTTCTAGATGCTTCTAGATGATCCAAGAAGCAAACCCCTGTACCAAGCACCTGTAACATGTTTCTTTTGGAGGTAGAAAATTAGGCCATCTCATGTGTCTGGGATGCAGTTAGAGGTTCCCTTGGTCTTGGGGAAGCTGCTGGTGGTGGTGGTACCAGCTCCATATCAGCCAATAATAAATGAGGAATGATCAAGCCTTGTTGTGGTGGCCCAGTGGAAAGAAGCAACAGAGTTCATTCTGTGATTTTTCAAAAATGCATTCTGTCACTGGAACTATGGGAAAGTAAATCCCATCAGCCTTAGTAGCCAATGTAGTCAGTAGTCAGGGGTGATAGGAGCTGTTGCCCAGGAAGTTTTGAAGAGCCACAAATTGTCCACCCATGCTGTATGTGGGTGCTTGAAGAAGAAGAAGGAACCCCAGAGAACTTAAGTTTTGAAAGTGAGGGACGGAAAAAAAAATCCTGGCCGTTCAGGAACATTATTCTCTGGGAAAGCAGTTAGAGAGCATAATTAGTCATTTTGACTTGTAGTGTTGTAAGGCAACAACAGGTGGCATCCAAGAGAGGGTAAGTCGATGCACAAATGCAACTTCCTTCCCAAATGCAGAGGTATGCAGAAAGGGAAACAAGCAGCTTGCTTTTGTGCTTAGCGGGACAGGCTTTTGGAATCTACCCAGGTTAGTAGGGGCAGAAGGTATCACAAGGAAGTGCTCACCTGGAGCCAAGGGGCAATGCTATACCTCATCCTGCAGGCCATATAAATCTTGCGGTTTCTTACCATTCGTTCCTGCTAGGACGATCGTGTTTTCTTCCAGGTAGGCCTACGTTCAGGCGTTTTAAGGAAGCAGCCTCGCTTTTGAATCTCTTTCCTGAGCCGTAAGTTACTGGCAGATCCTTGCTGCTACTTGGGACTTTGCATATATCTGATTACAGAGAAGAGTTGGGAATGGAGCGGTGGAATCTTGCCTTCCATCGCGGGTGAGGAGGAAGGAGTATATCAGAACGATTACCATTCAAGAGCTGGAAAGAATTGGATTAGCTGATTCACGATTTTCTGATTTGCTTCCTTGTTTTCCTGGCCCTTTCCACAAGAACTTCTCCCCTACCCCCGCTGCCCACAATCCATGCCTTGAATCAGTAACCCCTTCAAGTGGAGCTGCTTGGGCTGGCCACTAGGTTATGTGCCGTTCCTTACATGTTGCAATAAATTGTGCTTCTTGCGCAGCTTAAATTGCTTTTGTACCCTTGATCCAGTTTTCTTGGTCTAAGGTCAGATGCATTTGTGCTATCTCTGTGGGAGAGGGGCTGGAAAAACCACATTCCTGCCTTGAACAATCAAAATCAAAAAAGGAATTGTAAAAGTGGACAAGGGTGTGCAAACCTGCTTACAAATAGAGCAGAAGGAAGATGATGATGATGATGATTTTGAGGATCACTTCTTGCCCTGCTATACCTCCAGTTGTAGTCCAATTCTATATGGGTTTATTCCGACGGAACTCCTACTGAGAGTGGAATTCTCTGCTTAGCATGAGTGAATTTTCTTGAATGGTGACTGTGTAGCTGGTGATGGGGTTTGCTTGGTCATAAACATGCTAGGTCTGAACTGTCAACAGCTGTAGTAACTTGTGACTGACAGTGTATCCACTCGTATGGAATCATATACATCCTACAGCCTAACTAAGCATGGCCTGGTAGAAAATTCTCGATTTGCTATCTAAATTTCATAGAATTGTAGGATCATCGAGTTGGAAGGGGCCTAGCAGGACATCAAGTCCCACTGCCTGCTCAGTGAAGGACTCAAGCCACCCGTCCAGGTTTCAACCTTGCCTCACCTTAGCTTCCAAGACGAGGCAGGATCAGGCATCTCAGGCTGTATGGAAGCTATCTATCTATGGGGTCCGATCTGTGTTGTAAGCTGCTGGTCTGCTTCTGGAGAGCTTAGGGCCAAACGGACATTACACTGTAGCAATATATCTTTTATACCATCAAATAATAAACTCCAATTCAAACCAGAAATGTGGGTGGGGGATTTAATTATCTCTCCACCCCCAAGCTACAGTTCTAATTTACAGGCCTTCCGTAATGAGTATTGTTGAACAGCGATCCATTTAGCCATCTGGTGATAAAGACATTGCATACCATTTTCATCAGTGAATGCTGCCACATTTGCTTAGGGTTTTTGTGGCTCTGAATAAACATCTATGATTTTTCTGGCCCCATAGCTGTTATTAGTCTTTTAAAAAGCAAGCAATTTTAAAAAAATCTGGAATGGGCCAATAGGAAGGAAGAACAAACAATTACCTTTACCATCAGTTTTGGGTTGGCTGACCAAAAAATCCTACTAGAAATGTGATAGTGAAGTTAATTGTTTTGTTCATTTTGGTTTGTCTATATTTCTGTTATTTTTTTAAATAAAGTCAGATAACATCTACAAGGTTGGTCAAATAGTTTATTTGGTCAGAAAAGTGGTATTTTGCAATGCTTCTGACTTGTTCTAATAAAGTGTGAAATGTGGCAGATACAATGACGAGCAGAGCTACCTGATACTGTAAATAAATCAGGCTGCAGTCTTGACCTACTTGATTGGTAGGAACCCTTGAT
This sequence comes from Varanus komodoensis, assembly GCF_004798865.1. Classification (NCBI taxonomy): domain Eukaryota; kingdom Metazoa; phylum Chordata; class Lepidosauria; order Squamata; family Varanidae; genus Varanus; species Varanus komodoensis. The sequence goes on along the minus strand of NW_025335550.1, from coordinate 22,803,116 downwards.
GAACACAGTGGCGTGTCTTTCATTCTCTACTATATTGCTGTACCACCCAATAGTCAAAGCTGTCTTGAAAGCTTCTGAGCTGTAGTGAACTGTGTAGTTAATTTCTCAGATTTCCAGATGAAATCTTGTACTCAGAACTGTGGTGATCTCTGTTTGTAAACATGGAAATAGTGGCAAGGCAAAAATACCATGAGAAAGCATTGCCAATTGCATCCACATAACAAAGCTCCCCTGATTGCTTTGAGTCTATAGCACATAGTTAATCACCTTTTCTCTTGACAGAGAGCACTAAAGGATGAGCTCCCTCTAGGAAGCAAGCACACTTAGACTATTGTGTACGATTTAGTTCAATTCAGATAGAAAAGGAATGCAGCAGAGCTAGGAAAAGTTGGAGGAAAAGACAACTAAAATTAACAATAGGCTGGAGCAATTCTCCTGCAAGGAAAGATTACAACATATGGGATTGTTTAGCTTAAAAAATGATGAGTGAGGGGACACATGAAAGGTGTGCAACACATAGGTAAGAGGTGTGAAAAATGTGCATTTTCTCCCTCTCTCATAATGCTAGAATCTGGGGTCTTCCCATGAACTTGATTAGGACGAGATTCCAGACAAAGGAAAGAAGTACTTCACATAGTGCATATTTCAACTATAAAATTCACTACTAGATGTAGTGATGTCTATAATTTTGAATGACTGTAAAAGGGGATTTCCTCAGTGGAGAAACTGAAATTGTGAAAGAATTTGTATACCCTGCGCAGTCATTAATTTAAGCAGAGAGTTCAGCCAAAAAAAAATTAGAAGATGGAGACTTGGAAGGGCAGCAGTGAGGGAAGCAGAAGGTATGATCAAGTGATCTCCAGGATGTTTCCCTGGAGATCAAGGCCCCAAGATCATCCACACTATTATATTCCCAATCACTATGTATGGGTGTGAAAACTGGACCGTGAAGAAAATGGGCAAGAAAAAAATGGATGCAATCAAAATATGGTACTGGAGGAGAATTTGTAAATACTCTTGACTGATAGGCAAAGAAGTTGGTCCTGGATCAAATCAAACCAGGACTATGGCCCTGGAAGCAAAAATTTAAAAAAAACTGAATCTGTCATACTTTGGGCACTTTATGAGAAGGCAAGACTGATTGGAGAAGACAATCATGCTGGAGAAAGTCAAAGGCAGAAGAAGAGGAAACCAACTATGAGATAGATCAATTTCATAAAGGAGGCCAAAACCCTGAGTTTCCAGAGCTGTGAAGGACATGACATTCATACACAGGGTTGCCATAAGTCGGGGACAACTTGACAGCATGAAACATCAAAAAAGAGGACTAGACAAATAAATGGACAATAACGCTATCCATGTCTCTTGTATCTGAGGCAGTTGCTGAGCAATGTAAGTGGCAGTGGTTAAGAGCAAGGGACTGGGACTCAGACGATCCGGGTTCTAGTCCCTGCTCAGCCATGGAGCCAACTGGGTGACTTTGGGCCAGTCACAGACTCTCAGCCCAACCTACCTCACAGGGTTGTTGTTGTGGGGATAAGATGGAGGAGGAGAATGATGTAAGCTGCCCTGAGTCCTTTGTAGGAAAAAGGCAGGATATAAATCACAATATAAATAAAATAAATAAAGAGAGCCGTAATCAGCCTAAACATTCAATAGGGGGCACCAAACTAATAGGATTGGGCAGTACATCTGGTTTGTAGATCTTTTAAAGACAGAATTGGAAACTTCTAGAATTACTTGTCTGTAAGAAAAAAATGTTTGGAGGGGAACAGGCCCCTCATCCCACTCCTGGGTACAGGCTTGATGGGAGGATACTGTTGTACATGTGGTCTGCTTGTGGGCTTTGCACAGGGGTTAGCCGCTGTGTGAACAGAGTGCAGAATTAGCCAGGCCTTTGGTCTGGCACCGTGGCTCTTCTATTTTTATCAGCATGTTCCAGGTGACCTGCACAACAGTATGCCTGATCAGGCCAAAAGCCCATTTAGGCCAGCTGTGGGCCTTTCTGGCCAGGGGAAGCCCGAGAACATGTTCATCCTTGAAGCATTGGTAGAGGCCATCCATGCTCACCTTGTGCCAGAAGGCACAGTATTGACCATTTGATATACCCCTCTCTGGCAGTTAATAATTCACCAGGAGTATTTCTTCACTGAGCAGGGGCTGAAGGTCTAACAGCACAGAAACTGCCCACAGAAATTCTCCCACACCTTTGATGCAGTTTCTTGGTTTGAAGTTGGATGCATTTGTGCTACCTCTGTGGCAGAAGAGGCTGGGAATACCACATTCCTGGCTTGAACAATCACAACATCCAAAAAGGAGTTGTAAGAGTTGACAAGGACATGCAAACCTGCTTATAAATAGAGGATTATTATTATTATTATTATTATTATTATTATTATTATTATTATTATTATTATTATTTTGAGGATCACTTCTTGTCCTGCCATACCCCACTGTGGTCCAATTCTATATGGGATTATTCAGTTGGAACCCCTACTGAGTTTAGTGGAATTCACTGCTTAGCATGAGTGAACTTTCTTTTTTTAAAGTCTTTTTATTTGTTTTCAGGAAATACAATAGAGGGGGAAAAAGGAGTATATAAGAAGAAAATGAGGAAAAGGGTGGCGGGGGGAGGGGAGCCAAGGGTCTTCCTAAGGATTTAACAAGCAACTCATCATCTAAGTACATTTACAATAGTCAAAGGTTTCTATCAACCATGTTCCTGTCCCACCCATTCAATTCAAAATCATACACTTACAGTTATGTATCTCAACATTGCTTTGGTACTGATGATAAGCACAGATGTTTGCATAAATTATATTTTCATTGACCATTATTTAAATTGTTCGAAATAAATCTTCCATCTTGGAGTAAATTCTTTAACTGCTCTTCTGTTGACATAACTTGTTAGCTTGACTATTGATGCATAATTGGCTAACTTGTTCTTCCAGTCTTCAATGGCAAAGCAATCGTTGGCTTTCCACTTTGAGAACATGAGTGCATTTTCTTGAATGGTGACTATGTAGCTGGTGAACCAAGCATGATGGAGTTTGCTTGGTCTAAACATGCTCTGCCCGCACTGTGAACAGCTGTAGTAGACAGTGTAGCAGCAGGCAAAAAAGCTCTTTAACCTTCCTCCTACAGTGTAGGCAGCATAAGGGTTCGTCCCATAATAATCTGCCTTTCATCCACCTCAGCCCCGTACCCAGAATGGGGCAAATGGGTGCACTTCCCCCTCCCCATTATTCCTCAATTGTTTAAAAAATCCTCTCTTTAATTAGTGACCTGACAAACAATGGCAGATTGCTTTAAGAACGGAGTCCATTCCATATGTTACAATCCGTGCCACTGAAATACGGCAAGTTAAACTTATAAAATATAATGTCCAATTCATGAATGAATACAGGACAGGAGGGCACTTGAAGCCTGCACGTGGTGCTGTAAGGCCGGCACTGCTACGGGCGTGGATTTGGGACTCTTAAATTAGCAATGCAACTGCTGTGTGACTAAGGAAGGGTAGGTATAAGTTGCATCTGAAACTGCTGACTCTTTGTGGACCTGACCTTTTTGTTGAAACAAGCCAAGCCCTGCCTTATCTTTCTAAACGTGATGTCGAGAAGTGATGCAGAATTTTACATGGGAGGAAGCCCCATTCAGCACCCTGAGATTTACGCAGTGTTTATTCTGAGCATATTTTGTGCAGTTGGTTTTTTTTTTTTTTTAGTGAGTGAAAGCTGAGTTTCTAGGGCTTGAGAGTGTAAACTTTCTGGTTTCTTTGTGATTTTCCATTAGCAACATTTTGGGAGGTGCTCGTGAAATGAGGCAACACCAGATTTTTCTGCAACTCAGCACAGTGCTTAAAAATAAATCCTGCTTTGATCATAGAATGCCATCTATTGTGCTGGCTGCGCTGGCTGCTGGTGTGTTTCCAAGACCAATATATACTGTTGGTTGTGACCTTTAAAGCTTTAAATAATTTGGGATGAAATTATTTGAAGGACCACCTTCCCTCATATCAGCCTGCCCACCATGTAAGATCAACAAGAAAGGGTCTTTTCACGTTCCCACTTGTGAAATCAGGTGGGTGACCATACAAGAGAGGGCGTTTTCTGCAATCGCCCCCATACCTCTAGAATAAGTTGCCATTGAGAGTCCCAAATCCCAACATTGCAGGCTTTTCGGAATGCCCTACAAAGTTCTTTTACACTGACCTTCCTCTGATATGTTTGCCATTGTTTCTGTTTTATTATGGTTTTCAATGCTTTTAATACTACATTGTTTTTGTTATGTGTTTTATTATTGAATACTGCCTTGGAAGGGCTCTTGCTCTGAAAGGTGGCCAAGAAATACTATAAATAAATAAAATGGTGCTATTTAATCACTCAGTCAGTTTAAGATGGTACGTGCCAAGTCTTGGATCCTGAAGAAGCACTTTGAGGGGTTTCCCAAGCAGAGCAATTTTGAACTCAAAGAGACAGAACTGCCAGCACTGAAGGATGGAGGTAAGTTGAATTCTCTTGATTTTTGCCTTTGTATTAAATCTTTATTTTTGCCACAGTTGTAAGACCAATGAGATGAAATAGCACTGTGAATAACAGTAAGGTAGTGTTCACGAGCGTTCATAAAACAGCTCTATCAATGCAATAATATATAGGTCATGATAACTAATTGGAAGTACAGCTAAAAAAACATTTTTAAGAAGATAATATAAAAAGTAATGGTTTAGAACATCCATCAGAAAATCTATCTGCCTTAGAGGGTCCTGGTTAACCAAACGATTTCCTTGGTATTCCTTGCAAAAAAGGAATAATGGAAATCCAGGCAGTCCTGGGGATATGAACAAATTCCACCCCTTAGAAAATGGAAATTTGGCTTTAAGTTGAATTTGTGCGCAAGTTGTTGGTCCTCCACTCTTGTGGGGATTAAGGGCGCAGGACCCTGTAAAAGTGGAAAAACTGCTAATATACCTAACCCCCCTTCCTGCACCCAAATTCACCAGTGTCTCTTCTTTGTAGCAAGGACATTTTGGAGAGATTTCTCTCTCTGGATGGGCAGGGCAGGAAGGCATGCTTTGGAGGCCCTCCCTCTCTCCCCTTCCTCCTTCTCTATGGAGATGCTATTGAGGCCCTCCTTCCCTCCCCTTTTGCTTCCTCTCTCCCTCTGGAAATGATGATTTTCTGCAGTAATTTTTTTTAATTAGTAGAGATTATGGCAGCTCGTTCATAAGTATGGGTAGTTTGTAATTTGGGTGTCCATAACTGCCCATATGTCCGAAGGCACAATAGAAAGTGCAGTACAACAGAACATGATCCACAGTAATAAATGTCAGCTACTGAAGGAGTATACTTTCTAGAAAGAAATACCTACCTAATTTTAGACAGGACTTGATTCTGAGGAACTGCTGAGTAGAGGGATTATGGATCCGTTCAAATACTTTTGGACCAAGAACTGGAAAGCAGTATTTCAGCAGGGTAGATGACTTAAAAGAATATGCCATGTAGGTGTGGGAGAAATGCTATGAATTGTAAATGCAGCAACACTTCATGGCAGGCCTAGATGAAAGCAAGAGGGCCTGTTGGCCTGGCTTTGACCCAAAGGTGAGGCCTACATTGGACCCTTCTTGTTGACACCTGTACTGCTTCCTGAACCATATTTATATATTTACTAATTTATTAACATTAACATTAATTAATGTTAATAATAATAAATTAACATTTATTAACATAGACTGGTCCACATTGGAACAGGTTTTGGAGCAGTGAATGGTACAATGTAAAAATAAATGAATAAAAATATTTTTTAAAAAAACCCAAAGTGACATTAAAATTATGGTTGGACTGCAAGATCTACACATAGTCTAGATTGAAGGCAAAACTCCTCTAGGATGTGATGGGATCATTATGCTTATAGTTGACACAAGGTTGGTTTGTTCTGCATTCTGCAAACTTGAAGTGGTGCATTTGTCTAGAAAAGATAACTGCTGTTAATGAGCAACTCCCCTGTTGCTGTGTGTTATATAGATTCCAGGTGCAATGGCACACCTGAATGCATTCAGCAGAGAAAATGCCAACATTATCATGGGTCAAATTATCTTTTGTGTCCAGAATTGCCTTTCACTCTTGTTCTTGACCCTACACTAGTATAGCCTTACTTAGCCAACTTTCTCCTCTTTCTCTTCTCAAGGAAATTTTGAACATTTCTACATGATGCAATTTGGGAATACGTGCCTTTTCTTTCCATTGAGACAATTTTGTATTTGGGATGTCTGCAATCCCCAAATCCCCAAATGTTAATTGCAAAAAAGATTTTTTTTTAAGGTTAAATAATGAAAGTCTTCTCTGAGACCAAAGTACCCACCTAAAGAAGAGTTTGCTTATAGTTCTACCCTTGCAGTCTTCCGACTAATCTTCTCTGCAGTTGGATTATGTCATATTTCAGCATCACTTGCATCATCCCCTTTGTTGTCTCAATCCCTGGGGTTTTTTTCCCGTGTCTGACCTGCTTTCCCCCTGTGGGATACTTCAGTGTCATGGCACCTAACATGTCACCTGGCTCTGCCTTCCCTTTCCTCAGATGTTAGTCTGACGGGAGATATTTTACTTTGGTGTTTCCAGTCTTCACTTAGTTGCACCACAGAGCCATTGTGGGACATCAAACTCTTCAAAACCAAAAAGGCATTTTCATCTTTTGAGTGGATTTTTAGAAAATGGATTAAGGAACAATCCTGTGTGTGTTTAGACAGAAAGATAGCCTACCACACCCTGAAGTCAGGATTGCAGAGAGCTGCAGGAATTTTTTCTTCCCAGACATGAGTAGAGTTGTCCCTTTAGAGGAGGAAGTGGAGTAGAGGCACTTCCTTCTGCTGCACAGTCGGTTAAACTGATGTGGAAGGACTTCATATTTGCTGGTGAACACGGCTCTGCAGGACATGCTTCCCCCATTCAAAATCTGTGGGTGCATTAGCTCTGTGAATGCAGTGCTCCAGCAAACTCAGAAACCGCATTGCTCATAGATTGTTATGTCGGGCTACAGAGGCAGTGGGCCAGAGGATTCACAACAACCAGGCCCTTCACCTGCAGCCCTGCAAAAACTGTTGGGAGAAAGGGAGTGAGCAGGCCAGGAGCAGGCAATAAACAACCCAAGGACTAAGAAAACAAACCACTGTTTGCTTATTCATTTGCCAGTCCAACTCTGGATAGAGCAAGAAACCTTGGATTGGCGTTCTGCATGGACCAGGCCACTGCCTTGCTTCATCTTTAACTAATTTCCGTTTCTATCCCAGAGGTGCTGCTCGAAGCCGTGTTCCTCAGTGTTGACCCTTATATGAGGTATTTCCCTCCATCCTCCTAATTCAGAGTTCATGCCTCCTTTGAAGTAAACTGCTGAACACAAAGCTCAGATGGACTCTGTGCCTTTTGCCAAGAGTTCCTGATTAAATCTTAACTTAATCTTCTGTGGGTTTTGTACTGCAGGCTTCTGGGGTACTCCAAGAGCAGGGCACACTTTTTCTGGCCATCCGGCAATCCTGAGCCCTATGCCATGGCAAAAGTTGCCAGTATAACCTGATACACAAACTAAAGTGTTCATGGTTGCCAAAGTTTACAGCTTCAGGAAGGCATAGTGAAGGGCTCATTCTAAGTTTGGTTCCAGGGAAAAGTAATGTTGGGTTGGATCCAGACAAATTTATTTTAACAGCAGGGCAAATGGGTTAACTGAAGTCCCACTGACTTCACTGGAGAGCCAGTGAGGTGTGCTGGTTGGAATGTTGTACCTGGGAGATCCGGGTTCTAGTCCCCACTTGTCCATAAAGCTCACTGGGCAACCTTGGGCCAGCCTTACCTACCTTGCAGGGTTGTTGTTGTTGTGAGGATAACATGGAGCTAAATAAGCCACCTTTGTTTCCTCACAAGACACAAAAAGTGGGCTATAAAGGCAATGTAACAGTAATAATAATTAAGCTGGAGCTGCTTTCAATTAACATTGCCAGGATCTTACCCCAAAGAAATTGTTGCCATTTTTTCAAAAGACTGTCTTAGTCTGTCTTTCTTCTTCTTCTTTTGCAGACCATACAGTAGAATCCACATGCAGGAAGGGGGTACCATGATTGGCACACAGGTTGCAAAGTAAGATTTCCGCGGCTCATTTCGTGCTCTCCCAAACTGCCTATCCTCCTTTCTTTCTCTGCAAATGAGAGCTTGGTTCATTTGTCTGAACCAAATAATGGCTGATCATTAAGTAATCAGTGCATTAGAAGAGTACTGGAGAGAAAGGTGCATGCCTAGAACAAAACTGCCAAGACACGAGAGCGCACAGTGCCTGCTGTTGCTCACCAGTGTTCATGGCATAAACACACACGCACTTGCCTTTGGACACCCCCCTCTTGATTTCCCCAGTGCGTGAACTGATTTCAGCATGCCCTGAGCCGTTACTCAGGGTCTTCCTGGAGTCACTGCACTGCTTGCCTTCCTAAGGCAGGAATCTCTGTGGTCGGACACAGCCGCTCCTTCTCGCTTGCAGCAGCGACTCTCTGCAGTAACAGCTTTCTGTGGCTACTGCACTGCATAATGAGGGCCTCTTTGGAGCATGATGCTTGCTGCCAGTCAGCCACATCTGGCCCACATGGGTTATGACTAAACTGAGGGGAGCCGTGGGCAGCAGAACTCACAGCTGTGGCTTCGGCACGGCTCTGTCGCGAAGGATGGCTTTTTCCTGCAGGTGGCCTCGATCCTACCGCTGAAATTTTGACACAGAGGGGAAGCAGTGCTTGATGAATGTCCACAAGGTTGTTCAAGTCCCTCTTCCCCTTTTCTCTCCAACCTCCCTGCTGACACATCTGGTGCCTGAGGCAGGAAACTCACTCAGAGAAAGGGTTGCTGATGGAGAACCCTCCGGGTTGTCAGGACCCACCTCTGCTCCAGTGTCTTTGCCACCTCTGTGTAGTATTTCACAAGGTGTCTACTGTGTTTTAAATAAAGCAACCACGTGACCATCACGACGGTGAAAAGAACTGTCAATGACCACTCGGTGTACATTTATAGCCCTGGTGGTGGGCAGGTTCAGCTGGTCTGCGTGGCCTTGGATGTGGACCAACAGGTGCTGGAGCAGGGGCTCTCCACAGCAAGTACTGTGACACTGCAGTGACTGGCTGCAGTGCCCTGCTCTGTTAAGGAAAGTTGCATCCAAATTCCTGTGTGTTGCAAGCAATTTTATTGCAAACTTTTCAGTGCACACTTAGCTAGTAGCATTCGTGTCCCTGTGCTGCAGCCAGGAGTAGGCACCATCAGCTCCTGCCGGTTTGGCCAGTGCTCCTGCATTCTGGGAACTGGTATCGAATAACGTTTGGAAGGTTGCAGGCTGTTCACCCATGACCTTCAGCTGCAGTAGAGCAAATGCAGGCAGGAAATAGGAGACTGCTGGGTGTCTTCCAAAGGGTTGATAGTAATTTTTCTCTGCAGCAGGGATAGGCACGTTGGCTCTCCAGATATTGTAGGACTGCAGTTCCCATAACTCCTGATCATTAGGCACATTGCCTGGGACTGTTCTCTTGAGAGTTGTAGTCCTGACTCTCTGGTGATTGAGAAGCGCCTTTTCCTGTCCTATTTAGATATGTCATGGGTTGAACCCAGGACCTTGTGCAAGCCAAGTGGGTGCCACATTACTGAGTTACAACCAGCTGCCCTGATCAAATATAATCTGAGTACCTGGTTCCATCTTTAAGAGTGGTCCCATAGAAGATCAGCAATTTGGTGCAGAAATCCCAAGGGCAGCTCGGGATTGATCAAGGATTAAAAGAACGTGCAGCTTTTACTTGGCAGTACACTGAGCATCCCTGCTGGGGTGTGTAACAGTTCATTCCTGCTTTTTTAACTTCTTACAGGGTTCTGGAAAGCAAGGAACCAAAGTATCCAGTAGGGTCATTTGTGTTATCTAATTCCGGCTGGACAACTCATGCCATTTCCGATGGCAAAAATCTTTCCCTAATGTCTCCTGACTGGCCAGGAAACCTCTCCCGATCTCTGGCTCTCGGAGCAATTGGCATGCCTGGGTGAGTGTGCTTTGAAGACTTTGTGTAGCCTCCTGTTGATTTTGGACTCTGCCCTGTGACACCCAAGCCATGGAGCCAGCTGGGTGACTTTGGGCCTGAGGTATCACAGGGTTGTTGTTGTGGGGATAAGACTGAGAGTGGGAAAAGGAGACTGGTGTAATCTGCTTTGAGTTTATAAGGAAACAGTGGGATATAAATCTAATAAATAAATAAAGGGCAGGTCACCGACAAAATCCAGTGCTGGCCCCTGGGTGATGGGACCTTAAGATGAGCCACCCATACTGTCAGAAAAAAGATCTGCTGGATAAATGTGGGAGAATTCAGCGAAAGGTGGGACAAAACCACTTCCATTTCACACTTTGGAGGGTGGGGCAAGTTTTCAGAAGAGGGCTCCCTAGCACTTCTCCCAGCTCCTGGCTGCCAACAGTTTTAATTCCCCCCCAAATGATACTGGCTACCAGGTGTGCTAGAATGTTTGGGCTTGCCCCTAAATTCTGGAAATGCTTCTTCTGCACCCAGGCCTCAAAGCATGTGTTGTTCGAGTGTGAGGAAGGAGTACATCAGACCAGCATTAGAGCAACTCGGATCCCTCCCTCCCTCCCTCAATTCTGACATTCAGGGTACTTCACTTGAATGAATGGAGAATGGTGGCTTCCTTGGGGAAAATGAACTCTTTGCTACCCTAAGGGCAAATACCCATCTCAGCCTCACCTTCCAGCATAGCTTTGCTCAGCCAGGTACCCTGCAGAGGTGTTGGACTGCAGGTCCTACATGGTAAAGTTTACTAGCCAGGGTTGATGAGAGGTGTAGTCCAGCACATCAGACAGGCATCAGGTTGTGGGAGGCTGCTGCAGAGTCAACTTCAGGGTCTAAGGTTTGGCCTTTTCATCATTCAAATGAGACTGTTTCCTGCTTCTTGGAAGCTACAGAATTGTTCAGTATGGTACAAGTTTGGATGGTTCCAAATTCTATTGCAAGGAAGCAAATATCTCTTTGGGGTTCGTTGCTCTGGCAGGAAAAACAGGCTTCCAGGAAAAAAAACCCTGAAGGGAAGAGGTTCACTCTGCTCTTGGAGAGGAGAAATACACAACTTCAATGCACTATCGCACCTCACCCAATTTAAAAAATGCTTGAAACGGCAGAACTTTTGGTGCAAGCTACATGTACAAAGGGAAGAAAACCTCATGCTGAAATTCCCTCTTCTGTGTGCTCTTAAACATCTAGGAGCTTAGGGGACCTGACTGCCCTCATCCTATCTGGGCTTTCTGGATGACCAAAACCCTTTTCTTCCCTTTCCCCACAGACTTACAGCCTACTTTGGCCTGTCTGAGATCTGCAGGCCGAAACCAGGCGAGACCATCCTGATTAATGCAGCAGCTGGTGCAGTGGGGAGTGTGGCAGGGCAGATCGCAAAACTCTTGGTAAGTGGTCCTAATGATGCGCAAATCAATAGGTGTAACTTACACAGGTATAATTATGCAAACATTAACATTTAGCTGGACCAGGAAGTGAATCTTTTTCTCTAGAAATCACTGTGTGTGCATGTTTGAAATGTAGCTGACACTAACCAGGCGCCATTCCAGAGAAAGCTAGTTAGTACTTGACAAATCACAGCAACTCAAACAAAGCATAGTTCACGCCAATCCTACTCCTCTTCCCTGGAGTAACGCCCCACTCTCCTTCCCTTCTTCGGAACATCTTTCTGCTTTGGTATGCAAGCAAGAAAGATCATGCCAATCTAGCTTTTTTACTTTTGTAACTTATTAGAAAGTTTTAACTGTGCTACATGTAACCCTTTAATGGCCAATGTATAAAAGGGCCAACTGAGGACTGTTCAGGCACGCCATCTGGAACGATGTGTGGGCACCCAGTTATTCTCAAGACTAAATGTTTGAAACAAAGGCTTCCCCTGTTGTGTATTTTGGGCATAAGCACATCAGGACACGGGCTGCCTGTGGTAAAGGGTGGGAGGGTAGAACTTGTGGAGAGACCCCAACTGGAACAATATGTTGATAGACTGCTGATTTTGTAGACCAGAATCTGCATAATTGCAACATTTTCATAGAATGGTAGAATAATAGGGTTGAAAGGGGCCAAGAAGGCCATTGGGTCCATTCCTCTGCTGGTGCAGGGCACCAGGTTACACCATCCCACTCAGATGGCTGTCCAGTTTCTTTTTGAATGCCTCTAGTGTGGGGGAGCCCACCGCCTCCCTCAGCAGCTGGTTCCACTATCGTATGCACTGACAGTGAGGAAGCTTTTCCTGATATCTGCCCTGAATCTGGGTTGTCGTAACTTGAATGGATTATTCTTTGTCCTACATTCTGTTATCAGTGGGAAGAGATCTTGACCTTCCACTTTGTGACTGCCTCTGAGGTACTTACAGAGTGATATCCTGTCCCCCTCAGTCTTCTCTTCCCAAGGCCGAACATGCCCAGTTCTTCCAGTCTCTCCTCATAAGGCAGTGTTTCCAGGTCTTTGTTTTGCTTGACTGGCACTGGTTATTTCCATTCCATTGTGTTAGTCTGTGGCGCATCTTATTTGGTTCTGCTGCAGCCAAGCAGCATAAGCTTTTTTTAAAGTAAATTTTATTATTATTTTTCTACAAACTAAAAAAAAGAAACTAAAAAACATCAATCATCAGAAGCATCAGACCTACTGCGTCAGCCCCCTATTTTTTTATAGCAATCCGTAAACATTTTCAAATCTATGCATAGTCCCGTTTCTCTAGCCAATAATAAAAAGAGTTCCAAGTTTGATAGAAGTATGTATCCTCTTTCTCCTTCAGAGACAAAGTCAGTCTGTCTCCAGCAGCATAAGCTTTTGTGGACTTGGAAGTATGATGGATTCTCAGTTTGGCAGGTTACGCACATGTGGATGCACATACATGGGTGTAAAAAACATAAGCAGGATGTTCCCACTATGATTGTGATGCTCAGTTGGCCGGTGTGGCAGAGTGGTTAGATTGGATTGGGACTCAGGAGATCTGGGTCCTACTCCCCACTCAGCCATGAAGCTCTCTGGGCCACTCGTTGACTCTCAGCCCATCCTACCTCATAGGTTCCTGCTGGCAAGCAATACCATTTTTCAATTTTGTGAAAATGCCTCTTATTGAAATGACATAAGCCATAAGAGTGTATCTGTATTACTTTCCCTCACCGGGCTGTGCCTTTACCCTGCAGGGGTGCAAGGTGGTTGGCTGTGCGGGTTCCAATGAGAAAGTTGCCTACCTGAAAGCACTTGGCTTTGATGAAGCCTTTAACTATAAGACGGTGGAGTCTCTGGAAGAAGCACTGAAAAAAGCATCCCCTGATGGCTATGACTGCTACTTCGATAATGTAAGTTCAGCCTGCGCTCAACCCTTGTGCCGGCCGTGAGGTATAAAGCAAAGCTTGACCATGCTGTAAACATGGCCAGAGGGGCCCTCGCTGTTGACAGCAGCTCTCATGTTGCCTTGGTTGTACACAGATTTGCTGTGTAAAGGTCAGCTGTGATGCTTTGTTGGTGTGATGCCTTGGGAGAGCCAAGGCCTGCGGTTGCCCCGATGGGATACAGCAGAAACAGACTAATGGGCACCACTTCTGCACCTGTGAGTGCAGGGCAGGTGCTCAGGCAACCTTTGAGAGCCCTAATTAAATTCCTTGAGATCAGACGGACTGGAAAGTCATCAGTTTGAGTGTGTGCGTGCATGTATATGTGCGGAATCAGAGAGCCGACCTGTCACTACAAGAGGAAATGCCGGAACAATTTGAATATCTGTATTGGCGTAGCAAATTAATCTTGCAACAGGTGGTGACAAGGCCTGACTTCTCCTCTGCTCTCCTTGAGAGATCCTAGACCACGAAAAACCAATTATAGTGAAACAATTTTAGTTGGAAAGTTTCATTATACAGGGCAGGGAGAACCACACCCAGAGAAAAAATGCGCACACAAACAAAGAAGAAGTGCTAGCAATTCCCTAATGAATCAATCAAAGGCAGAGTGTGGTGAAAGGATAACAAAGGACAAATTGCAGCAACTACGAAAGAAACAAAGAAAAAGTGGTTGAAGTACCACCAGGTAAAAAGAAAATAGAAGCATAAAGAGGAACAGTGAGGAGCTGAGGTGTTGACATTGAAATAGACTGTCAGATTTCTCCAAGACCAGATTCGCAAGAGATTCATTTCCCTGTCAGACTGTTTCTTTTTCACACTAAGCTCCATTCTCTCATTGCCACTATTCACTATGAGGGGAGTCATGAGAGTTGCAACACTAAATTCATGTCTCTTGGCCCATGATGCACCAGTTCGTTTCTGCAGGCCAAGAGCAAAAGAGAGCACCTCTTGCCATGGATTCCAAAAAAACTTCTTTTTCCTGACGGGTATACACAGACTCTAACTTCCTTTCCGGGTAGACAGATGGGGGCAAAGCTGCTTCACTAAGGCAAACAGTTTCGTTTTCACAACAAAAGCAGCCCTTATCTACAGAATGACTGGCGAAGACAACCTCAAGACAATTATCTCTGGTGCTCTCCCTTACAAACTGAAGGCCATATGGCCTTGGCATGGCCTCAAGAAATTATCCTGGCTTTGAAATACTAGGAAAATTTCCTAGCCTACCTCTTGAATGTACTCACCATTTTTCCAGTCGTTCCCATCCAATGCCCACCCAAAGGCAAATCATTACTTAGTATTATCACTATAACTCCATCAGTGTGCTGGATGCTCTCTGCCTTGAGGAGCTCACAATCTCAAGTTTGATATGTGGGAAGGAGGGAGCGGAAGCAGAAGTAGTGATTGCTTCCATTACACATTGTTCAGCTTAGTTATAATAGGCCATGTGAATTAGGGAGTTGTGCCAAAATCTAGAAAAAGTGGGTTTTGAGCTGGGATTTGAAAGAATATACGGAGATAAGAGACAAGATTCATGCAGCATTCTTCTACTTCTTGTCAGAAATCCTGAGACCAATGCTAACTGTGTGTAAGGTCTGCATAGATAGCTTCTCACCTCTTCTGTGTGCCTCGAGTCTAATCCTCAGCTGAGGAAGTGAGTGAGAGACTGGGGTGCTTTAGGACAGTATCAATCAAAGTACAGTGCAGAACTGCCATTTCATCAGCCCCAAACCACTTTTTGCTAAAGAGGCCATAAAATTCCTTATACACAGCATTTCAATTAAGCATTTAGATTAAGATTAGAAGTTGCCCTAGCTGGCTGTGGAATTCTGTTGAGTGAGCGAAAAGAGTTAAAGAGATAAACTGGCTTCAAGACTATCAGGTGCATTTTAAGACTGGGAAATGCTAGTTTAACATATCCCCATGCTGTGGTTAGGGGCAAATTAAATTACTTTTGAAGCTGAGGAAAACTCTTATTATCTGCCATCCTTAAGCTGAGAATTAATATACCTAGTTAGTTATCCTGAGCTTCTAATCTAGTCTGAACAGGATATTCTGGTTCTTTTCATAAAATCAGACCTCAGTGTGTAGATATGTCTCAGTCAACAAGACAGCTGTTGGTTTCCAGGACAATCAACAATTCAGTTGTTGGTTAAAGGATTAAGTGAAAGGAAGGACATATGACCCTGACGCCACCCATCTTTCTATGGAATAATCCTCAGCCCCACCCATTTACTGGTTACAACTAGGGATGGTCAATTCAAGGCACTATCCAGTGTGGATTCCCATAAGTTTCTGAACTTGGAGGATTGTGGGGATCCAATGGGAGGGGGAGTAAGTCCAATTCTAGAATTGCTTTCACACTCCCAGTGTCCTCCAAAGCATGTAGCCAGTCAATGTTTTTCCCCTCCTCATGAGGAGAAGAGGCTGAGGCATCTTCAGAGGACAGCATGCCTCACCCTTTGTCTTCCCCTCCCTGCCTTGGTTCTGAAGACGGTCTTCTGTCTTTGGAGCCCAGCGGGATGGAAAGAGCTGTGCTGGTCCCAGGAGTAGAGGGAGGATCCTTTGAGCTGCAGCTCCACCCTCAGAGTTCTTTTCTGAGGTCAGAGCTGGGTTTTCACCCTATCCTATGCCCTGCCCCCAGTGTTGGGAGGTCAAAGGATTGCATCCTCAGTCTACTTCTATGTGTAACCTTTGCTGCCACATTCATCTGCATTTTTAAAAAGGTATTTAAGTATGTAGTTAACTATATATTTTTTGAAGCACCTTCTATCAAGATACACAGGTCCTACAGTAATTGAACAAGGGGGAAATCACCTGACTAATGTATAGTTCAAAGGAAAGACAAGGAGAAACAGACCAATCAGTTAGAGAGAAGATAAACACTGGGGTGACATAGCTCTGCTGGTAGTGGGCTTGTTTGCTCATATGCTCTGGGCCTAAGCAAGAGGTTACTGAACAAGCAGATTGCAAGGTTGAAGAGATGGGGATGCTCTTGTCAGTGGGCCCCTAACATGGTGTGGGCTCCAAGCAGGTGCCCAGGATCCTATTTGCCTGACCACAGGGGAAGACTTTTTCATGGGAAGGGAAAATCATGTTCTGGTGCAACCTGCATTAGACCAAAGTCAGCTTGCAGGGGGGTTCCCATCATCTCTTTGACCCGACTCCGAGCCCTGCCTCAATTCCCAGCTCTCATCCCTAGAGTAAATCTGGCAGCAGATCATCTTGGGTCTACTCTCTCTAGGTTAACAGTTCTCTTTGTGACCATTAGTTGCAGCATCTACAGACCAGGTGTGGGTTATGGACACCATGAGTTGCTTGTTTTTTTGTTTTGTGTGTGTGGTTTGTTTGTTTGTTTGTTTTGGCATTACGCTGAGGTAGGGAATGGGTGGAATTTTTTGCCTCCCATAAACTGGATATGAAGACCTTTCAGTGCTCTTTGCACTTTTAAAGATGAGGCTCCTGAGGGTTTTGATTTTTAAAAATTAAAACGGGCCAGCTTTCTATTTCTGGCAGAACTAAAAAGAGTTCAAGGACAGGTGGGAGGAAGCCTTCACATTATTTTCAAAAACCTGCAAAGAGAAGCTCATTCCTCTCTTACGGCTGGGCAAGATGTTTCCAAGTTTAAATCTTAGCCTTATCAGCATAAAAAAACAGCCTGTGCTTCATTGATGGGTAAAACTCCTTCTGGAGCAAATCCAGGAATGGGTGATGGTCGATCCGTTGCCTTGTGCCCCTTAGAAAAAGAATGGAATCTGGACCTGTCTTTTCCAACTCAGGTTTGCTTGCTTACTTCTGCTACCAGTGAGCCTGGCTCCAAAGGTTAGCCAAACATCAGAGCATCCTTCTCTCCAGATGAGAAGCTGCATTCTTCAGAGGACCCCTGCCACAAGTAATAACTAACCTTGAGCAAACTCATGACCCTCCACTCTCCCCCCCCCCACACACCACATACACTACTTTCTTTACAAATACTTCTCTCCCCTTGTGTATCTTAAAATCTGCTTGCTAGAACAAGGATCTACTTTACTCTGAGGAGATCTGCATATGTAGCTCTTAAGATGGAACTTGTAATGTCATGTAATTACATGTCATGTAATGTAAAAGGCTGGCCCTCCTTTTAGGCAGAGTGTTGCAGCTGTCCCAGACAGTTGGCTTTGCGTGTCAGGAAAGGGCAGCAAATATAATTATATTATATTACTGTATTAGATTAATTTTCATTGCCCAGAAGAGGGAGATGCACTTGTGAGGGTTTCTGCCTTGCATGCCAAGATAACTTGCCTGCCTTTTGGTTACTATGCTTTGGGGGGCAGTGGGGTGGGGGCAGGACATTTGCTGAGATGCAGATAGGACTTGAGATGCTCCCATCTTACATCTGTGCCTATATTGTTCTCTTCACCTTGGGAGAATTATGATCCACTCCCTCATGCTTCTTTCTGTTCAAGCATGCTCAGAAAAAGGGTCACCATAAATTTCTTCCCATACCAGCTTTAGTAGGAATGGCTACTGAATATACGTATCCCAGGGGAGTCCCCTATACCCTTTCTCAGCAACGTATCAGGCCAGTTTTCTTACACACACACATAAGAAAGTGTAGTTTGACTGTGATTCTGAACTTGAAACTGGAGCATTCTAGGACCACTTAGTCAGGAAGAAATAGATTTGCCAGTGGCTGCCCCAGCGTACTGAAATACCCATCTTAAGCCAGCTCAAGATATATCCCAGTGGGTTTTTTCCCTTTTATTTTACATTTTTATTTTGATAGCAGTAAAGTTTAGAAAGCAGAGAGAAAAAAAAGAAAAAGAAAAATTACAAAGAAGCACCAAGATGTATCCTAGTGGTTGAGAACTATTACCCTGCTAAAGATTGAAGAATTCATTTTCAAAATACATTGATCATTAAGAAACATCTGTAAAAGTTTTCCCAGAAATGGACAGGAATTTGTACAGCTGGAGCACCAATAAATGAAACACCATGGGGTTGACTTATTTTCAAGTGATTAAAACCATTGTGGAAGCCTGGCCAGTGGAAATGTATGCCAAATCATTATTTTGAACAGCTGTGCACATTACTGCACAATAAGCCATTCCCTGAATCTGCCATGAAATAACTTTTGAAAGTGATGGAATTAAACTGGAATGTGCTACATTAGTTCATACGAACGTACACAATTTAGCAAGGTACCCATTCTGGAAGTGGATGCATTCCATTTTGGAAAATATGCAAGCCTTTCTCCGACTGGAGGAAACGGGTTCGTCTGGCTTGCAGTAGAAGCCAGAACTAATTGGCAGCCTCATAGATCAGTCCTTAAAGCCAGCATCCTGCTTCTTGAGACAAGGGTGACCAATTGGGTTAGGAAACCACCAACCAGTGGTCCTTCTTATCCATCCTGTATCTTCTCTCCAACCTGCCCTACCCACCTGCTCAATAATTATACATCTATTTTTCAAAGTTTCTATTGTTTCCATGGAATAATTTTTGAAACCCTGCTTTTGTCTCCCATGGGAGTTCTGAGGAACATCAACAATGGATCCATCTAGTTCAATGAACGGCAGTTCTCAGGTTTCTGGCAGGAATGTTTCCTACTGGGGAGAAAGACTGGCCCCTCCATGGCACTTGGGCATGAAAAGCAATTCCCATGGAGGTTTTTTCCAAGCTGAATGGCCACATGGGGAGTGTATGAAAATTAGATGAATATGTGGGTGGAGGGTGTATGTGGCTTCATTTGTCCATCTCAGGTTATCCTTTGTGGCTTTCCCCTCTAGCTAAGACTGTATGTGCTTTGTCCATACAGGTGGGAGGAGAGTTTAGCAGCGTTGTTTTGGAACAAATGAAGAAGTACGGGAGAATTGCAGTGTGTGGCGCAATCTCATTGTATAATGACACTGTGACTCAGAAAGGTAGGACTCCTTTTCTTATTGCCTGTTACTTAATAGCTATTGAGAAGAAGAGAAAATGGATATTTGTAAAATTTATGTGTGATGCTTGACTTGTTTCTCATTTCAAGCTGAAATGATTCCCAGGGCTTGTGTTCAGGTTTAATCATGCTTTGAGTAAACCCATCAAAATCAATGGGACTTAAGGTTAGTCATGACCACCTTAATCCAATTCATTTCACCTAGTCTAGTCTAAGGCATCCAAGTCAAAATCTAGCCCGAGAAAGTAAAAAGTAAATGCATTCATATGTAACTTCTAACATAAAATGGTTACTTTGGTGTGTATTTGGAGTCTTGAAATCACTAACAAATAGCTGCATTTCTGTAAAGAAATTTCAACTAGGGAATGGTCTTTCTTCCTAAGCAGTAACCCACAGCAATGAAAGAAGAGCCAGCATACCCTTGATATGAGGTGATACGTCTCAAGTCTCTGTAGCAGAGACTTAACACTGTGATTTTATGCATATTCAGCCTGAGACAGGTATCACTGTTTTGGTTTTGGTCTTAAATAAACATGCCTAGGATTCCAGCCTCAGTGTGTGATGCTGTGTGCATTCGATTATATTTTTTGAAAAACGGGGGAGTCAACCTCTGCTGGGAAGCAGGATAAGGCATTGCACACTTTGGTCACTTAGCCACATAGGGGTATAGGCCAGGGCTGGCAACACTGAGACTTGGGATCAACATGTGGTGCTTTGAGTTTGTTTTGTGGCTTGTGCTAGCACCCACAGTCTCTACCTGCAGGCGCCCACTTGCGGCTCTCAAACACCTGATATTTACCATATGTGGCCCTTCCATTGAGCAAGTCTGACTCCGCGTGTGGGGGCACCGCACTGAAAGACCTGCTCTTAAAAATGCGACCTCTCTCTCTCATCGTCACACACACTCCTGCACAGCTGTCTGCCTACCTGTGGTATGGAATTCTCTCTTCACTCTTGTAACATCTAGCTCAACAGTGGGAACCCTCGTTTTGTGGAAATCTCCTGGGCCTTGTCCCTCTCCTGTGCCCCATTCACTCTTCCTGCCATCATCTTTGCCCATTTTTCAATTTGCTTTGTCTGGAAAAGCACCAGCTGAGTCCCTTCCCCTCCTTTGCCACCTCAGCTGACTTAGCTGGTGCTTGGAAGAGCTGCTCCGCGTTGTTGCTTACAGTAAGTATTACAGAATTTCTTAGCATCACTCTGACAGGGCCTCTTAGTTTGTGTTTTGTCAAGATGGTCTTGACATTTGCAATGAAGGATGGGCAAACTGGTGGATGGAAGTAATTGGCTGGCAGCAGCCCCAGTGAACTAACTTGCTGGCCTCTCTTCTCAAATGTTTTGATGCATCTTGTTGCACCTTAACATCAGTTCCTGTTCCCATGGAAGAGACTTAAATACCTTATTTTCTCTCAGTATTTTTCTTATTTCTTTTAAAGTGGAATAGCACTCCTATTTTGTAATAAAAATACAAAGAACAGATAAAAGGGAAATTAATATTTTATCACCCTGTCAATGGGAAGAGGAACTGCAAATGAGTGGCAATTAATAAACAGGTCAATAGTCTCTCTGCCACACTTAAGAGAGATCCTTAAAACAGAAGCTGCAAGAAGAAGCTTTTAATTAAAAGATACAGTTGTTCTTCTAATCTTCCATAGCACTTTGTCTGCTTACTCTGCTAATGTTAGCAAGAAAAATGCATTCTATGACAAAAAAAAGGAAGGAAGGTAGACAAATGAAGTCTGGAAAGCTATGGGAAAACACTGCAGAAAGTTCTGGAATGGAAGGATTCAACCGTGTTGTCTGGCTTCTCCATTGCAAATGACAGCAATTCCTGTTTGTGAAGAAACAACCTGAGCAGGAGCCACAAAGCAGATGTTTCAGCCTGTGTTTCCTTCAGGAATGAACTGTAGGCTTCTTATATCCAGCTGTTGGAAACAAACCTTTATCATGAATAAAGCAGAACCTTTGCACATCACTAGAGGCCAGCAGTGAGCTAGAAGATCCTTGCTTCTTTGAAAACTGGTTTGGTTCTTGAAATTCCTTGGCAGAGGCAAAGCTGAGCAATTCAGGCCAGTTTCCCTTTCTTTCCCTCAGGGCCATTTTTGGTGACACACTTAAGACTTCGTTAACTGCTGCCTCTTTGCAGTTGCTCGGCACTCCCGTGTGCTGTGAAGTCAGTGGACCTGTCCCTGCCAGTTGGCTCACGGCTCTTTTTGCATGGTATTTCAAGCTGTAGCTAATCTTGTTTACTACAGCCCAGAGGTGATCAGCTTTAAAGAAACGAAAATCGGCAGTGGCACTTAGTCTGTTGGGATGGAATAATGTCACGGGAAGGGGGTCAGGCTTGGAAAGCTAGGTCAAAAACTCCTCTCCAGCCATGTAGTTTGTTTGTGTAGAGCCAGGCAAGGGACTGTGTCTCAGCATGGCCAGCTCCATAGGGGTGTTGTGAGGGTAAAACCCGGAGTGCCTGTTGTGTGAACTCGTAGGACTGTTCTAAGTCCTAGAGATAAAATTGGGAGAAGTCTAAATGATCGTTCTGCAGATCTATTTAGCAGCAGCAGCAGTCTTGGAAAGGAGCTGTGATCTCTGCATGAATGGAAAATTCTAGAGCAGCAGTTGCCAGGTCTCTGCTCAGCGATGGTGCCTGCCTTGTTGACACTTCAAACATATTAAGTGCTCAATCCTCTCCGCATGTTAAGACAGAAAAAACGGCCTACCAGTGGCCTAAGCATGCAGAGGATCCTGCCTTAAGTGAAAATACAATTGCTCACTTCCTCACTGGCTTGTTCTGGGGAAGGTTCCCTCCCCCACCTTCTTCTCCAGCCTACTATCTGGTAAACATTCCTGCCGGTTTTAAGCAAGCTCAGATGGTTCAATTGCTGCGATGCAAGTAACCTGCACCTTTTTTCTCGTTATGGAAACTGCAGCCACCTGGGAAGTGGGAGATGTATGAAGTGAAGAGTTTTAACTTCCTTCCTTCCTTCCTCTCCCTGTATCACAGACCCAACCAAAATCTCCCTAAGTGTGTGGTGCTAATAGGAGCTTCCCTTGCAAAACAAAGAGCACCTTCAAAGAAGTAGCTGCCGTTGAGACTTTGGATGAAGGCAGCTCATTTTCTCTCATGCATATGCATACAGACTTTCCCTCCTTTTCTCCTGCTTGTTCAAGCTTCCCCAGAGTTTTATAAACAAAAATGTGCAGGTTCTTCTGGACTGGGTCCGCCCATAGTGCTGTAGACTCTTTCAAATGTTAGGGACCATCTTTATTTGAACACCTGGCAACCTGAGCAGCAAGCAAAATAAAGGCCTTCTTTTGAGCCTTTTTAAAATAAGGTCTGTGAGAGTGTGCCTGAACAAGGACTCAGACCAGGTTCTTCCAGTCCAAGGCCCACAGCCTTGCCATTACATCTCTCAGCACAGAGATTTAATTGCAGACTTAATTTATCCAGTGGATTATCTGCTTTGTAGATAGTTATGGTGGGTAGAAGTGCTCTAAAGACCACTTTCTGTTGCCATCTGTTAATAACTGAAGCCTTCCCCAAGCTCATGCTTTCCAGATGTGTGAGATTAACACTCCCATCTTCCTCAGTCTGCACTAGTGATTTTCCCTGTCAAGTCTCTTTGAAATAGCTCCAGCACAAACATTGAAGCCTTGTGCTGGAATTGCCAACCATTTTAAGGAGCTGGATTGCTCCTAGAGGAATGCTGGTTTGACAAGTTACTGGATAGCTCATTAAGGTTTCAGTCCCAGGGGTCCAGATCTTCAGGCCAAGGGACCAAACGTTGCCCTCAGGACACCCCCACTTGGTCACGCCCCCTTTTCCAGCCACCGACTGTTTGATTTCCCAGCTGTTGAGTCATTTCCTCCCCTCTGCTCTAAAAGACTGACGTTCCTCTCCTATGTTTAGTTACTGGCAGGAAGATCTTTAAGTCAAAATATGCTGGGGCAGATAATATACAAGTTGCATTTGCACCAACTGCACAAAATACTAGCTTTCTTTTTAAGGAGGAACTTAATTTTATGCAATGAAGCAAAGGAACAGACCTTGCACAGCAAAGATTGCCAGGATGCGATGGGAGCCAGGCTCCTGCCTCACATGTTGACTCGCTGCAAGAAAATCCCAGTGCAAACCTGGAACTGGATTGTGAATTTCAAAAACACTTTCCTGTGTCTCTTGCAGGGCCTTATTCCCAGGTGCCGATGATCCTTAAAGAACTGTGCATGGAAGGCTTCACTGTGACCCGCTGGGAGAACAGGAAGGAAGAAGGGCTGGGAGCGCTGCTGAAATGGGTTCAAGAGGTAAGCTCTTTCTGCGGTTCCCAGCTATGCAAGTGGATGAGGTCTCACAGTGTTTTTATATTTATGCACCTTATAATTATACACATACACACACACACAGACACACACAACATACCTGAACAAGTGTTCTCTCTAGAGAGAACCAAAGATCATCCATTGTGAAGAAAGTCAGTGCATCAACCAAGCCAATGAGGTGTGGCTTTGAGACATAGTCTATGTGAGCTGCTGCTTAGTTACTAATCACAGCCATCCACCAGATAGAGCAGTTACAGTGCTTGAAGTATCTGGCCAGGGCGACTTATTTTATATTGTTAATTTGTTGTAGGTATTATATTTTAATTTTATGTTGTGAGCCGCCCCGAGGCTTCGGCGAATGGGGCGGCATAGAAATGTTTTAATAAATAAATAAGTATTAACATGCTGCTTCAGCTTTTCCACAATTACGGGTACAACCTGGAATTGACATGGTTTGAATTGGTATTGTTACTGCTTGGTGTTCACACCAAACTCAACACTGTGAAGGTGCAAAATATTTTTATTGGGGCTCAAAAGTGAAGAAACCAAAAACAAACTTGTAGGTTGCATGAACATTTCCTTCCCACCCACGAGTAAGTAGAAGCCATTTTATTTGTGTCTTCTTGAGTAAGTCTCTATTAGCTTTGTACTACATCTTACCATGTTTGCCCATTCTTGCTGGTAAAGCTGCTCAGGTGTAATGGGAACCGCTGGTGAACAGCAACTTTCAAGTCTTGCTGGAGATTCTCAGTTGGATTCAGGTCTGGGCTTTGCCTGGACAGCTCTTAAGATATCCAGACCCTTGTTTTTAAACCACTCCAGGGTTATTTTGGCTGGTGTTTAGACAGAAATAAACCTCTACCCCAATCCAGGACCTTTGCAGTTGGTAGCAAATTTTCCTATAGAATTACCTTTTATTTACCTTTTATTTGCAAATTTTCCTCTAGAAATCCTAATCCATTTCCTACTCCTCACCCAAGGAAGAACATCCCCAAAAGATGCTGCTGCTACCCCGAAGCTTCACCATGGGGAAGTTATTCTTAGGTCAACATACACTGTTGGCTTGTACCACATACAGCATTTTGTAACAAGGCCCACAAATTCAATTTTGGCCTCATCACATCATAGAACTGCTTCCCACATCCTTGCTGTGTCTCCCACATCCTGTTTGCAAACACCAAATGGGCTTTGACATGGGTTAGTTGCAGCAATGGCTTCCTTTCTTCTTCCTGCACTTCCATAAAGCCCCACTTTGCAGAGCATCTGGGTGTTACTTGTCCCATGGATGGCTTCTTCCATCTCAGCTGCAGATCTCTTCTGTTCCTTCAGAGATACCACTGGCCTCTTGGTTGCGTCTCTGAGCAATGCCCTCCTTGCTTTTTCTAGGCAGGGTTGCAGCTGAAACATAGTTTTTCCATATTGTAATAATGGATTTAACAGTGCTCTAGAGGGAAATGCTCATAGTTTAAAATATTTTTTGATAATCCAACCCTGATGCACAACTTTAGCCCAGATTTGTTTTCATAGTTCCTTGGTCTTTGTGTTAAGATATGCTGTCCAGCATATTCTAGAGCAGGGGTCTCAAACTCAACTTACCTGGGGGCCACTGGAAGTAGAGTCTGGGTGAGGCTGGGCCGCATCAAGTATTCCACAAAAAAAGGATTTCAAGTATTCCAAAAAAAGTACAACTGATCCAATCTTCTCAATCTTTACTAATAATAATTCAGAACATGAACGGTTCTTCAGAACATGGGCTTCTCTTACTTCCTCCTACTCCTTGCTGCCAGAGACCTGACAGCGCTTCCTCTTACACAGCTGAGCCACATTTGGCTTGAGGGAGGAAGCAACTGAGACCCTCAGTATGGCTTGAAGATGCTCATCAGTAAATTTGGACCTGAACTTTGACTTATTAAAGTTCATGGTGGAGAAGAGCTTTTCACACAGATAGGTGCTCCCAAAAAGGCACATGATCCGCTTGAACATCCTGGAAAGCTCAGGGAAGGTAAGGGGCAATTCTCTCAAAAATTGTCCAAGCTTGTCTGCTTTTCCACTCACCTCCCTGAACTTGGCTTTGAGTTCAGAATTGCACTGCAGGTCAATTAGCTCCATTTGAAGCACGGGGGGCGGGGGGGGGGCATCTTCCACATCGAAGGAGGAGGGGTCAGCAAAAATTTGAAAAGTGGCTCTGTGTATCTTGAAATCTGCAAACCTGTGATCAAATTCTTAGAGGGAACATTGCGCCCAGGGTGACGACTCATGCAGGTGCATGTGAGAAAAACGCGCGGGCCGCACTATCACTAAACTTTGATATCAAGTGGGGGCCACAAAATATCCCACGGGCTGCAATTGGCCCGCGGGCCACGAGTGTGAGACCCCTGATCTAGGGTCTTCTGGAGACAGGACTATTTGATGCAAACAAAAACAAACTGGTGCTTGTCAGTTGCATAAGTACTCACAAACACACTGACACACACTTGCCTGTGTTGCTGTGGCATGTCTAGATAAACTCTGGTGCAACTCACGGCTTCCAGAAGTCACATAGTACAGTATGAAGTCTTTGAATGAAGTCGACCATGTGTGATTTCAGTGCCTTAGGATCTCAGATTGACTTTTGTATCCCAATTAAAAATACTTGACAGGTTCATCATTGAGTATCTTGGGTACATCAAGTGGTAACAATCTTAATTCAAGCCATTTCTGTTCCAAGTTGTTGATCCACAAAATATGGAAAAAATCAACAGGGGAGGGAAATACTTCTGCAAGGCATTGTATCTTTTAAAGTGTAAATACGTGTTACTTAAGGCCAGGACTGCAAGATAATTTATATCATGGCTTTGATACGTGACCACCCTTATTTCAATTAGAAATCTCAGAATGGTGTAATGTGACATGAGATCTTAAATGCAGTTCTTTTGTTTAATAATTCATTTTATTCCATCTTGCCAAAATGGAAGGATGGGGATTTATTTTAGCCTGCATGCCATATATTCTTCAGGAACATCTATAGAGCTGGCCAGCTCACTGGCCCTCTTCCACAGAAAGCCACACTTATAGGAAGGCTGCGAGGACTTAAGCACTTAAGGGACTGGACCACAACCCAAACTCTTGCTGCACAGAAGGGTGTACGAGTTTGACCTGTACTGTTGGCCCTGAAATACAGTTTCTGAAGTCCAAGCCACAAGCCCAACAAACGCTCCGAATCGGTATTAGCTGCAATTTTTATTCTTAAACATATTCAGGAATAGGTCATTAAATGTTTCAAATCCTTTTATTGCTTTTATGCAGGGGAAAATAAAGTGTCATGAACACGTCACTAAAGGCTTTGAAAACATGCCAGCAGCATTCATGGGTATGCTTAAAGGCGAAAATACGGGGAAGGCGATAGTACAAATGTAACAGGCAACTTCCTGTTCTTACAGGAAGCCAAGCACAATAAATGCTTTGTCACACCTTGAAGTTGTGAAGTGTCTTTCTGCTGGGAACTCATTCATAAATGCACCAGCTTACCTGTTTGCTGTGTACACACCTGCTTATGAGAAAGACCTGAGCAAAATAGGATTATCGTGAACTCGGTGGGTCAGACTTGCTGTAATGGAGGCAGGTCTGCAAATGTAAAGGTCTGATACAGAGAAGCAGAAGGGAAAGTGCCCAGTCTGACTAGTAAGAGGTGTGAAAGTTCAGAATGAAGAACTCTGCCTCCTCCACTTACAGCCTTCCAATGTACAACCCCACTCCCTAAATCAGGGCTGTTGAACTTAGGCGAGCCTGAGGCCCAAATGCTGTCATAGAGAACTTCTTGGAGACTGTGTTGCGCTGGAGTGGGGAGGGGGCTGAAGGTCAACAGCAACATCCAAAATGCGGGCAATAGCTTTAAAGCTCTTCCTGCCGGTTAATGAACCTTGTATTAGACATCTCAGCCTTTTAGAATGGGGGAAAATAAGACAAATCCAGAAAGAAATGGATTTTCTCCTTGCCTTATCAGTGGGCAGTGAAAAAACTATAGGACCAGGATGGGGCAGCAAGCTGGGAAACTCAAATGACCACATTTGGACTCTGGGCCTGAAGTTCTGTACTCTTAAAGGAAACTTCTTTCTCCTAGCCGGACTTGCTTCTAGTGACTGAGCCCACTGAAGACAAAAAGGACTTTAATGCCAAAACATGGATATTTAACACATATTTTTCCAGTTCTTATTGAAGTTACAGGATGTGTTCAGCATTTTTTCTGGCCATTCTTATAATGTCTTACCTTGCACACAGTGGAATAGTTTGAAAAGAAACTACAGTTTGTTCAGACTGACAGTAATATTGATCCTGCCTCAGATTTAACAATTCCACACACAACTTTATTCTTGAAATTGTTTTATAAGATAGAATTTTGACTTATCCCTAATATTTCATTCCTTTCAGCCTGATATCAGTGTTTCAAATCACATTTTATTTCTCTTTCTTAGAAAAGGCAGTTCACAAGTTTTCTTAACTTTATATTCAGTTATTTCCCTGCATATTCCAGATGAAGTGCTTAGCTTGTTTTTACCAATTATTCAGGTGCTTGAATATAAAGCACCATGTCCCTGACATATTTTTGTTTTGCAATCTGTATCCTTTCAGTTTTAAACAGGGAAGAACAAATGCAGAATAAGTAGGTGCACCAGACTCATAGGCAGAAAGAATCAGTCATACCTACCTCTTGGGTGTCCTTTTGAGGCTTCAAGGGACAGAGGAAGCAAGATCGCTTTATAAAGGATGCTGGAAGAATGCTTAGTGTTTGCTTTCCTCTTCATTAGCACATTTCAACTTGTCCAACAGGAATCCCTTCTCTGAGAACATGAAGTCAAGTTCACTTCCTTTGTGTACAGTCACATGCAAGTGTCCATGTACAACGGCCACACTGAAAAACAGGGAAGGGCCATAGCTCAGTGCAAAGAGCACCTTGCTTACTCTGTAAAGGATTTCAGGTTCAGCAGCTGGGAAGCTTCCCATCTGAAGCTCTTGAGAGCTGCTGCCCACCATACAGGGAATACTAGACATGGCAATCATTGGCCTCTGAATGAGTTGGGTATAAGGAGCATGGGCTGTTGTCTCCTTAAACATTGGTACGAGTACAGGCACCTCTGTTACCTTCCGCTAATGCACTGAGGCTACAGAGTTTTTGCTAATGGACTTGCAAGGGCCTGATGCGTGGCTGAGTCAAAGGTGGACAATTCAAGTGCCTCCCAGACAATCTGGACTACACTTTCTGTAAGCCCCAAGCAGGATGACCAGTGACTCGAGAAGCTGTGGTCCCAAAAAAATCTGGAGTGTTACTTTGTTTTGAAAAACCATGCACTGTTCACTAGGACTGCAGGTCCCCATCTGTAAAAGGCAACTTCTGCACATGGCAGGATATAATAAGACACCAGGGACCTCAGTTCCGATTTTATGGTTTGCAAACTGGGGAGAAGGGCAGTCCAGAAAACACAAGGCAGCATGGGCCAAGCTTCCACAGTAAGTGAGCCACTTGTTAAGAACAGCAAAAGCTCCTCGATGCTCTTGCAATGTGCTTTATGTGGGGCTACCTTTGAAAATGACCTGCACTGCGACTAATGAAGAAAAGGGCGGCATGGCTGCTTTCAAGGAGTGGCCAGCAAGAAAAGATTACACTAGTCCTCCATCAGCTGCATTGGCTCCCAGTTCGAGTCCGGGTCCAGTTCAAAGTGTTGCCTTTGACATATAAAGCCCTTAAATGGCTTGGGACCAGGGTACTTGAGAGCCCCCTCTCTACCTATATTCCTACAAGACCATTAAACCCCTCCTCCAAATACCCCCCTTATCACCCCAAAGGGGGGGGGCTAGGAGGGGGGCATTTTCTGCAGTGGTGCGCAGACGCTGGAATTCGCTCCCCAGGGACATGCTGCTGGGGCCGACTTTGCTTTCCTTTAGATGTCAGGTTTTACCTTTTTGGTCAAATGAGCTTTTGGTTAATTTATAATAGGTATTTTGTTAGTGATTATTTAGTTTATTGGTTGTATCTATCATGTGGAGTGTGGTTTTATAATTTTGTGAGATGGTTGCAGTCTATTAATTTTACTGTTTTTAATCTATTTTATCAATTGTATTATATGCTCTTTTTAGCATTTGTAAGCTGCCCAGAGAACCTTCGGGTTACGGGGCAGCATAGAACTGGGATGAATTGAGTGAATGAATGAATGAATGAATGAATGAATGAATGGCCAAAAACGCTAACCAGCAAGTGTGGCTGACAGCCACCATCAAAGTACCCAAGTGGCACTACAGAACTACCAGAGACTTTTTCATTTGCCTCTCAAGCTGCTGGCAAGGATGCCCTTCCTGCACCACGGCTGAGGCGGTGATCCATCATGCACTGTCACTGCAAGTGAACCCTGGTGGACATGGGTCTGGTCAGCCTGACAGCTGAAGCAATGTCTGCTCGCCTGCCCTCCCTGCATACTTCAAGGCATGTGCTCTGCTTGTGCAACAGAGCAGGAAAAACACAGTTCCTGTTGCACAAACAGGGCTCATGCCCTGAAGCACAGCAGCAGCAGCCCCTTGTCTTAGCTCAAGCAATCGCAAAGGGGCAACCCCTGCACCCTGCACTGTCCCAACAAAGGGAGAGCATTTAATTATATGCCCTATTTGTATGCCACTCCACTGCTAGGTAGATTCTAGAGCCATGAACCGGAAAAAGCTAAAACAGAATTAAAAATACACTGAAAACAAATTATGCCCCGAAGTAGCAGAGCGATAAATCTTGCTGGCACAAAAACACATACACACACAAATAGCAGGAAAGCATAGGCAGCCCCTCTAGGATGCTGCTGGGCGCTTAGAAGTGAATGTGAAAGCTGGGCAGGGGAATTGAATTTAGAGAGCTTCAGCTATCAGGCCATATAGAAATTAATTAAATAAGGTGCATTAAGGTGCATTCAGTTTGCAATCACAGTTGTCAGCGAGAGAGATACTGCCGGGAGGAACAAAAGAAAAAAATGGGGAGGAAGTGAAGGCCCTGTGATGAGCCAATTCATTGGTTTCCAGCAACCCATCATGGCAAGTTGCCACACCACATAAGGCTTGTCCTTCTGTGAGAACTCAGCTGTGCCCTCAATCTACCCCTGAGGCCGCTCTGTAGTTACTGCTAGGATAACTGAAGTCACACCTGCAAACAGAAGCAGGAGAGTCATGGAACTGTTTATATATCTTTATTCTTTTCATTTACAGTCCAAATGGTCATATCTGGATACATATTCTAACTTGATCAATTTGTCATATAGAAAAGGCTATAATTTAACAGTCAGCATTTCATTAACCAGGGACCTATGGTTACTTGAGGCTCTTGATGTTTTCTTCCAGCTTCTCTTTGTTTGCACCAGAGAATTCAGCAACCTGAAATACAGGAATGTCAAGTTGAAACCCTATTATTTCAAGGTGCATCACTTTTTACTTTCTGAAATAATAAGAGCAGAGAAACTGAAGCCCTTTAAAAAGTTACATGGCATTCTGAAGTTAGGTCAACTCCTATTGTAGCAGTCATCTGAAGGTGAATACCATTTTTGGTTTCAGATTCTTATTTTTTACTCCCATGTCCTCCCTCCCCATACCTTCCTTCATGCTCAATATGTCCTGAACCGAACCCATTAGGTGGAATGGCCTATAGCAGAGGGGAGGCTGGGAAGGATCCCAACTCTGCAAGGTCAGAATAAAAACCATACTAGGATCAACAGATCAGAGGTCATAGAAGATCCCTTCATCTGATCATACAGGACCTTAGTACATCTGGAGGTGGGCCAGAGAGAGGTCTAGGAATATGTCCTTCAGTAGTCGTATATCTGAAATCCCAACTTCTGCCCAGAATTCTAGCTTTTCTTCACTTCTAAAAAGTTTACCCCTCCTTAAACATACCCAAGTTTGGTTGCAGTTTTGCACAGAAAACAGACACATAAGTGCAGATCAGGCAACCTGTTTTTCTTCAGGATCCTTCCAATGGCTAGTAACTTTAGTAAGGCTGCTATAAAGCTGCAAAGTACATCAGCAGCAACACTATATATAAAAAAGGACATTTTTCTGAGTTTGTCAGGGCAAGCAAAATAGGCTGGGAGAGTGGGCAGAAAACCATTGTGCCCTAGGACATCTCTGCACAACTAATTTTGTTGGAAAAGTGGGAGCACATACCTTTTGACCATTCTTGTAGAACTGGAATGTTGGCATGCACTTCACCTCACAGTTTGCGGCAACGTCCTAGAAGCAGAGAAGAA
This sequence comes from Varanus komodoensis, assembly GCF_004798865.1. Lineage (NCBI taxonomy): Eukaryota > Metazoa > Chordata > Lepidosauria > Squamata > Varanidae > Varanus > Varanus komodoensis. The sequence continues at coordinate 22,771,220 of NW_025335550.1, read as the reverse complement.
AAGGTTACCTGGTTCAGTCTGGTATGATGCATAATTAACAGTCAAGATTAGAAATGTCCTTAGAAGGCCATACCAACACAAATGATTCTGAATGAAGCTAAACTACTTGTTCCCAGTTGCAAGAGGGGAGACAAATGAGATGCAACAGAGGGGTTTTGCACTAAATGTAATGGTAACAATGGACCAGCCAAAGGCTTACCTTGCTCAGCATTCTGTTTACATGTAGGCTAGCCAGCTGTTCCTGGGAAACACTAACGAGGACACAAGGACCACCCCCTTCCATTCTTGCTCCTCAACAAGTGGTATTCAAAGGTATGCAGCCTACCTCTGATCACAGAGATAGTAGGAGGGCATGCCTGATAGTTCTATCCTCCATAAAAGTGCTGAATCCCCTTCTGAAGCTGTCCACATAGGCAGCCATGGTAGCTCATTCCATTGTTCAAGACCAGAGAGAAGCTACAGGTCATTTAGTCTGTTCCAAGATTAAGGATGCAGGTGTGCACCTCTAGTTTCTTAGTTTCATTTCTAGCCACTGTAAAACAAGTCTATGGGACTGCTGATACTTCAGTTGCAAAATGCCCCAATCCCCTGCCCCCTTCAGCTTTAATATCCTGTACAATTTCTCTGTACTGCTTCCTCCAAGAATCTGGGAGTTCTTATCTGGTAAACTTGTGATATCACAGGGCATATCCAGACTATGGACTGAAGCCAGTTTGAACCATGAGTCCCTCTTGACAGGGAACCCTGGGAACTGTAGTTCTATGAAAAGAAATATTTTATTGAATGGTGAGCACTAACTGAACTCCTGTCCATAGGATTCCCTGACAAGTGCAAATTATTGCTCAGCCAAAATCCACAAGCAGCTTCATGAAATCTCACAGTAGGCTTTCAAGCTTCAGCAGTTTTGATGCTGCTTGATGCACGATCTGAAAAGGGTTCGGTGTTCTCTGAATGAGCAACTGGGAAATTTCTGGGAAATTGTCACAGAATGAATATTTGAATACATGAAGGGGAGGCACCGCCACCTTAATGGATTCAAGTTAGGGAACATTTCCTACCAACCTGCCTTGGTTGTGGAAGGGAGATTCAATGCAGAAGACCCCTTCCCTCCACTGCCAAAAATTCAAGGGATCTCAAGGGAGCATTGGGGTCCCCCCACCATATCCTGGCTGCAACCATGAACCAGTTTTGCACACCACAGCATTTATCCCTTTAATTTTCCCCCTCTGAGAAAAGGAGCCCTCAATCCACCTTTTGTGATCTCCATTTTGGCAGCTATAAAGAATCCCTCCAACATGCCCCCATGATTCCTTGGAGGACTAGTGGTTGTCTACTTTTTAAAAAATCTGGCACACAAACTTGGCACAGGCTCTCCCCACCCTCACAGCAAACCATTTGGGGCTCACCATAGCTTCCCCCCCCCTTTAAACTCTTTCCCCCAAGGAGATTGTGAATCCTCTTTTGAAGGGGTTTGGGCAATCCCTTCAAGTGCCCCCACGGCCCCTTGTGGGGCTGCCCAAAACTGCCTAACATTTAAAACCCCCCCCCCACCGATTTCTTCCCCTGGTCACAGCTGCTGAACTGAGGGGATTTAGAGGCAAGCTGCCAAGAGACACGAACAACACAAGGGATCTGTTGCCAGGAAAGGAAAGGAATGTTTGGGAGGATTTGCACCCACTTCACAGCAAGAGCATCATCTTTCCCCCTCCACTTTAGCGCCCACTGAAGAGTACATTTCACAGTCTGTCCCAAGCCTCTAGGTGGTTCAGGAACATGCCCCCCTTTTTCCCAATGAGAAAAAGGATTATCTAGCTAGCTATTAAAATTCTGGGCCACTTTAAAAATGGGAGTTTGAGTAGAAACTGGGTCATTCTGGACACAGACATGTGTGATGGATATGGTTACAAGTGGTCAGAGGGGCTTGCCTAGTAGTCATTTAACAAAAGCAGAAAGGGGGACTTGCCCTTACTCCTGCCTAGGAGTTTGCTAGCAGCGGATCTTCATCACGATGGGTCACGTCATCTACTTTCACAAAAACAGGCCAATACAATGTGGGTGAAACAGCCCTAGAACAAACTCAAGGCAACTTATAACCCAAACCCTGACAAACCCATCAGGGCGGCTTGTAGCCCAAACCCTGACAAACCCATCCCAGCTTCACACAACACGCTAACCTACCACATCATGCAAAGCCAATCAAGCACGGCAACTTCCAGAGCATCTGTCTAGAACTTACCTGAGCATCATCCACGTCGACTTCAATGAATATTACATCTGGATATTTTTCAACAAGACTCTGTTAATAAAAGAGACAAATTAGACAGCAGCTTCCTATTTTGAAGTTGCATATAATAGTTAGCATTCTCAGTAACAGCTTTTTTGGGATGCTTCCAGATGAAACATAACAGGCCCGTGTTTCATGCTTCAAGCGTTCTATATGTATCTGATAAGCATTTAGCAGGTCTCAAAGGCAAGTTCAGGTGCCTGCAGTTTTGTTTGTGCCCTTCAGTGATCATGACAAGAGTCCAGCCTTCTTCCCAATTTTGAAGATGCTCAAGTGGCGAAGAGTCCTCTGGGTGGTTGCAGGGCCAGGGACTGCCAAGGCTGTGAGATAGGCAAGGCGCTGTCTGGCACTACCACGGCCATGGAGGGCCAAACAAGAAAGGACCCTCCCGCCCACCAAGCCATGTACAAAAGATCCTTCTCTGCCTCTGGAACAACTTGCCAGAAGTTGTTCTTCTTTTCCTCAATTCATCTCCCTTCCCCACTAGACCATTCAAACAGAATCGCCCTATCTTGATCCATGAGCAGAGTGGAAAGATTACAAGACGTCAAGCTCAGGGACACTTTCTTCCATACACAGAGATGTAGTCACCTGCCCTTTAATGAGTGAGAGGCAAGAGACTGAGGACCAACCTGTATAAAGGAGTAACAGAATCCCATCAGAGGTTGGGCTGGTCTCTTCCAATTTTATTATGGATAGGACCCATCAGGTCCCACCCCTTTGTAGCAGCAAGGACAGGCAGCCCCACCTCTCGGCTCAGCTCAGTTCCCCTGCCCCTTATTCCTCCTCACTGCACAAGAGAAAGCTTAAAGGAGCCAAAGGAAAATTATGGAGTCCGTCTTCTCCCCGCTCTTCATATCCCTCATGACGGAAGAGGGCAGGATGCAGGGAATCAAGCATCTACACACACATCAGTGTCAAGCCCAGTTGTATCAACTCGATGGTTGCCTGTAAATGGGTATGCAGGTTGTAAGGCCAGAACCCCAACAACATGCAACTTTCAGGTGCCCCATTTCAGGATGAGGCAACCATGATTTCTTTCACTAGCTCTACCCTCGACCTCTGGTACACACAGGACTCCAGATATGCTACAGAGCAGGCTAGGAAGGAGGTGGGCAACAGGGCACAAGGTGGAACTGCTTCCGCTCCCACTGTGCTAAGAGAATTTTAGAAAGGTACCACACTTTAAGAAGGTACAGAAACCCTTTAGATTTCCCCCCCTCTTTTACATCACAATTCAGTTGGAATAATGTTAATATTACTCTAATTATTCAGGAATGTAACGCAGATTAGAAAGAATCACCCCAACTTTCATTAAGAATATTCTGAGCTAAGATTATGGTGGTGCTTGTTTATTGTAAGGGTGTTGATGGTGGTGGCAAAGGGCGGAGATTGTAAGGTACTGGATACAAAATCATGTAGCAACACAAAAATATAGAAACAAAGCAAGTCAAAAGGGGTCTCCTGGGCCATCTAGTCTGACCCCCGGCTCCAGCTGGCTCCACTCATCTAATCCATGTGACCTGGACAGGGAACACGCACCAGCAAGATTGCTGACAGAGCTCAGACAATTTATGACCTCTTTTTCTTAACAGCAAATTCAATCAAGTTCTTGTCTCAGCCAGTGTATGAACTCACACCAAAAGAATCAAGTTCTGCTCTCTATGAAATTTGCACATTGAGCTTGCATAATTTCTTCTGGTTTTGTCTGTTCCCCTTGCCCTCAACAAATGGTTTTGCTCATAATAGAAACAAGGCCAAGGGCTGTGAAGGCCAGTCAAGTCTTGTTTCCAACACCAAAGTTCCTCTATAGCTGTTGAGGTGTCCCTGTATTTCTTCACAGCCACTCAGGAGAGGCACCTGCCTGTCTAGCCAGTTCTGTGCTCACCACCACGCTGTGCTTCTCTTGAGGGTTGAACCAAACAGCCCTCTTGTTTCAGTGCTACATTTTGGGATCATGAAGCAGCAAAGGCCAGTTGGGGGCAGGGACACTGCCCAAAAAGCAGCTGACACACTGAAGGGATGCTCACTATGCTGGTGAGTTCTGACTTTGTTAAAAAGAGCCATCAAGGGTGGGAAAAAACCAAGGCAATGCTGTAACTTCATTTCGTACAAGAGAGTGCAGGCTTAACATTTGGTGTGCGTGTTCAAATTAAAGCACTGTGGTATGGGGAGGGAGTCCACACTTCAAGCCACTTCCACTCTGAATATTCCCCCTCTCTCCCACTTCAGCCTTTTCAGTACACTCCCTGGCGTCTGTGGAGAATAGCATGCAGAACTCCATTTATGGTATCCTTTTCAAAACAGGAAATGCGAGTACACCCGCTTACATACATGGTAGAAAGGCTTGATCATCTTGCATGGTCCGCACCATGTGGCAGAGAAGTCAACAACTATGAGCTTGGATGGGGATTCTTTCAAGGCTGTGTCAAACTCAATCTGTGGGGAAAGAGAAGATTGTTAAGTGTAGAGCCAGAGGCAGGGAGATAATGACTGCTATAAAGATTTCTGCCAAAATGTAACTGTGTTTCAAAGCACTTAAAAACAGGTCTAATCTGTAAGGCCAATATTGAAGCAGCGGCATCTTCTAAAGTGCCTGCCTGTATCCTCCTGAACATGAAAAATACCAGAAAGTGAAATCAGAGATAGTTCGAACAAGAAGGCAATACTACTCTAAATATACAACTCAACAATACAAATGTAATGTTTCGATGTGTGTTAGGAGTCATGTAGAAGGTACAACATAATGAAATAGCAGAAAACCCACCTCATAGCAAAAGGACACAAGAAACCTTATCAATCGACATAAAAGCTAAGTGCAGTTACCGCCTGACAAGTCTAATCCCAATCTTTCAACTCAAACTATTTGTTCAGCTTTGTAATCCACAAATGTCTAGACTAGATATATCTTCTGGTTGCCCAGACGTGCTGAACAAAACCACCTATCTTCTTAACAAGCGCTTCCCCAGCTGGAGACAATCCTTTTGGCCCCCCCAAGGAAAGCTGCTGCAAAATTTAACAATGCAGTTCAAGATTATAGAAACTGTATTTTTGAAGATGTGCTTGATTTGGCAATCCCAGGCGAGAGTTGCCAGCTCCTTGCAAGTGCTATTTCTGAAAGCACATCATACCCTTTTAAACGCATGTATGGCAGGCAGTGGAGGGGACAAGAGCGCAGGCCTTCCCTGCAGAGCAAGCCAGTAGAAACTTAACGCACGAACAGACCTAGGATTATCTTTCCGCATCCCACCTGCCTTTGCACCAGTGTGCGGCTTTCAAGTGCAGTTTGAACACCTGCTCATAAGTTTAGGCTTGTATTACCAAAGTACAAGCACTCTGCATTTCACATGCTTCCTTTCATGCATCTTCTGTCAATATCCATTTCCATTACTTTGTGGACAATGACCAAGCCTGCTCCTTTCCACACAGTTAGCAAGGTCTGCATAATCCAGGCTTCCTGAAAAAGCTTGCTTTTGACAAGAAAGCAGCCTTCTAATAAGTGCCTCGAGTGCCAGTTAAGCACACCCAAGGAGACACGAATCACACACGGACAGGAACAAACCCTTCACTGAACTCCTAACCCAAACCCATGCCACAGCTTCCCCTAGTTTTTCTCCCACATCTGTTTCAGCACTGCAACAGAATAATCAGCAGGATAAAGTAAGAGCCTGCATGTAGTGCTCTCTTGTCTTTCTGTTGGTGGGTTGAGATGCATTACTGGGTTGTGGTCTAACACAAGGTTAGCTAACTCAGCATCACAAAGCGAACAGAACGGTAATGGATCCTGAACACAGATCTGGGCTGAAGATGAGTCCCAGGTCTGAAAGGCTGCAAAATACCAGCACAGGCAAATGGACACCTCTACAATGTGCAAACTCTACCAGAATGCAGTCCCTACGAAACTTAACAGTATCTAAGATATGTGAAAACTTTCTGCCCAACAGGGAGATTTTTTTTTTAAGAAACTATTTTTTCCCCATGGAAATGCTGCATTTTCTTAAAAAAGCTATATGCCTTAACAATGTAATTTGTGATTACTGATATCAGAAAAAACAGTCCAGTTTTAAAGCTGTAGTTTATCTCCCTCACTCACCTACTCTGTTCCCCACATCCCCAGTGACAATACCTAGGAAAAATACAGTATATTTAGGTATCCTATATTGGGTATGGTAAAAGTCAGCTATATTAAAAAAGTCACCTTTTTGCAATTTGATCTTCTGTTCACATTATATTTAAGCAAAGACAATATATCCTGTTAAACCACCATCTCATAGCATCCATACCTGTAAATACTTTTTCAAGAAGAGCTTTGAATGTAATATTTAGAGAACACTATGCACGCCAGAACTGTTAATCAAGTATTTCAATTAAAGGAGTTTTTGCCGCTGGGAAAAAGATCATGGGACACAGCAGCTTTTACAGCATATGAAATTAACAAGTTGTACTTTAGTTTTGTCTAATATTGAACACAGAAAACTTCCTGGAAAAACCCACATTACTGACTGAAGCCTACTGGAGAGTATGACGAGTCTCAATGCTGCTGCCTGCCCAGGCTACAAAGATTAGAAATGGAGAATACTCTTCCTTCTTCATATTAAGTCATTGCAGTTATGTGGGCCTACACCTTACCCCACTGCAATGTATTTCCACTGTCTCAAAGGAAGGAGTGGTAGAAATAAGCACAGTGAGAGGCACCTAGAGCAGGAAGGAAAGGTTAGAAGCTGGTTTAGCCACATTGCTTGCTCACTTAGATAATTCTGATCACCCCCCACCATGGCCAATGTTCCTCAGGGATAACAGGAGTTGTAGGCCACCATCATGCAAATCCTAACTGGGTTGGGGGGCAGGAGAGAGCAAGAGTGCAGTGACTCAGTTCACTGAACACAAAAACACACGCTCATGGGTTGAGTGTCAGTTTTGCTGAAACATGGGTTATTGTGTTGTCTGAACCCAGCCAAGTTATCAAACCATGGTGAAACAGGAGATCATGGGTACTCTTCAGGCTTATGAACATCTCTCTCTCTCTCTCTCTCTCTCTCTCTCTCTCTCTCTCTCTCTCT
>NW_025335550.1:22727909-22763776 GCF_004798865.1 Varanus komodoensis | reverse complement strand
GGCAGTGACCTACAACCAATTGTGACTTTTCAACACACACACACACACACACACACACAATATCTATTTCCAGGTACATGTGTGTTGCCCCAGCTGTGGGCAGGGGTTTTTTCTTAGATTCCCATAGAGTGATATGCCAACTCCAGGTTTACTAAGAAGGAAATAATTTGTTATTGCAATAACGGAAAACAAGATAGCTAGTATTCCATAACATTTAGCAGCTAGCTTCTTATCCCTGCATGGCAGGGACTTCTGCAAGGAAGGACTCCAATCAGCAGGGCTCAGATAGAAACAGCAAAATCCCCCTCAAAAGTAGTCTGAACCAGAGCACAAAGACAGTGACCAGCTTTTACAGATCACAAAGTTACGGTATTCAGTGCATGCATACAGCATCCTACACAATTAAAGATATGATTACTAGAGTACTTTTGATACTACTATTTACACAGGTGCTAAGTAATGAAGTACAGTGAGCTAGTAAGGAGCTTCCATCTTTGTCTGACATCAAAGCATAGGCTCATTACTGCTTCTTGCCTGCAGAAGTAATGTCTGATAAGGATCATTCAGGGTTGCAGATGTGGGGTGCAAGGTCCTGGCCCCATCTTAATATCCAAGGAGGGAGACTCCCTAGTTTCATGAGAGCAGACTGTCAGGGGAATGCTAACTAAAGGGGAATGCTAACTTTATTCAAAAGTTATTTTAAATGTTAATATTATTTATTCATTTTATTCTTTGGCCAGGGCAACTTAATTTATATTGTTAATTTATATTGTTTTATTGAATTCTATGTATTTATGGTTGTGAGCTGCTCCGAGGCTTCGGCAAATGGGGCGGCATAGAAGTCCCCTAAATAAATAAATAAATAAATAAATAAATAAATAAATAAATAAATAAATATTTATTCTATTATACTATTGTAAACAACTAGACTTTAATGCCAAGCAATACAAGCATTTTAAAGCTCTAGAGATTCAGGCCTGGCTTTTGGGGGTTCAAGCCTGTTATCATGTGCTTGATTCATTTATATATTTTTAAGAATACACCTGAAAACAAAGAATTCACACCAGCCCTTGCATGTAAGAACAGGTTTGGCTCAGTGTATCACAAACTGGAGGAATAACAACCCTTAAAGCAAATGTCACTATTGAAAGGATGAACAAGCATATAAGCAAAACATTTTAAAATGCACCAGGTATTTATTACCAGGTGTCTCCAGGTAGTTTCAGTGGTAGCCAGCAAGAATAGCCACTAATGGACTTGGCTACAGAATCAAGTGTTTAAAAACATACCTGCAACTAGAGCACCTCTTTCAAAATAGTGTCAGGCTACAGTGTAAACTAGGACACATCAGTCCCATAGGCTGAAGGGGCTTGCTACAAACACACTGCATGCTGTCTGTCCCTCTCCTATAAACACCTCTTTATAGGCCTTAGGTAAAAAAAGAGACTCACCGAATGTTTCTGGCTCATAGAAAAGATGGCTGGCTACCAAGTCTGGTCATAACTAGTGCCTGCTAATCAATGGCACAAATCCACCCTTCTTAAGTATATGGATTCAGTGCCCAACAGTGCCAATTGCACTCAATGACTCTTTGTACTGTCTCATCTCTTGGCTGTCTAGCATGAATTTTGGTCAAGATGTTTGTACAATATCTTTCAACCATCTTTTAAATTATACTTTAACACTGACTGGGTTGACATGACTGGCAGCCTATGGTGGGTACTCAGCCTCAGTTGGCTGCCATGTCATCTGAACCCAGACCACTTTCTACAAGTTTTATTTGGAGGCAACAAGCCACTCTGACAAACCATGGTTTCTTCTAGCAGTTTTTCAACCCACAATGGGTTGTCCTATGAGCCTGACAGACTATTCCCACTGTGTGTTGCTGGGTGTGACTCGTGAGCTGCTCCACAAGAGTAGCGAACACCACTTGTCACTGTTACCTGCTAAACCTTCCCGTATTGGAATGAGACTTACACATAGGCTCAAGTCTACAGCTTTGTTCCTCATTGGTACTCAAGCAATTCGACTGCTCAAATTGCAGTTAAGTGGATTGTAAAAGATCAGGAACCCACGGAGAGCACCTTAAAGAAAAGGCCTGAAATACTGCTGTATTCCTTTTGAATAATGCATGCAGAGTATATTGGTGACTATTAAAGCATTGTCTTCCCTGCCAGCTTTTGCCACTGAGGATTATGAAATTGCAGAAACAGCATACTGTGGCCCATGCCATTCTGTCGCTGGCTGCACATGATGTACCCAAAGCAAAAAACGTTTGCCTTACTATGAAGTTTTAGAAATACTCATTCCAGAAAGGTTTGATGAAACTAACATTCATACCTGCATCTTCGGCAGATAGCCCTATGTTATAAGGTATTAACACAGGCCACTTAACCATTTGCACAGGAATTCCCAAGATATACTAATGTAACAAAAGTTCAGAATAATCCAAGTTGGTACTTGACCATCATGGTTCTTAAACACACCCTGGATTAGGAGGTATAGTAAGTTCCAAAGACAGACATTGTTAGTGACCTACAGGCAAGCCATCTTGTGGAGAACTCCATCTGCCAATGCCCCCCAATTTAGGCACTCCGGTTTAAGACAGGGATGGGAAATTTGCAGCCCTGCTGATGTTGCTGAACTGCAATTCCCATTATTTTTAAATTTTTATTTTGATATTATATACCATCCCATTCCCAAAGGCTCTTGGTAGTTTACAAGAAATAAAACAGTGAGTAACATTGACTAATACAACATACTGACATGAGAAGTAACCTGGGATGGCCTGTCAGAAGAGACACGTTTTAGTTCCCTCTTAAAGTGAGAATTTGGGAAATCAACTGAGTCTTTCCCAGCAGACCATTCCACAGATTAGGGGCAACCACTGAAAAAGTCCGCATTGATAATAGTAGGTCAGAGAGTGGTGAGCAAACTATACAAAAAAGTTTTAAGATCTGGTCAAGTATTGCATCTAGGTTTGGGATGGGGTGAGGAGTCAAAAACTTGAGACTTTTTGTGCTAGGCAACTCCACAGGATGTTAGTTTTCTTTCTGCCATGTTTCGCTCTGCACCAACACATCGTCCAGATATTCTGGACTTCAACTCCCATTAGCTCCAGCAAGCATGACCACTGGTCAAGCATTCTGAGAACTGCAGTCCAACATACCTGAAGGGCACCAGGTTGGGCAAAACTGTTTAACATCAATATGTCAACTACCTGCAGCAGCAGCTCTTAAGAGAAAGCTAATTTAGACGTTTAACTAACAGATCCCTGTCCACAAATTACAGGCCACTGTAACCATGAAGCCATCAGGCAAAGAGTTGTTTGTTACTATGCCTATTATTCCAAGTGGTAATTAATACAAAGCTCAGAGTAATGGTTAGTAATACAGGAAAGGGACAGCCAAGTTTTAGCTTTAAGACTATCATCTCCACCCCAGTGACATCCAAATGTGTTGAATTCTACCTCCCATTATTCCCTGCTTAGGCTTGACTGGGAACAATGGCTCTGAATTCCAACACACCTGGAAGCTCCCAGGTTGGAGATGACTGCCTTAAGGCATGGATAGGCAACTTGTGCCCTTACAGATGTGTTGGCCTCTGTGATCCCTAATGTTATCCCTCATCATTAGCTATGCAGAGTAGAGCTGATGGGGACTGTAGTCCTCCAGATGCTTTGACTTACAAGTTGCCTGTCCCTGCATTAAAGCATACTTAAGGAGCTTACCCTTCTGAAATGTTATGTAGGTACAGAGCACCATTCCCAAAAATTTAAATAAAAAGGACAGTACAATCCATTTGACATGACATATAACTGGGGAAGAATCTCACCATTTCAGGTAACATTAAGAATAGCAATGCTTTACCGGTACTGGGAAGCTACATTTCAATGCAGTACCAACATCAATACAGAAAGGGCAATTAAGGAGAAAGAGAGCCATGAACAATCCTCCAAATATCATAGGAAATATGTTTGGTAAGACAATCTATTCATGTTTATTTGGAGGCAAGTGTTACTCAGCTCAAACTGGCTTACTCCCTAGATGCATCCTTAGTACACTTAGCCTGAAGATAAGGTAGGTTTCATCTATACAGGCTGTTAAGAAGCGAGATAACAATTAAAGTTACTGTGAACAAAGCAAGCGAGCGCTGGTGTGGCGGTTACTGCTGGCCTCAGGAGATCCGGGTTCTAGTCCCAACTTGACTATGAAGCTCACTGGGCAACTTTGGACCAGCCAGTCCCTCTCAGCCCAACCTACCTCAATAGGGTCATTGTTATGTGGATAAAATGGAGCTATGTTGGCTATACTGGATTCCTCACAAGAGAAAGTTAAGGTATAAATGCAATATAATAATCATTCATATAAAGAACAGTGGAGATAAAGGTTTTGGTTAATGATCAGAAGGTGAACAGGTCATCACTGGGCTAGACTGTTAATTATGGATCTTTCTTGGTGTTTTTCCAAGAAAGAGTTGGACAGGCACCTGTCAGGAATGTTTTCGTAAAAGAAAATCCTGTTTGGGGGTAGATTCTTGCTCAGTTTCAGTGGCATGGAACTGAGGATGCCCGCATACAATGGGGAGTCATATCATTAATTCTCAGGCCTGGGAGCCAGATGTGGCCCCATCCCTCTACCCTACCCATGGATCATTTAGTGCTTTTCAGCTTTTGTTCAGCTTCTACCCCACCCCTCCCATTCAAAAAGGTTGAAATGCCTCTTGTAAGGCTTATTTACTGGCACTCAGGCCTTTATGTTAAACTATGCTGAGAGTTTTGCTATTTAAGCCCTGCCCTTTTGCCTTTGGCCCCACCCACCAGGGATGCAGCCTCCAAGAGCTTTTCCAAGACTAAACTGAGCTCTGCAGCAGAAAAACATTCTCGGATGTTACCACCTGTCCATAGCTTAATGCAAGGCAGCCTTTTCAATTTCCTGCCCTCTAGTCGTATAGGTCTACAACTCCCATCACTCATGCAGTCATGCTCAGTGGAGTGATGGGAGTTGCAGTTCAGCCCATCTGGAGGACCAAGAGGGGGGACAGCCTGTGTAGCAGCCAGAAGCGCAAATGGAAAGCTCATGGTCCAAGTATTAGCTCAGCCATGGTCTCATTGGTTAATCTTGCTGATCAAACCTCCCCTGCAATAGACAGAGTCTACCTTATTATGTCATCATAAAGATTACCTTTGGAGCCTCATGAAAGGAGTAAGGTGCAGTCAAACGGCTAAAAGAACGATTATTGTTTTCTTACCCTCTGGCATCCCCTTTAACACTCAGATAATTTATCGTAATACTTAAACATTGCTACATTAATCAGTTATTTGTGTTACAACATTTGCGAATGAAAGAAAGCTCTTATGCCACCATGAATCATTCTCAAACATTGGTGTGGCTACTGGAGAGATTTGTAGAGAATGGAAAATGTGAAAGAAGGAACCATTTTAACTTTCACACCTAAAGTTTAATAGAAAACCAGACAGTGTTGGACTCAAGAGAAATGCAAGCATGGATGCATTTCAGGGAGGAAGTGGAAGAGGAGAAAATTCAAACAGATTTGTTCTTGCATATTATTTGGCAGAGGGCACACCCAGCAAAATTTGCAAAGAGGTTTTCCAAGTGTCATGTGCAAATGCCGAGCACAATACAGCTGAAAACAAAGCAAATCAAAGAGCACTTCCTTGCCAAGATCATTTTCCTTCCCCAAGTCACAGGCTGCTGGAAGCAATTTCTTTAATACACATTTAGAAAACTGCATTCCATCATCTGGGACTGACCGGAACTGGGGGGAGGCTGGTTGGGAAAGGTTACTTTACAGAAATGGCAGAAATTTGATTCTCCCCACCAACTAGCTAAATTTCAATTCTCATTAGTAAAATATTATTTCCTAATTTATCTTGTCCAGAAACTTTTAAACATGTGTCGGCCAGCCTAAGGAAGCTCTGGTGCTTTAGACCTGCTCCTGCTTCTGAGGGGGGGGGGCGCACAGAGAAAGACACAGGAAGAAAGAGTTAAGGCTGCAGAAAGAAACAAGTATCCATTAGTCAAAGTAGCACAGTCTTGCAAGTTCCTTTCTCCCATAGCTGGTTGAGCTTTGATCTGGAGTTGTGGCAAGTTAGCAGTTCCTTCTGGGACAACTAAGGAACTGCCATCTTACAGGAGGTTACGTTCAGTTCTAATTTTCCATACAGTTCATGAAACTGAAGAAGATCCTTTTAAAATGTACTTCAAAAGGACTCTGAAATGTACTTCCCAGAGAGGTACGCCTGGCGCCAAGTTTATACTCTTTTGGGCACCAGGCCAAAACCTTTTTATTTAAACAGTATTTTAAAATTTAACAACTTTTAACCTTCAGTCGCTCTGTTTGCTTTGTGATTTTGTTCTGTTTCTATTTATTAGAAATTGTTTTAACTGTTCTTTTAAATACTGTAAGCCGTCCTGAGATTTTGTATAATAGGATGGCAGACAAAAGCTAATAATAATAATAATAATAATAATAATAATAATAATAATGACAACTAGGAATATCCTGGGGAAACGCAGAAAAGCCTCTGCATCAGGTTATTACAGTAATCATTTCTGTCTGAAAATACCGCCTTCTCTTGCCATCCCCCCCCCTGCCCCCAGCAGTGAAAGCAACAGAGCTGATATCTCTGCACTGTTCTGTTTGGCGGGCACGGCAATCATTTGCGCAGCCATTAAAGTCTGTTGCCAGAATTACAAGAACAAGAGCAGTGGGGTGTAGCTTAAAAAAGATAAAAGAAAAGGCCTCTAAGTACACACATGCTGCAGATCAGATAGCAAACTGGTTACCTTTGCTTCAAAGCCGGTGATGAAATATGGCCTAGCCATCCAAACATTCAAGGCTGTAAAGCCATAGTTACCTACCCAGAAGTCCCACTGACGGCAGCGGGTCTTACTTCTGCATAAACACGCACATGATTCTACTCTGTGCCTTAGCATGCAGGCACGAATGGAGCATTCAACTCTGACCAAGGGAAAACAGCCAGCTTGACTTGAGAAATTTAATAGGAACGCCCAAAAAAGTAAGCCCTTTCTGGTTAAGTCCACAGCTGCTTACTCCGCAAGTTACGGTTGATCAAGAGAGCACAAGCAGGAGTCTAACGAGGGAGTTATAAAAGGGATAAACAGCTGGAAAATACCGTGGCTGTGTGCACATGAGCCTGGGAGAATAAGCTTCGTTAGAGCTATCCAGGGGCTCCGTGATTGGGAAACGGACAAAGCTCGCCCTTCCTACGCGAGGGACGGAGGGAAGCAAGCAGGCAGGGTGGGGAGGTCTTCCCCATGGCACCGGCTGCCCCATACTGATGCAACAGGATGGGCCCCCCGGGGCAGATTTCCAGGGACGCGGATACAGCCTCGCTCTGTGCATGCGCTGCCGCCGGCGCCGGAGGAAGGGCGGCGCGCGTAGCAACCATCCACCACGCCACGCGAGGCGGCATTTCCCCGTGGCACATCACCCACGGAGCCTCGGCCACCTCTGCCTCGAAGAGCCCCGGGCAAGCAAGCGGCGCCCCGCGCCATTCTCCCCGCGGGGAAGGCACCGAGGGGGTTAAGGCTCCCAGTCGCCCGCCGAAGCGCCGCGTTAGGGGGCAGCTCACGCTTCCTTCCCCTGGCAGAGGCTCTCCGCCGCCGATGCCTGGAGGCCTACACGACTCACGCTGCCTTTGCTCTGAGAGGCGCTCTCCGGCTTACCATGCTTCCCACGACCAGCACCATCTTTGCACCTTCCGGAGGTAGTCCACTCGTATCACTGCCTCCTTGCTCGCCTTCCTCGATGGCTGCTCTGCCACTCTCATTAGCGCCGCCTCCCTGCATCGTTTTATGTATTGCAAGCGCCAGCCCAGCAGAACGCTCTGCGCAGGCGCTCGGCGTGGTGAAGCGGGGAAGGCGAGTGCGCCTGCGCGGACATCCCCCCCCCCACCCCCGGCTTCCTCCACGCTTTCTTGCTTCTAGACCACGATTGAGAGACAAATTTGGTTCTCGGCGCGCAGTGGGTGGGTGAAGCTGAAATGTAAATCTGCGGAGGCGCATCTGGAAGAGGCCTGCAAATAGGAACAAACGAATGGCTAATAATAGTAATGAATGATGCTGTGCGTTGTTGTATGTCCAAAAAAAAAAAAAAAACAAGCGCTCGTATCGACAGTCCGATCCTACCCCATTTACTCAGGAAGTAAGTCGCATTGTTATTCATGGGATTTCCTTCTAAAGACATCAGGTCAGAAGAAGAGCCGCGCTAGATCAGACCCAAGGGTCCATCTGGTCTAGTCTTCTGGTCGCACACTGGTCCCAGGGGAAATTCACAAGCAGGACGGGACTGCGAGAGCAACGGCTGTGATCGTTCCCAATTTTACTGACTCAAGTGGGATTTACTCCTGTGTATGCATGCACACGGTTCGGGTCTACATAGATGCTTAAGGCTGCAGCCATACAGCACGTCCATTCGCATGGTTACTTAGAAATAAGTTTCACTGCGTTCAGAAGAGCTCACACATTAGAAAGAATGTGCTCGATTGCAGCCTTAATGTGGCGGTTGCAACACGCTGCCCGACCCCATATCTGGGCAGGTAACAGGGTGGAGAAGGGTCTCAAGCGGTTGTTCCTGGAAGCCCGTGACGTGATGGAAATCGATTGGTCGTGTTTCCAGTCGAGCTGTCGCTCCCCATTTTCTTCCGCTTATTTGCTTCTTGAATAACTCTCGTGCATTCAAGACGGCTGTGATAGTCAGAAATGCAACAGTGGGGAGTTTGCGATCACTGCCATTTCCAGGCTGGAAAAAGCAGCGGTCGGCGAATTGGTTCCCGCTGAACGCGCAGCGCCAAGGTGAAGCAGTGGTGCCCGCAGCCTGGCAAGGAAGTGGGCAGCAGGCTATGATGAGCGCAAACCCCCGCGCAGGTCTGCTCTGAAACACGTCCCATCCAGTTTAACGGGACTGATTCCCTCTGAAATGGGTATAGGATTGGCACTCTCTGAATGCCTCGTTTGATTCCCAGGTGGATTGAGAAAGGTAGGGTTACAATGAGCTTCCCCTCCCGTGTTTTTAAGGCTTTATGAGTGAGGTGGGTATTCTGATTAGGAATTCTGTTCTGGAGCACAATTCAGCAGGGATATTTCTCCACAGTTGCAGCCACATGTTGCAGTAGGAGGATCCCCCCCCCGCCCCCAACACTCCAAAACCTTGTGGCAAGGTGCGCAGCCTGTGTAGTCCTTAAATTTTGAACAGTCATAAACCTTGGCTGTTGGATATACTGCCTAGGATTTATAAAAGGTGCAGTCCAAAGGTGCAGGGAGCTAGACGGCCTATCCCTTATGGACTAGAGCCTTGATAGTTTTCAGTGCCTATTCAAGTCTAATAAAGGGAGCAGATCCTTGTTCCAGATATACATATGGATGAAGCGAATGCAGATTCAGTAATACCCTTATTATTTCTTATAAAAAGGAAAATATATTTGGACAGGTTAAGCTACTCAGCCTAAACCCTGAGCTAGATGTTGTCCTAGCTAGTCCTAACATGCACATATCTTAGCCAATGTGTGAACTTCCACTGATTCATGGTTAGAGGAAAAAAAGACCTACAACACCCAGCAAGCCCTGGTCAGCCAGTTTGGGAGTTGTGAACCCCTTTTCTGTTTCAGTGTGCATAAGATTACACCCTAAAGCTGCAATCCAGTGCTCACTTACCTAGCAGAAAACTCCATTGAATTCCATGGCACTGACCTTTGAATAGACATGCAAGTGTGTGAATGTTCTGCCCTTTAGCTGTAGGTTGAAATCTATTATTTGAAGTGGCTTGTGTCACCCAGCCAAAAGCAGGGCACCTGAATGAAGGTAATTTCTGTATGGAGTTTTAGATTTATCTAGAAATTCAGAAATGTTCTCATTTTTATCCGTGGATAGCCCTCCGATCATCCCCCACAACTAGCAGTAAATGACAAGAGTAGGACTCCAACACATCTGGATGTTATTAGCTGGGGAAAGCTACCCCTGAAGCATTTTGGATGTCCAGTGTGAAAGTCCCATAGCTGCTCAAGCAAACACTGTTTTGCAGAAAAGAAAAGTGAAACTGATGCTGAGAGTCAAGCTGTCAATCAAGATATAGCATTACCAGGATCAAGCTTGTATAGCTGACAAAGCAAGAGAACATGCACCACAGAAGCCCCGTTGTTCCAGGGAAGGAAAAGGAGTGGTCACCGCTTACCAGTACAGCACATGCTTTGCATACTGAAGGGCCTGTATCCAGTCCTTGGCATCTCCAGGCAGAACTAGGAAAGACTCCTGTCTGAATCTCTGCAGAGGTGGTGCCAGTTGGCTTTGACAATCCAGGCCTGGATGAACTGAAACTCAATAAAAGGAAGCTTCCCATGTTCCAAAATCCAAAGTTGCCTATAACTGTATTAGGACCAGGCACAATGCCAGGAAAGAGTCTTCACACTTTCAAGCTCTCCCAAGACTATTATCAGGGTACTCTTGACTCCAGCATGAAAATGAATCTTTGGATCCCCAAGTTCCCATAAGCATTACTTTCTCACACTCTCTCTCTCTACTCATGAGATGCTCACTCTGGTGGAAGGGGGAGTGAATTCCACTAATTCCTCCCACCCTTCACAGCCCACATTATCCTTCAGAAATGTGTTCCAGAGAGATGGGGTCCCTGCAGAAAAGTGTGGGAGGTGGCACAGGGGCTAAAGGGGAAATAATTGATTAGTCTTTTGTGAAGAATTGTTTCTTTTACAAATGGAAAAGCAACAAAGATCATGCTGCTTCAAGCAGGACATTTTTTGAGTTGGGGTGTTTCCTTAATGTCCTATTCCATTTCTAATTATTCCTCATTTTTTCAACATGTCTTCTTTTCCACCACTCTTACCAGAGAGAATCAAATAAAAAGGGAATGATGAAATAGGTGCATAATCTGCTCCAAAGAAAGCATTACCACTAACTGTCTGAACTTCCTCTTTACTGGGAACAGCAAACAGTGCTGACATAGGTCAGACAGCTATTTTCCTTCCTTCCTAGCCTGCTTTGCTTAACATTGAACCTTATGAAAAGTTCTGGAGAACTCAAAAGCTCACTCACTGTTTTATGACCTTTTGGTATTTAGAACACTGTTATATGGTATTATCCCACTGCTTTCTGAAATATTTCTCTAAGACTGCAGTCCTGGGTATCCCAGAGACATACAGTGGTATGGATCCCCCTTTCCCAGGTCAGAAACACAGCTATGACCTCAGAACAGAGTTGAGGGAAAAGAATCTAAGCAGTCACCTTCCTAGGCATTGTAGAAAGCTGCATGGTGGCCACCATATCAGAGGTCAAAGCTCCAACACTGAGAAAAATTAGAACTGATAGAGATGGGAGTGTGCCAGTGGGAGGGGAAGAGCTGTAGCAAAGGCCCATCTGTAAGAAAGTTGCCTTATATAGAAAAGTCCATATAGCCCAGGAATGTTGGCAGTGAGATTCTTTCCTAGCTCTACCTAGAGTTACTGATGACTGAACTTGGGACTGTCTGCCTGCAAAGCACATATTTTTCCACTTTGCTTTGGCCCCTAAAGGTAAAGTAAAGGTAAAGGTTTCCCCTTGACATTAAGTCCAGTCATGTCTGACTCTAGGGGGCGGTGCTCATCTCCGTTTCCTAGCCGAGGGAGCCACCGTTTGTCTGCAGACAGTCTCCGTGGCCATGTGGCCGGCATGACTAAACACTGTTACCTGCCCACTGAAGTGGTACCTTTTTATCCACTTGCATTTGCATGCTTTCGCACTGCAAGGTTGTCAGGAGCTGGGATGGAGCAACGGGGACTCACCCCGTTGTGCTGACTCAAACCGGTGACCTTTCGATCAACCAGCCCAGCAGCACAGCGGTTTAAACCACTGCGCCACCGCATCCTCACCACTGGTTAAAGACTGGGGATTCTCAAACACCTCCAATCTTGGAGACTCCTTGGCATTAGAGTATCCATCCTTGGGGCGTGTGCATTGGACCTGCAGAAAGTTAGCAATGTTATTGAGGTTTGTAAGGTCTGCAGAATCATTAATAAGGCCCGAGAGAGAAAACTGTTTCAAAGTGACTTATACTAAGGTCAATTTAAGATATAATGAATTATCTCTCCCATTAGTTTGGGCTGCATGCACCTAAGCGTATGTGCCTATTTATATCTGCTATCCTGCTATGTTATTGGTGTGAACGAAAAACACAGTCCAATAAAAGCTCTTGAAGAACAGAATGTACGATGAAAAGACAACCAGTCTGGTATCAGGATTAAGAGGGCAGGACTGGGACTAAGGAGATCTGGGTTCTAGTCCCAACTAAGTCGTGGAGCTCAGTGAATGTCCTTGGACCACACAGATTCTCAGTCCAACCTACCTTGCAGGGTTGGTAGTGTGAGGATAAGATTGAGACGGGCAAGTGAATTATGTAAGCCGCTTTGAGTTCCTTGGAGAAAAGGCAGGCTATAAATATAATAAATAAACAAATGCCATGGTCCATCATACTGTCAGGATACCATGGTGAACAGCAGAAGTTTTGTATGGCTGCTCTGTCCAGTTGAGAAATGTGGCTGCTGAAGTGCAATCCTAAGCATATTTACTCAAAAGTGGGGTGCAGTTTGTTTGGTGGAATTTATGCCCAAGGAAAGGAATAAGCCATAGACTTGGTCCCAGGCTCATTTCCAATTAATGTAATGAATATACTTAATGAATATATTATATATGAATATGTGTAATACAGTAACAATGTTTTACATTGTTCAAGCAACATTTTTTTCCTTGTGTGTTCCATTATACCCTCTTAAGCATTCTGGCTCTCTCCCTGCCCTTTGCCATTTCAGTCAATGCACAAAAAGCATTTTTTTGTATTCTGGCTTTGATGGGGAAGAAACTTGACTTCTGCAGGCATAACTGCAGCTGCAGTAGAGCAATTGTTAAAACAGAAAAGGGCTTTGAAAAAGGGGCTTCCCCTTTTCGCACATTTCAACTGTTTAGCAGCAGCTCTTGTTTATTTCTGCCCCAAATGTGTGTGTGTGAACCTCCTAGACTTATTTAACTCAGTGACCCAAGGCCTGAACTGGTTTCCGGGAAAAGGGTGGTATTTAAAGTTGAGAATATTGGTTACGAAGTTCTTTCTGTATCAATTCCTCTGTGCTGAGTTGTATTCACATGTGGACTCATACAGTCTGAAGAGAAGCCATCTTTTGGCTAAGAGCACGTGTAGGATATTCAGACATAGTTAGGGTTTCCTGATGATCCAGTCAATCTCCAGTGAACATATAGGTGTGAACCAGTCATATGTACCATCAAAGATAAGAAGAACCATGCCAGATTAGACCAATGGTCCATCCAGTCCAGCACATTGTTCACATGAACCAGCTGCCCAAAGGATCCCTCCAACAGGAGTGCAAGAATCCCTCTGGCATTCAAGATCATAACAACAAGGCCTCTGAAAGATTGCAGACATGAGAGGCTATCTAAGGGACCCAATGTTCCCCTCCCCAAAGGCACAGCACACACAAGCAATTTTGTGGCTCTGCTGCATCACACCAGCAGCAGGGAGCAGCCACCAGCTGGCACTGGGTCTGCGTCTGAGATTAAGTTCCAGCACAAACTACAGCTTTCAGCACAACAATCCTGTATGCTGTGCATTTATTTATTATATTTCTACCCTGCCTTTTTCCTTTCAAGAAACTTAAGGCAGCTTATACCATTCTCCTTCTCCTCTTAATCTTACCTGCACAAGAATAACAACCCTGTGAGGTAGGTTTGGCTGAGAGTCTGTGCCTGGCCCAAAGTCACCCAGTTGGCTCCATGGCCAAGCAGGGATTAGAACCTAAATGGCCTGAGTCCCAGTCCCATGCTCTTAACCACCACACTACACTGGCTCTCAGCACTGTATAGTGGTGATGTTCTTCCATCGTCTACAATGAAAAGTGGACGGAAGAAATATAGAACCCCTCTGATGTTACACCATGTTATGCAGACATGATAAGAAGATACTGGAGGCTCAGGGAGTCGTATTCTTTCCTGCATCTTCCTAATAGTGATTTAGTTAAACTATATGAGCCAAGCATGTGGAAGCAAATGCAGGCAAGCATCCAGACCAACAATGCTAGCTGCTAAAACAGTATCTCCTCTCTACTGAACTGCATGCCTCTGGAGCTTCATAACATTCTGTATTGCCTGCTAGCTTGAAAAACAGAAGGATGTCTTTCTCCTTTGCTAGGTACATTCAACTGCCAACATTTCTCTCCAGCTTCCTGCCAAGCAGATGGTGTGTGTCCTGCAGCCACCAATATTAAATTAACAATGCATTGCTTAGCCACCAGTACCCATTAAAGAAGCATCTTTAGAGAAGATCAACAAAAGTCCTGAAAAAAGAGCATCTCCTCCCTTAGTACATGATCTTACAATTACATTTCACTTGCCTGAACAGATCAAAGGCCATTGACAGCATAATCATATGTTTGGCTAACTGGGAGTCTTAATTTCAAATATTCCATTGCATATAATTAATTTAGATCATTAGGTACTTTGCATTACTGACGTATAATGATTAAAAGAGAGAATACATTTTGTACATACAAAAACCTCTCTCTGTGTATGCACAGACATGTGGGTTTGCATGACACAGCAAGCATCATTTTAGTCTGTCATGTCATCCAAACCCTGTTGTCAAATTCCAATGTGGTACATTTGGTTTTGAGAGGGCACAAAAATGGAAACAAGGGCCTATTCTATGGCTTCTCAGTACCACAGTTACTCATTGTGTTGACTGAATCAGAAAACACAAGTTGTCATGGCACCCAGGCAAGAACCATAGAGATGCTTGGCAAGAACATCCCATTGCCTCTCTTGCCAAGCAGCTAACCAGAGAGCGCCTCTGAAGGCTACCACTTTGCTCACCTATGAGAGGTATCCCTGCTCCTCCTGCCTCCTACCCTAAAGATCAGCTTTGGGACAGGAGTGGGTGATCAGTGCTGGAAGAAGAGCACTACTGCTCAGTTGATGCCCCACATCCACTCTTGCCAGTGTGGGAGTGATGGGAATCCACTGGGTGGCAGTGCCCAACTGGGGGCTGTGTGCCTCAGCAGCGGCAAGAAGCAGCTGGGCAAAGCTTTCAATTTATGTACTTCTTGTTATTAGTTAAATAAGTTTTCCTTGAATTATTATTGACAGTGTCTTAAACTGGTGAAGACAAGACTTTAATATGGTAAGTTTTATGTATGATTGCTTGTAGAAGTTTTCTCTAGATTTATAAACAGCACCTGGATAAAATGTGCATTGTTATAGCCAGAGACATATTTACCCCTGTCCATATATAATGCTTAACATTTACAGAACAGCAAAAGAATGACAAAAACCTTGAAGCACAGCAAGAGGAAAAACTGTCCCAGCTACTTCAGAGCACCTCCCTCTTCTTTCCAGAGTGGCCTTAGAAAGATCCTTGAAGAGTTATGACCAAAGGGGAAGACAAGAAGAAGCAAAAAATAAAAAATGCAGTGGCAGTGAGTTTTCAGCTCTATCCTGGCAACAATATTGAAATTTATTAGAAAGCAAACAATACCCATCTATTTGCTAATATTATAGCAAGAGATCTTTCATTATAACCGGATCTATGTAACTACATGGGAATAAGTTGCCTGCTCCGAAGTGAGAAGATTCCAGCCCATCTTTGCTCATGATGAGTTAGCGATGGAGCGGCACATAGGGCAGAAAACAACATTCTGTGGGAGGTTGTTCAATTTCCTTTTTAATCAGTAAGTCCAAAGATGAATAAATGTATCTATGGTATTATGAATACCAAATGTATATATGGCATTGTTCTAGAGCTATACCGGCTTCCTCCTGTCAAATGAAAGGGGCAGCATGGAGGAATCCGCTGAGGTGGGCAGCCCCCAACTGCGGCACCAGGGGAATACACTGGGGCATGCAGCCCCCAACCAAGCATGGCTGCCCGGCTGCTTCTTGTCCCTCCAACTCATATGGGAGGGCCTTTACTCAGCACGACCCATCTGATTGCCCCACCTTTGGCCTGACTGTGGCTTGGGCTTCCCCATCCCTGCTCAGGCGCTCCCCTCTGGAGCAGCAGGGGAGGGTGCCTGACCAGCTCCTGGTGCTCTCTGCATTTTCAGGGCATGAGCTCTGTTTGCTCAGTAGAGACTGCTTGACAGCCACGGCAAGTCAGGCTCGGCTTGCTATTGTTGCTGCCAAAGCGTCATGCCTTCCCATGGTGCCTTCTGGGATACCACCTGGAAGACTGAGAGGGAAGAAAATGGTGGCTGGGAGGAGAGTTACCAGGATGAGCCCAGTTGTTTCTCAAGGATATCCATGCTAGAAAATGCATATGGTGGCAACCATGCTGGATTGCTTGTCATGACATGTGAATCTGCTCAGTGTGATGCACAGACCAAGGGCAGGGTAGTGTGTTGCCATGGTTTGCTACCCAAACCAACTACAACCCCAAAACAGCCCATGGTTCCGAGTGCGTTGCTGATCATGGCAACAACCTATCTTTGTTGGATTTGCACATCATGATCAGCCAGGAGACCACCTGCTGCAGCCAGAATATTCATAATGATCTCTAGCATGTACCACAACCCACCATGGTTTATTTCAGCCATGGGGGGCTCTGGTGATTGTGCAGAGCAAACTGGCTTGTTATTGGATTGTGAACTGTGGATAGTTTGTTGTTCACAGAACTCAACAACCCATCCTTATACAACAACCCACACCTGAGTATGGGTTGAGTGTGGGTTTTTTGGGTTGTGTGAACCAGGTTTTTGCCTTTAAAATGGTTCCTTATGTAAACAATGAGAAAGGAAGTAACTTCAAAAGTGAAAAGGAAAATTAGAATAAACAGGCTTACTGTAATACCATTTAAAATGCAAATGTAATTTGCCTTTAGGAAGATTGGAAAGAGATTAGAGAGAGCATTTGATCAGAAGAGACATGTTTGGCTTCTCTCGTTTGGAAATGCCAGTCTGGCAGAGGGTGAATACAAGATGTAATTCTATTACATGCTCCTGGTCTTCACTATGTGATTTTTAGAGTGGGAGAAAAATGCTGTGTAACGATGAGCAGAGAGCATTTGGAGTCCTCTGTCCACACCCAGCACTCACATGCTTCTCCTCCCAGTCACCTCCCACTGCTTCTCCTGACTCACATCTATTGTAACTATTATTGCTGTTTGTAGCACAGCTGCGTTCCTGGGAAATGCTTCATCTAAGCTGTTTCGATTAAGTCTCCATTACATAAGAAGCCTAATAATTTTTCTTAAGGCCGGTGGTTGCTGGGAATTTGTGGGCAGAGTAACGTTCTCTAGTACAAGTTCTTTCCATTGTTCCGTATGTAGCTGCTCAAAATTGTAAACATATCACCTCTTACCCCCTTCCTTGTTGTAACCTCCCTCCTCTTTCTTCTGCGCTGCTGTTCAAATGTCTTTTCTTTTGAAAAGGCTTAGAAACAAGTAATCTCATGTCGTCCAAACCACGTGGAAGGAAATCCAAGTGTTTCTTCTCAAGAAACATGAGTAATGGCTTAACAGTGAAAATAATAAAATAAACGTCTATAAGCATAAAGAACAAGGCAACTTGTGGCACCCTAAAGATTTACACACTTATTCTGGGCTAAGCTTTGGTGGATCCTGAACCACGGTTGCTCAGTCCAATTAAAAGTATTGTTTTAACCCAGGGAAGTGACGAGGGGGGGGGGGCAGGCAAAGACAACATCAAAGACTGGACTTCTGCTCTAACTGGCTTCATTTTGTTTTATTTAACAGTACATCTTTTAACATAGTCTTTGTATATACTGATATTATGAAGCATTGAGGAGTTCAATTGAAAAGTGGAATAAAAATAAATAACACAATCTTTTAAAATCAAGTTTTCTGTATACCACCCAATAGATTTTAGCAGATAGGATTAAATCATAATATTTATTTAGACGATTATAAAGAAATACATATTTACCATGCACTAATTGTGCACAAAGGCCCTAATTCTTATTTATTTATTTATTTATTTAAAACGTTTCTATGCCGCCCCATCACAATAAAGCCTCAGGGCGGCTCACAAAACATCAATAAATAACAATACAATAAAACCCCAGTGCAATAAAACCTCAGTGCATTCTCAGCTAAAAATTTAAAAAACCCTAGTTAAATAAATAAATTAATAATTAAAATAAGTTTTAAATAAAAAGGTCTTAGCCTGGCACCGAAAAACAAATAATGACGGCGCCAGGCGGACCTCTGGGGAGCGCATTCCATAAATGGGGCGCCACCGCAGAGAAAGCGATACTTCTTGCACGATACTTTAAATGCATCACCATTATTTACAAAAATGCCCTCCTTCTTCAAAAGAATCTTGGCTGGCAAAGATTTGTGTGTCTGTGTGCGTGGATGAATAACTGCTGGTATAGTAAAGATGGCTAATACTGTTCAGTTCCTACTTCTCGTCTTTGTGCAGAGATGTTTCTGGGCCTTCAGTCTTTGCTCAGTTAGGAAATACTCCCAGTAAATTATTAACTGCCAGAGAGAGCTATATCAAATGGTCAATACTGTGTCTTCTTCAAGGAAGAACATGTTCTCAGGCTTCCACTGGACAGAAATGCACACAGGATATTTGGCACAGGGAAACTGTGTGCAAAAAATAGGATCTGTCCTGTCACAAGTGAAGATGCCTGCAGTGTTGCATGGCCTTTGTTGCCTCACCTGGGTTGGGCTAGCCCTTTTTTAAATACAGCCTGCAAAGGAAATTTATGCAGGGTTCCCACCCTGTCTGAGCACTCAGTGGCACCCCTAAGCACCACCCCGCTGTGGTGCATCCCTATAGGTCCCTGAAGGCAGGATCAGTCCATTCCATTTCCCTGAGGGGGAAAGAAATGGCTGCATAGCTCAGCTTTCTCTCTCCTGGCTATATGGCCGGCAAAGGTTTGGGAAGTCTGGCCTGAGCAGCTGAAGCAACTGCAGGCTCAGGATCATGGACATGTGTAGATTAATGAATGTGTGTTTTTTTATACACACACACACACACACATTTACATATATATCACAATAAAAGTAACTGTGAAATACATGTCCCTGGAGAGTCCTTAGTATGCATGCCCATACTCGGGTGTCTCGGTTTCACAGTCTTGGCTCTATGGCACTGAAAGACAGATATTCCCTTTTATAATTTATGTATGTATTTATAAGCCTTTTAAAAGATTAATATGTCAACCTTCAGCAATGCTTTCTGGGCCATAAACCTTTCAGCATGCATCCAATCACCTGGCTTGGCATGCTATGAATTTGCTGTCACACAGGGACTGCTCGCCAGTTCGGCCTGGACCCTGGACCAGCGAGGCTCAGATGTTTTTGAGACTTGCTCCCAATCCCACTTTGTGAGAGCAGTGAGATGTGTTTCTCATTGTCCTTCCTCTGTAATGTAAAGGCTAAGGCAGTACTAATATGCTGTCTGTGGTCTAATCTGCTTCTATGAGCTGGAATTCTGCATTTGTTTAACAGATGCTGTGAAAGTCACCTTAGAAAAAGTTCAGTCATGGGAAGCTGATAATATCTGCTGAGATACTGAGAATTCTTGCTACTGATACGCTGAACCCTTTGGAAAGCTCCAAATTGCTTTCATGTCACTGCTTATGAAAGCTCCCTTTCCCTTACTTCACTTCCCTGTCTTACATTTGTTTATGACTTTGACTCAACCATCTCTGCCACACCCCAAGCCAGAACATATCAAGTCCACTCTATTTTACTGCACCTACCGCCTGGACATGACTCTCCATGAGGTATTCCTATCTTTTATCCCCAACAAAAGAGAGCCAGTGTGGTGCAGTGTTTTAGAACACAGGATTGGGACTCAGCCAATCTGGGTCTATTTATTTATTTAAAGTTTTTATATGCCATCCCAATACTAAAAGACTCTGGCCAGCTTACCAAAAACCAAGAAACCAAAAAACAAGGACAGTCCCCACTCAGTCATGGAGCCAACTGGGTGACTCTGGGCCAGTCACAGACTCTCAGCCCAACCTGTCCCACAAGTCTGTTGTTGTGGGGATAAGACTGAGAGCATGGGAGGAGACTGATATAAGCCACTTTGAGTTCTTTAAAAAAGAAAAAAAGACAGGATCTAAATCTAATAATTAAACAAACCAAAACCATACCTAGAGATGTACGTACATGCATAATTCTAGTGACGAGTTTACTGTAGAAGCCCACACATTACACATTGGACAGATGTAGAACTTAGGGTGCAATTCTATGTCTCCCAAGATTGCATGAGGAGATTATTTAGAGTCCGAAAGAGTTTGCAGTCTCTTGCAAAGGCTGAGCTCCACCCCGCAACAGCCAGCGTGCAAAGAACCTCAGTTGTTTCTGTGAAAGCAGAAATCAGCCTTGGCACAGGCGAAAAGGACCCTGATGGGGCAGGGAGGGGGGGACCAATGGACTATGCCACCTTCAGCAGGCATCCCAGCCTCCTCCTCTCCTCTCCACTGTGCTCCAACTCAGTGGCAGAGATGCAAGGTGTGAGGCACTGCAGTGGCAAAGATTGCTACCACCCCATCCCACCCCATGCATTGGATGCCCCCAAACTTTGGAGTTCAAGGGTGGGGCAATAGGATCCGCAGGACAAAGCACACATGTCCTTTGGGGAATGAAGCCCTGGGGAAACAGAGCTCAGTTCTCAGCAGAAACATTCCCATACACTCACTTTTCCTTGAATATCTGCATGCATCCTAAACCCTGAGTACCCGCATGCGCTCATAATCTTGTTAATCTTGTTTCTCCCCTTCATTCTTCAAAATTGGGTTTTAATCCAATTTTCGGTACCCCCTTTGTTGAAGAGGGGGTGCTTTCCTAATCACTGTCCAAACTGTGTCACCCACTGCCACAATTCCTGCTTTTACCAGCATCGGCCTCTATTTCAACACGTAAACGAGGCAGGAGGGCCTGGAGGGTGTGTGCTGGACTGCCGGTCTTACTTCCCACTCTCGGTCAGCAACCACCGAAACTGGTCACATTGCCGCCTCTTCCACATTCCAGCAGACAATAAGGGGCCAAGGGATGAGGCCTTGCTAGGCTGGGCAAGCAGGCACAATACTCACGTGGTTTGGTGATGACCTGCTGCAGGCAATTCCCAAATGACACTGCAAGAATATGCAGGCACCCAGCAGTTTAGTGCTGCGAATGGCAAGTTCCTGCAATTTGAATAGTGAGGGAGTAGCAGTAAATAATGCTGGGAACAACTGATGGCAAGAGGAGGAGGGGATGCAGAGGTTGAGGTGGCTAGATGGGGTCACTGGGGCGGTTGTTGTGGGCTTGGGTGGACTCTGAGGGATAGTGGAGGACAGGAGAGCCTGGAAGAATGTTATTCATGGGGTCGCGAAGGGTCAGACATGACTTAGTGATTAAACAAAACAAAAAAGCAAAAGCAGTAAGATGGTACTTTACTAGCACAATAGTCCTTTCCATTATAGTCCATGGTATTACTCAGGGTGGAAGCAAATGCCACACCTGCTCACTCAAGGCCTAGAGTTATAACACGCCTATTATGTTTTTCATTATCTCTAGTTGGGAGATTGTGATCAGGCACAAAACGTTCTGTGATCTCTATGTTTCCGCAGAATAAGAGATTTATTATCTTCTTTTGTTGTTTGTGAGCCTTCTCCCTCATTGCAATGTTTCGAGTATCTACACCATGTGGAGGTCAGACTGCTGTTTAAAATAGAAACCGCTACAATTGTTATTAAAAGCATCATGGAAATATTTATTTTTTATGATAGCAAAAGTCATGCTAACTAGAGAAACACAGGAAGTTGGATGAGGCTGTAGGATGCTAAGCAGCACGTGCTCACTTATGTATATACAAAGAGGTGATGGCATGCAAATACGATTAAGTCTTCACTATGGTTGCGTGCGCAGCTGACTCAAGGCAAGCATTGGACTGAGCACACACCCATGGACAAACATTGCTGAGTTGTCGCTTCATGTGAGGTCCCAGCCAATTTTGCATCAATGTTTATGCACCACTAAATATGTATGGCTTTGAATGCCAAAATGAAAACTCCAAAGATTCAGCAGAATTGCTTCTAATTACATTGTGGGATACATTTGGCTCACTTGATAAATGAATTGTAATGGTGCTGTCACGTACAGACATAGGATTAAATCTAAGATCCCACAAATGGATTTCTGTCACCCTTCTCCCAACTGCAGCTCTCTTACTTTCCCCAAATCTGCTCCAGCTGATGGGGCGGGAGGACATACAGAAATGCATTCCACTGGCAGTCTTCAATCTGTTGGCGGATAGCCAGCATTGATGCAATCCATATTTCTTTACCTTTTAAGATTATTTTGCTGCCGATGTGTTGCATTAATTAATTAATTGCATTTATATCCTGCATTTTTCTAGTAAGGAATCTAAAGCAGCTTAAAGTTTATCCTCACAACAACCCTGTGAGGTAGCTTAGGGTGAGAGTCAAAGATTGGCCCAAAATCACCTAGTGAGATTCATGACTAACTGGGGACTTGAAACCAGGTCTTCCAAGCCCAGTCTAGTACTCTGTTGGGTATGTGACCTTGCTCCAGGAGAACAAAGAATGGGGATTTTTCTTCTGTGCATTTTTGCTGTATGACAGGAAGAAATGAAAGAAGGAAAGCAATCTCCATGCTATGTAACCAGCACCTCCAAATTTTCTGCCTGCTGTGTAGTAGTTCAAAGCACAGGAAAAATCTGGTGTAAGGATTGTAGAAAAGTTCAGCGTTGGCTTTAATTCAGAGTGGGATTCGCAGCAAAACGCTGCAATGCAGAGGGTTGCTGTCCAGGAATCCATGCCTGGTTTTCTGGTCTCTCCTCCAAGCGATTTAGCATTCCGTGGCTACTGAGCATCCTCATTCACCACTGGGCTGTTTGGGAGAGCATCCCCTCCGAGCTTTGCACAACTCCAAGGTTCCCCCAAGACCGCTGTTTCCTGCTTCTTGTGCATAACTTGCTACATAAGCAAAGGCTCTCATTGCCTGTAAACCTGAACTAACGGGAGTGGCTGCAGCATTTAGTAAATAGTTCAATTAATTCAGGAAAGCACACCTTGAACATTTTTCTACTTCACTCCCCATTCTGATAACACAGCCAAAGCGAATAACTTTTAAAAACAAGCAGGCGTGCCCCACCACTATTCAGTGAACTGTCAGAGCAAATTTTAATCAGCAGGCATGAGGCCGACAAGCACCCTTGCTTCTGAGGCCATTTCGCCGTTCAAAGTCCATCTTGCAGTAGCACATCTCATACCTTAACTCTGTGCTGTATGCAGAAGTCCCATCCTAATCAGCTTCCTGGAATGACTCCAGCGGGAGCTTTCCTGCTCGTTCTGCAAGGTGCGTGTCTGCCACAAAATCCTACGGTCATGGCACCAGTGCCATTTGCAAGTGTTTAAGCCCGATAACAATGCTCCTTAGGTGACGTGCCATTGCCACAAATATACCCACCCTTGCAGTTGCATGGATGCCCCCCCTCCCCCGTGCAAGGAATGCGGGCAACAAATCACATTGCTTTCCTGGATCATCTGTGCTTGCTTTACAATATCTTGTGAGGTAATTATCTTGTCCAGAGAACTGCTGCGCTCTGGCTTCTTCTATTTACTGCCTGTTTGCAAACATTCTGGCTTGGTGGAGAGGGAAAATGCAGGAATAAGGAGAGGGAACTTAGCAGAGGAAATAAGCAAGAAGGCTGTTGTTTTGGAGATGTGGTTGATCAGAGCTGCTGGTGGGTTACACTAGACAGGTAGATGCCAGTAAACTTGTGGATCCCCCACATTTGTGGATTTATTGTTGCTGGATTTGGAATGGGCCTCGCAGACCTATTTAGGGTAAATAAATAAATAAAATAAACTTAGCTTTTCCTTCTCTTTAAATACTCCTATATACACGCCCCAACATGTTGATTTTATGCAGGAGTTACTTTTGTTTGTCTTTCACCTATAAATATTCAATGCTGGCCATTTATCTTCATGTATGGCGTTATTCCAAAACCCGGGGTGGGTTTTGTGGCAGAAACTGGATGTGAAGTGGAGAGCACATCATCTTTGCAGGCTGGTTTGGGATTCGCAGTGCACTTCAAAATGTTTTAAAATTTTAGATAGCAATGTTAACAAAAGAGGTAGAGTTCAGTGAGACAAAGTTAGCTCGTTTATTTATTTATATATTTAATTTATATGCCACCTAAAGGAAGTAACTCAGTGATTGAGAAACAGAGAGGCAAACGACCGACCCATGAAGCAGAGGAATGTGGGAGAAAAGATAATGATGACTTGAAAGATCATTTGCGACTCCCTATCTCATCCTCCCAGTAGTTTTATGAGATGGGGTTCATAGTGCAAGGTGAAGTGAGAGAGGAGTCAACTATTTAACCTGTAGTTATAAGCACGCAGGTATAATAGGTTGATGAATATTAACTCACACACCTTGAATAGACAGTGGACTAATTATAATGCACATGCAATGTATGCAGGTGTATGTAATGGGATGAGATGGGAAATATGCTGTAGGTGGATGAAAAGATTGTGACGTCCTAGTACCTCACCCAATAAGGGAAAAGGGGAAGGCTGTGGTGGACAGATTGAGGAGTCGAAGGAGCTGCGTTGTGTGTTCGTACTTTGGAGAGATTCTGATAGAGCAGGCTCTCCCCGTCTATAGCACCACCCAATAGCCAAGGTGCTCGCTCTCTCTCATTCTTTCTTCTTTTTAGAAAAGGCAGGTAAGAGGGGATGGGAGGAGGCTGATGAGGCTTCAGGGATACCTCATATCCTGGACTCTGCAGTCTCCCCACTTCCTCCAAAATGACCCCATTAACTCCTCCCCATGGCTGCTTTCCTGAGCAGGCAGTGTGGGTCCTTCTGCACCAGCTTAGATGAGTGGAGCTCTGATTCCCTGTTCCAAGATCAGAGCACAGTCTCCAGCCTTGGAGCTGGGAAACTGAAACATCCCATGGCTCCTCACATGCTCTCTAGGGGCCTTAGGAACACTCCCTAAGTCTCCCATCAAGAGATGGTTCCCATGAAATGTTAAATCCCTTGTCAAAAGAAGCACAGGAAGGGGCTGGGAGACTACATGCTTTACATGAAGAAGTCCCAGGCAGGGCTAGAAGAACTCTCTGAAATTTTGGAGAGCTGCTGCAAATGAAAAGCTGCAATACCAGGACAAGGCCTAGCAGTGGTCTGAGGCAGCTTTCTGTATTCTTGTGTCTAATGAAAGGATCTCAGACAAACTCCACAGATGGAACCTCAGTTGAGATGATGGTCTCAGTTTCACAGCAACATCGGGCCTGATTCAAATACAGGAGTACCAGAAGGAAATGAAACCAGGCTTTTTCCACCCTCAAAAGCCTTCCAAAACAAAAAAAGATGTATACAGTGCCACAAGACCAGATGGGCAGGTGTGTTATTGCACAGGGGGGGACAGACAGACTTCCCACTGAAGGAGGTTTCGGTGCTTGGTTAACGGGTAGATTCAAACGAAAAAAACAGAAGGGACAACAGGACTGTGTAAGGGAGATGCAAGCCGACCACCCAGAGAAACAAGGAAGCAGTTTTAAGGGAGTATCTCTAACAACATCAAGGCCAACAATGAAGAAATCTTTACATATATCAAAAGAAGGAATGCAGCTAAAGAAGCTGTTGAGCCACTGGATGATAATGGAATTAAAGGAGCATTAAGGGGGAGATGGAGAGATTGCAGAGAAGCTGAATTAATTCTTTTTATCAGTCTTCACTGCAGATGGTGTAGAGCAGATACTTGTCTCTGAGTTTATATAGTCTAGAAGGAAGTGTGAGGAACTGAGGCAGATAGTAGTGACAAAAAGGAAATTCTCAACCTTATCCACAAACTGAAAGTCAGCAAATGTCCCAGTCCAGATAGTATCCATCCAAGAGTCTAAAAGAGCTAAAACATGCAATTGCTAACTTCCTTACCAAAATATTTAATATGTCCCTAAAAACAGTCCTTGTACCAGAGGATTGGAGAATAGCTAAAGTAACAATTTTTTAAAAGGATCCTGGTGGGATCTAGGAAATCTCCAGACTAGTTAGCTGAACATCTGTTTCAGTAAACTGCTTGAAAGCATAATTAAAAATAGCATTAGTAAGCACATAGAGGGGCAAGCCCTGATAAGAAGTCAGCATGGCTTCCTCAAGGGGAAGTCTTGATTTGGGCCTACTGGACGTTTTTGAGACTCTCAATAAGCATGTAGACAGGGGCAATCCAGTAGACATTGTGCTTGGACTTCCAAAAGGCTTTTGACAAAGTCCCTCACCCAAGGCTCCTTATGCAACTAAGCAGTCATGGAATAAAAGGGACTTTTCAAGCCCAGAGAATTTTAGAAGTGGTTTGGGATTTGGTGGATGGGCTATTAAGAAACTGTCTGGAACAAAATCTCTATGCGTAAGAAACACAATTTATTAAAAAAACAACAAGAAAGCTACTGTCCTTTATTCCCCACCATAGAGATGTATCCTGGTTATTTCTACAGATCTTGTGAATGGCTTGTTGATCACATGGCTGCATTCATAATGAATCCCAGTAACTCAGTATTAAGACATGCTTATTATGTGAGGACAATACACAGTGGCAACACCCGCACTTTCAATTAAACATGAAAAAATCATTGAATAAATCATAAATTAGCAATAAGTCAGAAGCATAGAACAGCAATAGCAAAATTGTTTGCTAAGGGTATGAGCAACAGATTGACTGAGCTGTCCAGCATGGCCAAAGGCCATGAATTATGGGAGTTGTAGTTCAAAACATCTGGAGAACACCAGGTTTCCACTTCCGGCTTCATACAATGCCTGAGTGAGACAGCCATTATTCTACTGCATACAGCAGCATAGATCTACATTTGAAGAGCCAGTATTTAGTAGCTACACTGAATGAGTATATATTACATTACACCATGACCCATGAAAATATTTACTAGCATTTGCTGGCAAGAGCCTGGGACTGCAGCTTTCTTCAAGGATTACATCAGTTCTTTAATCTTCTCTTCCAGTTTTTTTGCATTAGCACCAGTTATTTCAAAAATCTGGGACCAAACAAAAGAAAATACAAATAATAGAAGAGATGAGAATTTCAGGGATGCTTCACTTCCACACAAACCTGCCCATGTGTTACTAAAATCTATCAAGCAAGTCCTTCTGAGATTAGGCGGTTGGTGACTAAGGAATGGGCTTCTTTGGCCGAGGAACTCCTAGCCAAGGAATCCCTTCCATAGAGAAGCTCATTTAGCATGAACTCTGATGTTTCAGTGCCACTCAAACCTTTCTAGGTTTCAGGATCTTAAGGGCTGCTTCCAGATAGATGGTTCCTGGCATTAATACATCATTCCTCTTCCAGTGTAAGTTCCGATTGAATTATCTGAGTGTCATTGATCTTCTCCTACCAATAGGGTATTAATTCTACTGCCATACAGTTTTGATTGATTGATTGTGTACTAGCCCATTGGGTTATTAAAATTGTGTTAGGCTAAACAGCAATGCTAAAAGTGTGAGATAGAAATACATGGAGAAGATAAAATTGAGGGGAGAACGGTTGATATTTTTCTCAATAAATCTACAGTTGGCTTAGATTTCTGCAGTTGAAGGATGAATATATATGCATATATGTTCACCCTTCACCTTGTCATCTCCTCAACCATCATCAGAAACCTGTGCTGGGGATTGTGGTTATGGTGGTCAAAGAAGTAAGAAAAGAGGTCAGAAAAAGGATGATCAGAAAAAATAACAAAATAGAAAAGTGGTTTGCATAACATGTACAGTGCTGATTAATATGTATAGAGGTACATTTAGAAATAATGACTATTCCTTCAATAAAAACACAGTGCAGGTAGTGGGGAAAACCATGACCAGGTGTACTGTATACCTGCTCATTCTGCTGTGCGGGTATACAGCTGTGGATGGGCAAGTTGGAGTCCCTGCTCTGCTTTGATGATGATTCTTTGATGATCTATAAATCACACTTGGACTGGAAAATGAGGGATGAGTGAGAAATGTGCTGGGTTCTCATTTTGACGGAATGTTCACTTCCCAGTTCTGTACCAAGTGCAATTATACAGAGATATGTATAGGTTTCAGAATGTTTGATGCAGTTCATAATTTTAAAAATGGACATAGAAGTAAAAAAGGATAAAGTGCATACTAAGATGTGCATATAAGAGGAAAGGGAGAACCACAATGCATTAGGGGAAATCACTTGGGCGGGTCTATAGGAAGGGAAGACCTGCTTACAAACATGCCTATATTTAGAAACGTTTCAAAATGTTCCAAAAATTACCTACGTTGGAAGAACACAGGCATGTGCACAAAGACAATTACACATTTTTGTGCTGACTATTTAGGCAAAACAACAACAATAATAATTACAAACTGATGCAGAAGCAGAAGGGAACAAACCTAGTGTTAAAAAAATAAAATGCTGAGCAGAATTGGACTCTACAGTGTCACCCATCCTTAGAACAGAGGGCGCCTCCAAATGGAAGCTTGCCCTCTGTAAAGTAGAACAGATGACATCCCTACTTGTTGCTCTTCATTTCAAGCAGAATTGGACTGGACAACGAATGGGTAAAAATATCGCTGGGTTCACATTTTGATGCAAACACACTAAATTTATACTGCATTATGCAAGAGCTGGTATAGCACAGAGGCCAGGAGACTGAACAATGAATTAAGTTTAAATGTGGTTTTGCCATGAAACTTGTTCAAATCTTGCTTCTGTCCTGAATTCACAGGACAATCCTATACTGGTCTATCTAGTCACAAGTCCTACTGAGTTCAGTGAGACTTCCTTCTAGGTAAGTGTGTATAAGTTTGCAGCCTAAGTCAAGCCATTGTCTCTTAGCTGTCCAAAAAAGGAGTACTGATCCTAACTCACAGGATTTTGTTTGCAAGGCATTCGTGTATTTTAAGTGCTTTGATCACTCTAAACTGTTCCAGGAATGCTCAGGATGAAGTGTAACAAAGCCAAACAGATCAAACTGAGATCATAATCCTTTGGACTCTGTTCCCATATCGGAGGCTTCCTCATAAGCAGTGCTCTGCTGGGGTTTTCCCAACTGGGCAGAAGCAGGCGAGGTTATTTTCAACTCTCCTTCCTCCTTTAAAAGGTTTCTCTGTAAATGATAGAGTCGGGTTACAGGAAATCAGATTCTGCCTGCACATTCGGGAAGAAGAGCAACATGAGAATGGAATGGATTACCCAGGGAGTTGCCAAGGTCTCCCACGCTGGAGGCATTCCAGATGCAGCTGGGCAGCCATCTGAGAGGGATGCTTTAACCGGGAGCCCTGCACTGGGCAGGGGTTGGATCTGATGGCCCTCTGGCCCCTTCCATCTCTATTCTGTGATTCTATGAGATGGGCCTTTGAGCACATCTGCAGAGGTGGCTGGGGCAAGGTAGGCTGGGGCTGAAGGAGCTGTGGGATCCCTCAGATCTTGGCCTTTCCTCTTGCCTCCCTTTTCTGCCAAGCCACATTTACAACCTTGGGTAGCAGATGTTTGTTGTTGTTGTTGTTTTGTTTTTTGTTTTTTTTTTTAGGATGTTGCCAGGGTTTGTTCAGAAGTCAGACTCCCCTCCTGAGGGATTCCAAACAATCCTGTGGTCCCGGGGATGCTCTGCTGGGGGATGGAAGGATACTCTCTCACAAAAGTGAAATTTACCTGAGGAGTGCATTGAATTCCTCCCTTGCAACCCAAAGCGTGTTAATGCATTATCTGCTAGGGACTCGCTTGCTCAAAAATGAGCTCTATTTATATGTCATCGTGCCATGTTCTCTTTACATCATGCCAAGGTTATTAAATTGAACAATGCAGATCGCTAGACCACTTTGAGGGAAAAGGTTATGATCAAAGCAGGACTCAAATTATGGGGTGGGGGAAAATAATGAACTCCACGAGCTCTGCCTTCTGATTTCCATACAATTGTAGCCAAAAAAGGCCTCCCTTTAGCCTTCTAAAACAAGAGCTGGGGAAGAGGATGCTTCAGAAGACATAAGGCTGAGTCCCCTCTGGCCATAGCATTGCTATTAATTGCTGGGGCTAGCAAGGTATACACATTAGGATTGCTAACTTTCAATTAAACTGCCCTTGTAAGTGGAGCCAAGTGGCACAGCTAGAACAAAACCTTGCAAGGCAAAACCTGGAAGGATGGGTCAGATCCAGACAGAGACTAGAGCAGAACTAAGCTATATTTCTTGGCCACAGATACCTTTTCTCCTCTCATGAAGAACTGGAATGTTGGCATGGAGACAATATGGCAAAGGTCAGCCACATCCTGAAGAAGAGAAATCAAACCAGAGCCCATCAAGTCAAGGAACTCATTAAAATATGCTCAAAGCCAATTTCCAGTAAACATCTAAAATATGAAAGAGAACAAAAATAAGGCATTTTGCACCATATCTATTAAGGATGCATCAGATAGTCTCTTTTTTGCCATCGGTTGGAAGTATCACATTTGAGACAAATAGGAAGAATAAAACAAAACTCATCTTGCTAAAGATCTGCATTGCTTTGAAACTTCTTGGTATCAGATCTGTAGTCCTGGCTTCTACTGTTTCCAGAACTATTTTCCTTTTTCCCCCCTTTTCTTTTCATGATCATTTATTACAACCATAACTGTTATATACTCATCTAGAGCACCACTGAAGGCCTAAAACTCCACAGAAAAGATGAGTTGTTTGGGATGCACTGTACGCACAGGGCCAGAACAGACATTGCCTTAAATATGTCTAGCAGCTATCTTTTCTGGTCCTTTTCAGCCTAAAACAGAGATAGGGTCCATGAATGGGGGATTGGGGGTGGTAGTTAAGATCTGGATCAGGTCCCCTACTTCTTCTCCAGAATAAAAATGAAAATAAGACAGAGTTATTAGACACACATTTAAAGTAGTGTCTGGGTTTTCCCTACAGGAAAACCCATTGTAGATGAAAAGCCATGGTTAGTTTTCCAGTCATGCAAACCTGGGCCACTTCCCAGGGCAACAAGCCACCCTGACAACTCATGACTGTAGTTGGACTCAGATTGGACAGGTTGTTGGACTCGCAAGGTGTCATGACGCCCAAACCTGGGCAACCAACTCCGTTGCCAGTGCAGGAAAGTGGCTAATGAGCCACTAGGCAAGAGCTTTTCCAGGCCATAGCCAGTGCCAGTCGCCCTGCTGGCACCTAAACGGCACAGCAGAGTATCCATCATTGGCGGGATGCATTCTGCCTTGATTGCAACCCCTTTTTTGTTCTTCGCAGCTTTTTTTCTCCTATTCCACCACTTCTTCTTCCTGGAAATCAGCTTTCATGATCTCCAAGTTGACAGCCATGGATTGCTCCTTCAAAGCCTGGCCTTAAAGGGAAACCTGAGCTCTGAACTGTCATGCCTCTATGCAACCCCAGAAGAGGTAGCTCACATTTTAAAAAATGCAGGCACCAAGAGTTGCAGGAAAAGGTGCAGGGCCCAGAGAAGAAGCAAATCCTATTCAAACAAACAAACAGGCACACAAGCACACTATCATGCCACAAAGGGCATGATTCACTGGCAACATCCTTAAAATATCATTTAAAGCTTTGCTTTCCCTTGACAGCTCACATTTGGCAGCTATCAGGAGAAAGCAAAGTAAAAAACAAGCCTCTTTGCAGCCTCTTTGAGTCAATGTCCAGGAAGCAGATGCCTGCCCCAGACCTAGTACAGGCAAAGCTGCCCATTGCAGAGTTTGTACTTGTACCTTTGCAAGTCCAGCTACGAATACACGTACACATGCATGCACAAAAATATTTGTCCACCTTTGGGGAATCAAAAAAGTGGCAAACTAGGGACAGTCTGTCACCAGGGTACTTTGAAGGGGCGGTCACTGGCTCTAAACTCAAAGATCATAAAAAGCACTTTCTGGAAAAAATGGGGAATGAGGGGAAGGCTACAAAAATGGGCTTGTATTTATGATGGGAGAGGAGACAAGGCAACTTTAGCTGCCAAGTCCTCTGGGGTACCAGCTGCAAGACCAAGGGGGGCAACCCATGGAAAAACTGATAGTAGCTTATTCATAGAGCGGGTTGTCATGATGTCCAAACCCACCCAGTGTCTATGACTTCCTCTGTGGATCAGAGCTTGCTGATGTGATGAAACATCCATCCGTCCATCTTAACCTTGATGACACTAGCAGGGGCCCGCAAACAAGAACATAAAAGAAGATCTGAAAAGCACTGGCCATGAGGAAACAGAATGGAACATTACTAAGAGGGTAGAAATTAGTTGTTTTATGCCTTGAGCTGTTGGTTAGGATCAAAATCTACCTTTAAGCACCAGGCATGTTGTGGGATCTTTATGAACTCATTGATTAGAATTCCTAGACTGTTTTGCTGAACTGACTGTATTGATTTCCTGACATCACTGCTTTGTTTGGATGTCCCCAGTGTTGCAGAGTAGCATAAGGAATAGCTTCGTTACAAGAAGTGTAAAAGGGCAAGCAAGTAAAGGGACACTGTAGGTGAGAACTCTCTAAAATAATGGGCTCTAGTTAAGTTGACTGACTGAAGGCAAGGCAATATTTTAGGCCTTAAAGAAGGGCTTGTTTTGTTTTAACATAAACACAATAATACATGAAACAATGGTATTTAACCCGCTTTTACACGGATACATGCCGCTATTAAATTAACAGTTTAATCACTGAGTGTTTTACTTGTCAGTGTGGCAAACCTATCTGCATTCCAATTAATGCTTAAGAGTTAAGCAATGCATGATTTTGTCTCGGCAAAAAAGGGACTTCTTCAAATAACTAAAAGTTATTAACTTATGGAGTCTAGAAGTTGCCTGTAATGTGGTTTTGAGTATTACAAATAGTCAGCGATAACATATCTGTCAACTGGTATTAATCGTAGTAACTGAATGATAATCCCATTTTCAGAAGTAGTAAGTCTCTGATGCCAGGGACAAATAAGGAGACTTGACCAGACTTTCTTTGTGAGCTCTTGGAGGAGGTTTCCCCAACCTCCCCCCAGATCTTTTGGCCTACAACTTCCATCATCTCTAACCATCACCATGATGGATCTAAATGATGAAAGCTAAAGGCCAAAATATTTGGAAGGATCCAGGTGGAGGAAGGTTGTTGCAGCAGGGTCTAGATAGCTGTGTTTGGAAACAGAATGGACTAGATGGACCATGGTTGTGATCCAGAAAGGCCATTCTTATGATGGAAATTCTGGCAGAAACACTTGAAATAGCCTGATATTAGTAGCTTACCCCTGCCAAGTCCACATCAACGTTGCAGAACAGCACATTTTCATACCGAACAGCCAACCCCTTCAGGATAGAATTGAACATGGCGATTCATTGATATGATATGGTCTCATTCACTATCAGCCACAAATGTCCTTCAGCATGATGGATAATCACACATCCATTTCTTCCCTCCACCCCCTTTTATTTGTTGTATAAAGTAAGGTACCACCAATATTATGGGAGAGAAACTGAAGAGTAAAAAAATAATTCCAGTAAATGATATGCACTGCTCCTTCCCCTCTGCCTTGGATGAGCGTGCGTTCAGGATTCTGCCCCAAGGCCTGTCAACTTCACAAGAGTCCTGCTCCGGGCGGAGAGGAAATTGCTAGAATTGGTTTACTGCCATGGATCAACAAACTGTGGGGTTCTTTGGACTTTCTTTGGGGACATGGCTGTGGGGACTATCTTGATGAGTTCCTGCACAGCAGAATTGCACTGTGGGTCTCAGGGACCCCTTTCTCTCTCTCCTCAGGGCCTCCTGCTGCTATACCCACTCATTGGTGCAATCCAGCAAATGTGTCCCGACTCCATCTAGTAGGAAATATGGAACACTCCTAGTATATGGACACTCTGATTTCAGCTGAATTGATCAGCAACCATGCATCTTACAAATACATCCTTGCAGACTGATTTCCCTGCCTCCTGGTATCCTTGTTTTTAGAACAGTAGCTTTCCAAATGCATCTCAGAGAACCCCGGCATTACTCAGACCCTTGTCAGGAGACCTTAATGGGAAGATCAGTAATAGCAGGCAAGATGCCCAAAAGACTCTTAATATTTCCTGTGGAGCACAGGCTCATTCATTGTTAAAAGTGGTTTCCTGGATGAAATCCAGCAAACACTAGTCATGAAGTTCTTTGGAAATTGATGCAGCATTCAAACAAATATAGCTAGCATTTGGGATGTGTCTCTTTCATGTGACTAGTTGTGAGCCCCAAGAAACTGAACTAACACCTCAGACACCAGCATGCTCCCCAAACCCTCAGCAATGCACAAGGGCTCGGTGGTAAATACAATGCCTTGCAGAAGTATTCCTTTTCTTATGACTCTTCCCCATTTGTTGTGTTACGATTTGGAACTGGAATGGATTTGAATTTACATTGTTACCATTTGAGGTACACAAGATAGACATTGCTCTGAAGGTGCAAAATGTCTTTACTGTGCCCCAAAAGTTAAATAAATAAAAACAAGCCCTGCATCTGCCACAAGATCCTTGTGCATTGCTGAGGATTCTGGGTAGTGTGCTAGCATACAAAGTGCTAGTCAGTTTCTTGGGCTTTACTGTGCGTAGAGGTTATTCAACAAACAATTTCCTCTCTCCCAAAATGCATTGCCAGCTATAATTTGATACCTGCAACATTTACCACCAACTAAGTCAGTTAATCATAGAATCATTCATAGGTTCCATAATCATAGGTACCATCCCCTGCTCAACATAGGTCTTGAGTCTCCCATCTAGATTCTAACCAGGACTGACCCTACTTAGCTTTCAAGATTAGACGAGATCAGGTTCTTCAGGCTATATGCAACCTGCAGGCCCCATTTTGGAACTTGGTCTATCTAAACCACAGGCCTCATTGCCATTATGTCCTGACTTTTCCATTTCTTTCCCCTCTATCACCTAGCCTAATGAAGTGTTCTAGAAACTCTAAAGCATGCGTATTTGGGAGAAATTTTGGTTAGCCTTATAAAGATATGCCCCAACTGTAGATTTTGAGTATTTTTCCTCATATAGAAGCATGGCTACCATTGCTTTTTAATGTGGAGAATTATGACTGTACATATACATATACATATATATATTAATTTGTTTTTATTTGTTTTTTTATAATCTTTCAACAAAATTAAATATCAGCAAAAAGCTGTTGAGAATACAAAACACAAGTAGAACCTCAAAGGCATATACTGAAAAAGGAGGGAAACAAACAAGAATACAACCACCATAGTGCCGAACTGTAATGATCAGAGAAACATTCTATGGGTCTCGAAGATATTACTAATAATCTATATGTATGCATAGATGCTCACACAAATGCACACAAAAAGGCCCATAATCCTCCATGTTTGGAGGGTTATGGATAGCCTTCTTGGAAGGTGCCCTTAACCAGCCAAAACAATTTCAATATAATTTTATTGAATAAAATTTTATTGAATAACCATTTTAATCAACCCATTAAACTAGAAGTATTGAACTAGAGATGATTAAATAGGTGACATGTCCCATTATGTGCATGAAATTCTCAGGCGCAGAGGACAATCCTAACCTGGCACCAAAAACATGACCATGTAGACAAAGAGTCATTATGTTGTTGGTGGAGCTTTTGTGGAATGAGTCATGCCGCTGTTGATATGTTAAGCAATCCAGAGTCTGAAGCCTTTGTCAATCCACTGCAGATCATCCAGAGATTGATCAATAGGCCCTGACTGACCTTTTCACCAGCCATTTTAGGCACTGCACAGGTCCCCTGATCCCCTTTGAATCTGCTAACTCCATATCATCTGCAGCAGCTTTCCCCATACTAATATTCATCAGATGTCTTGGACTGCAATTTCCATCCTTCCCAG
>NW_025335550.1:22684284-22727809 GCF_004798865.1 Varanus komodoensis | reverse complement strand
GAGAGAGAGAGAGAGAGAGAGAGAGAGAGAGAGAGAGTAGGGTATGACTTCTGAAACACAAAGCCATGCTTTTGAACCCCAGTGAAGATGG
The DNA here is from genome assembly GCF_004798865.1 of Varanus komodoensis. NCBI lineage: Eukaryota > Metazoa > Chordata > Lepidosauria > Squamata > Varanidae > Varanus > Varanus komodoensis. The sequence continues at coordinate 22,727,718 of NW_025335550.1, read as the reverse complement.
TGCTGAAGGACCGGGCTTGCAGACTACACTGGTCTTTTTTTAATTAAACAATATCTTATTTATTATTTATTTATTAAAAGATTTTATATGCCGTCCGATTATATAAAAATCTCAGGATGGCTTACAATGGTTTAAAAGAACAATTTAAAACAACAACAATTTCCATTGAATAAAATAAAACAGAATAAGATATAAAACAATAAATAGTAAATCATAAAACAAAACAAGAACGGCTAAATGTTAAAAGCTATTGATTTTAAAATGCCATTTAAATAGAAAGATTTTGACCTGGCAATGGAAAGAGTATAATCTTAAGAAATTAAATAAAAATGAGGTGAGGCAGGGAGTCTGACTGACACCAAGAAGGGGTTCTATGGGTGTATTGATGCCTGTGGGTGCAACATTGGAGACCCCAGACAGAAGAAGGATCCTGGATCAGACCAAAGCTTAGTCCAGCATCCAGCTTCTTGCAGTGACCATTGGATGCCTCTGGACTTGAAAGGGACAATCCCTCTGTCTCCCAGAGTTGTTTATTTATTTATTTTTATTTATTAAAACATTTTTATGCCGCCCCATTCGCCGAAGCCTCGGGGCGGCTTACAACAATAAATTTCTCCCTTGCTATTCAGTGTTGTAACGCCTCTGGTCCTTGTGTTGATTTATTTATTATTTATTTATTTAGAATATTTATATGCGGTCCTTTCACAGAGCCTCAGGACGACTTACATAAATAAATAAGAATAGAAGTATAAAACATAATACAAATAAATTCCAGATCCATCCTGGCTGCAGATTAAAACATATATAGCTAATATTAAAAGTTATTAAAATATTGTTGAAATAAAAAGGTCTTAGCCTGGCGCTGAAAAACAAATAACGACGGCGCCAGGCGGACCTCTCTGGGGAGCGCATTCCATAGGCAGGGCGCCACCACAGAGTTCCACCTGGTGGTTCCATCATGACTTCGTTAAAGAAATTTCTGGAGGAGAGGAATATAAATCATGATGGACCCACCAGGTGCAAGTCCATTTAAAGCAATATTAGAGGTAATTGTGGTACCTATGTGAGAGATCCTTGCAGGACAAGCTTCTCATGCCCTTAATGCTGAGGGCAGATAGCAGCAATTCCTTCTGTCATTCATGGCTCAGTCACTTAATGATTAAAGTGCTGGTTTTTTGTGTATGACAGCCAGGAACCGAGGCTTGGAGAGAACAACTCATGCTACGTTTCCTAGCAATTCTCCGATTCCACTTGATTTAAGCTCAGGTGGCTGGGTCCATGGGTGACCTGGGGCTGCCCCAGAAAATAGCATCCCTGTGCCCGGTTCTTCCTCCTGAGGTGCAGGGTCACGTGCCCCCCCATCCCTGCTCCACATAATTGGCTGCTGCTGTCGGGGGCGGGGAATGCCCAGCGTGCCGACACCGTGATAGAGAGGAGAGGATGTGACGTTCTTTGGGGGAGAACATTAGTGCTCAATACTAGGCCACCATTTTAAGGGGCAGCCCCACCTCACATGTAATGTTCTGTATCCCCACAGTCTTCACAGATTGGTGGTGTTCGTGCTGGACTTCAGTCATCATTTAAATAGGCGTTCCATCCAGCCGGGTGATGTGCTGGGCTACAACCTTTGACCTTCCCAGCAGGCACAGCCAATGGACACATTGACTGTGCTGATGGGATTTGTAGTCCAGCTCATCTGGAGGGCACTGGTGGTGGCGGTGGCTGGGGCGAGGGCACTGAGTTTTCCCTCAATGACTCTGGGATCCATGTCATATTTTGTCTTCCTGTAGCAGAAGACAGATGAGCAACCATTTGCTGATCTGCGTCATAAGCATGCTTCTAGCACTCCCTTTTAAGTCTTTCACAGAAGATGCTGATTCATTAAAGCCAAACCCTAATCTCAGCTCACTTTAAGTGCTTACTTAAAAGCCCACTGTTGCAATCTTGAGCAAGATGCATTAGCAACCCGCTGTCTATCTAAAGGGCAAATTGGCTGTCTAATGAGAGTAAAAGTCTTTCCTGTTGGCTTCAGTATTCCAGCCATGTTTGTCGCTGGTGGCTCCAGTGTCAGTGGAGCTGTTGGGAGAGGGTGGTTTGGGGTTCAGCACCACGGTTAGCTTCTTTAAAGTTCAGGCTGCATTTGGAGTGGATACTCAGCCCTACCGACATTGCAGCTGCCAGTTGCATACAGGGAGGCGTTTGATGTCAAAACAGAAGAAGCACCGCAGACACACTGCATGACCTTTGCCGAAGGAGTTGCTGCTGGTCCAAACGGACAGGGCATAGGGAGCCTGCGGATCAGGATTCTGAATCTGGCCCTTTGGGTTTGCCCTGTGCCCTGCCCCTACCCGCTTTCCCTAATCAGCAGTCAGTTGGTGATTTCCGGTCTTTTGTGCAGTTTTCCCCCTTTCTAAAAGGTTGAAATGCCTTTCCTAAGGCTTACTAACCCTAAAATACCCAAAGTTTTAAACTCCTTCCTTTTGTCTTGGGCCCTGCCTCCTTTTGCTCTGAACTCTGCCTGCCACTAGAAAGAGCTTTTCTGAACAGAATTCAGCTCTTGGGTGACAGAGGGTCTACACGCCGGGAGTGGTGAACAGTGGATTAGGTGGACAAAGATCTTCTGAGCCAAATGAAAATGGAGTCATTAGCTCCTGGGAACTGCAATGGATTTACATGCTAGCCTTACACTGGGAAGGCAGCGATGGCAAAACCGAGACTTACGTGAACAAAAGGGCGAATCATTTTGCAAGGCCCACACCATTTAGCGGAGAAGTCAGCGACAACGAGGTGGGGTCCCGCACTCTTCAAAAATTCCTTAAATTCTTTCTGTTTGAGAGAAGCAGCAGGCAGCAAAGACAATTTCAACCATACAGCAGGAGGGACAGATACAAGCAAGCATTTGACTCATTTCATTTAAAATGAAATAAACTTTTAATCTCCTAGTTGTTTCATTGGTATAACTTACTTATTTTCTTATGCTTTTACAACAATCACATACCAATTTGCAAAGCCAGAGAGACAGGAATGAAAGCGCAGAACACAATGATTTGCAGGGAGAAAATAATGGTTTTGTCAAGTCTCCCCCAAATCAAAGAAATGTGCCAAATGGAGCAGGAAGGGGAAGATACATTTGGATGGCAGGCTGTGAAAATTCTGCTCAGGAGCCCTCTTTTACAGAGGACAGCCCTCTTTTGGAAGGGCTCGCCTGTCTAGTTCTAGTTTAAAGATGAAGGACCACAAGAATTGTTGCCCATCAACAGTTTACATCCAGCAGGCTGAAAACACCTAGTAAATTATGGCAAGGGATAATGTATTTATGTTTAAATTATATTTCTAAATTTGCATCTGTACCTATAATTTAGCATATGTAATTTTAAAATTAATTTTATTTAGTTCATTCAGTTTCAAACATCAAAACAAACCAAAAGCAATATAAAAATAGGAACATTAAAAATTAAAGTCTTACAGTTTCCTGATATGAAATATCAACGCATCTATTACAATGTACACATATGTTCCATGTATCTCTATCTATTTTATGCATTGCAAAATAGACTGTTACTCTTATGCATATGACCAACCAAAGGAGCCCAGCTATCCCTGTATTTATCCATTTATAGACTACACCTGCATATGCAAATTTTATGCAAGCCACTGGGCTCATTTGTTTTTGTGCTTCTTCATTTTTGGCTGTTTGTACTTGGCCAGCCTATATTGACTGTGAGTGCTCTGCATTGGGTGGGAAAGGTTTTCCATAAGCCATGCAGGATCCGATCCAGGGTCCAGACGCCAGCATGCTGTACACAGAGCAGCCAACCAGCTGCCCCTGGAAAACCCGCACGCCAGAGAGGACCACAGCAGCACCCTCCCACCCATCTTCCACAGCAGTTAGCAATTGAAAGCATTCTGCCTCTGATCCTGGAGGTAGGCTACAGCCATCAGGACTAGTACCCATCAGTAGTCTTATTTTCTAGGAATTTCTCCAATCCGCTTTTAAAGCTGGTGGCCATTACTGCATCTTTTGGAAGTGGATCCCATAGTTTAACTATGTGCTGTGTGGCAAAACAAAAACAAAAACAAAAAAAACATCGCCTTTTATCTTTCTTAAATCTCCCACCAAGCAGCTTCATAGGATAACCTCAGGTTCTAGTACTGAGAGAGTAGAAGAATAATGTATCCCAGTCCATTTTCTCCATAATTTTGTATGTTCTATTGCATTCTCCTTTGCACACCTCTTTTCTAAGCTAAACAGTCTCAAATTTCCTCATAGAACCAGCTTTCCTCATGAGGAAGTTGCTCCAGGGTTCAGAAAGAAGAGGAAACGGCACTGTTAGAACAGTACAAAGTTGCCAGATCATGAGAGAATAAGGACAGTGGGAGTGCCATGCTAAAGTGGAGGAAAGTTGAACAGAAACGGATGTGTGTATGTGAATGGAGACTAGGCACAGAGGAGATATCATGTGTAGACACGCACGCACCTGCACACACACACACACACACAGCACATCTGAGCATTTTCGGCACACTCCACAGGTGAGCAAACTGCAGACCACAGGCCACATGGAGCTCAGCAAGCTCACACTCATGTATCCCCTTGGATCAGGCAGCAACTGGGCAGCCAGTATCAAGGGTGGTCTCTCCCCCTCGGTGGTGCTGAAGAGCTGAAATTCCGACTGGCAAGGGCATGTTCAGGGCGGTCCAACTTTCCATACCTCGAGGGCTGCAGGAGGACTTCGAAGCAGAACCCAAGGGCTGCACAATGAGTTGCATTTCCATATTGTAAGTCGAAGTGTTTGCAATATATTTAATATAATATACACGATATATGAACCATTAAATGAGGGAGAATTAATTTTAGGATGGTTTTAGGACGAACAATGCAAAAGCGCTTGGTGGGCCTGTGATCCCTGCAGATCACAGCCCAGGCGCAGTGACCCTTCTTCTGGGGTGGCCCATCCTGTTCTCCCCAGTTTCCCCCACCCAGAAACCCTCCCATGGGACCCTGCTGGCCACGCCTTCCATCTTGGAATTGGCACGCTGAGCCTCTTGTGCCTCAGCCAATGATCTCTCCCCAGCATGCCCTGCCCACTCCTGCTCATGAGCGCCACAAGCATGCCTGGGCCATTGCTGGGATCTGGACTGGGGGTGGAAGGGGGGCTCCGAGTGGCAAGAGGACTGCAGAACAAGGGCTTGGGGGCCACATGCGGCCCGTGGGCCACTCAATGGACCACCCTGGGTATGTTTGTGTGTGTGAGAATGAGTGAACTGGGAGGGCATGGAAAGAATGTGTGGAGGGGTGTGCACAACAGAAAGCATGTTCATTGAAAGGGTGTGTGGACGGGTGAATTGTTCAACCCACCACTCCTCCACCAGCCTCCCAAAGGTTCTGCTGCCACTGATGTGACTGTCGAGCCCACAAAATGTTGCCCAGCCCATGTTACATGTGATGGCCTTGATCTAGGAGGGCAATAGGTGCATAGATTACTTTCTGGATCAAGAGTGGATATCAAGTGTTTTTTAATCGGTTCTATGTTGTTTGCTGGTCTCATATACAGCTGCTGAGCTCCTGGAGTGGGATGGCTGTGGCAGAAAGGGCCACCTCTTTCATGGAGAAAGTCCTAGGCCAGGCGGCCCTTCCCTTCCTTCTGACCACAGATGACTCACGCTTTCAATGGAACACGCAAAGCAGCTCTTTGCACAAAACTGAGAGGTTTCTTTCTAGAGAAGGCACTAGTCTGTTTCCTTCAACACAACCTCCTCCTCAACTCCTTCGGTTCACTGGGCAGGATCATTCATTCCTTTGCAATGGCATAAACAGAAAAGGAAAGAGGGGAAAGAAGGGGAAAGAAGCTAAAACATTTCAACCAGTTACTTATGGCAAATGGGCTTGTGACAAAAGCTCATATCATGGCCTAGCTTCTTCTGCATATAGTGGCCCAATGATTCTTGAGATTTAAAGCAGCAGCAGCAGCAGCGACATGAACACTACTGATCATTTTGGCATAAGTGGTTGTAGTTCATCTGTGAAGAATTCAGTATCTTTTCTTTACAGCAGAACTGGCCAAGGTGGGCCAGAAAGCAATGCATTTTAAGAGGATTTGATGGCATTTCAAAGCCAATTCTACAACAATATGGATCACCACACTTGCCTGGTCATGTATATTCTGCAGCATTGTGGATACTTCCACACAGTCCCATTGAAGCTCTTCTCTCTCTATTCATCATCAGAAGGGGACTGAGAACAGATCAGGTTGCTAGGAGGCCTTTATGACAGAAAAATGTGTGACCTCAAGTGTTAAAAAGTGCCATCCTTTAACATTCAGCCACTACAACATCACTTGGACAAGCAAGAGGTTTACTTTCACGGAAGGGTCCCTAGTCTGTAGGGTTGCCACCCATCTTTCTCTTATATTGCCGGACTTTTGTGCTCCTCACAATAGCCTGGAATAGAAAGCGTAGCCACTAAAGCTTTTTCCAACCTTTATTTCCATGCTGGAAAAGCTCAGCAAATTCATGAGTGCTTAGCAGGTGCCTAGCCTCTTTTGCATATGGTCGCCCATTCATTCTTGAGATGGAAATAACAACACTTTGAGTGTGACTGCTCACTTCTTTGCATTTTCTATAGGCTGCTCTTAGAGGCAAAGGAGTATGGCATGTGAAGAAGGCGGCAACCTTTGGTACAAGGGAAGGATATTGGCCTTTCTATATTTGGTTTCTAATGACTGGGAATCCCAAGCCATGAGCCATTGGTAAAGAATCAGGTATTGGTTCTCCATATCATCAGAACTGCTGGCTGGGAAAAAGAACTGCAGGTGGTTTGTGACAGAATGGATGGATCCAGATTTCATTGCTTGCGAAGAAATGGGCTTTCCTCCCTTCCCAGGGCAGCCCCACTGAAAGTGCTACGTAGAGGCGGCATGGTTACCATGGCTCAGGGGTTTTTGCCATGATCTACCTGACAAGTGGTAGATCAAGTGGTTTCTACTTTATCATGGTCTCCATCTTGGCTGTTCATCTCTCCCACTATCAGCCACTGTAACTAAAATTCAATTCCAAGGTGCATCACTCCCTTCTTATGTCACATGCCTCTTTCTCATTGGCCCACGCAGAGAGGTTAGATGGCTGGAGCCTCTCCTGCAGTTGCCACTCTTTCCAGAGGACTCTGTGGCAATCACATACCAAGACCATGGAAACCATGATCCTGGTTCAGACAACACAACTAGCCATAGTGGTACAGAGAAACCATAGAATAAACTTTTGTTTCTTATCATGGTTTCTAAAGACCAAACTTACCATGGTGAAATACGTGACTGGGTTCCTACAACACGACAGACTGACGATGGTAAAAAAATCTACCATGGCTTGTTCTATTGTCTGAATCCAACTAGAGTCATAAGACTGCTGAAGGGGCTCAGCTGTGCTGACTGTTGGGGGAGATCACCCAAACCTGGAGAAAGAGACCTTCCATGAGGAGTGCCCTTCCTCTCACATAGGACAAGCTTTGGATCCAACTCAGTCTCAGCACCACAGCCAGAAATGGTCTGGAGCCTGAAAGCTGAATGATCCCAGAAACGCAATCCTGTGTCACTTCCTGCCATAAACCTGCCTGGTCTGCAACATGCAGCACCGCTTCGCAGAAGTGCAGCCGAGGTATCTCACATGCAATGACCATCCATAAGGCAGGGGGCGCCATCACGGCAGCAGGCCCTCCCAGTGCAAGTTCATCCACATGCCCCCTGTGCCTGCTCCATACATCCTGAGAGCTTCAGCTAAAACTCGGAGAGGGGCTCATTTACCCAGGCAAGCCCTTGCTGCAGGAAGCCACAGGGCTGTTGAGAAGCATTGGTGGCTTCAAAGGGCCAGCACAAGTTTTCCAGCACATTAAGCAGGGGGACTCACATGGGCCTCCACTGCATTTCTGCCCAGCCCCGTGCCTTTTCCCCCTGTCCTCTTGCATTACTCAAAGTGGTGCCCAGACACACGTGTGCCCTGCCCTGTGCATGCTCTCAGCTAGCCCATGTTCACATGGACACGGCTTGTGTGTATATATAGACCAGACTTATGCTTAGAGAAAATGTAATATGGAGAACTACTTATTCACCCTCCAGTTCCCATTATTTTTTCTTTCTTTAATTCACCTGCCCACAAAATAAGGCTGGACCAAGGGGGATGATTGAAATTTAAATGCAGTCAATGCATAGCAAAACTGTGTCAACAAAAGAGTGGTCAGCCTGTGAGGGACCGGCCTTGGCTCCCCAGACAGCTCACATTTTCCTCAGGTTTTGCATTCAGAAATCCTGTTTACATAAGGTGTTCCTAAACAGCTCTGCTTTGCAACTTGCCTTTTGGCAGCAGATATTAAGATAGATGGCTTCTCAGTTAGAGGATATCTAAAGGCAGTACGAGTCACATTTCAATTTTTCTATTTTGTACTGTGGTAAGGTTTTGCCTCCATCGTGTAAAGTTTCCAAGTAATTCTTTGCTACCTTATCTTTGGGACCGCTAAATAAGGTAGAAGGGGATTTGGTGACCAATGTGAGGGAGCAGGCACAGATGCTAAATGATTATTTTGCCTATGTGTTCACTCCAAAGCAGGATGGGGGAGATTCGCATAGGAAATTAGATGAGGTCAGGGACTTAGGGGCACAGATTAGAGTCACCCCTATAGAAGTCAAGGAGCTCCTCAGGGCACTAAATGTTACAAAGGTGCCAGTCCCTGATGGGTTACACCTGAGGGTACTTCGAGAGTTGGCAGGGGTTCTCTCACACCCTCTGGCCTCCATTTTTGAGGCCTCGTGGAGAACGGGTGAGGTTCCAGAGGACTGGAAGGTGGCGTCAGTGGTCCCAATTTTCAAAAAGGAGAGTAGAGGGGACATGAGGAATTACAGACTGGTTAGCCTTATGACCATTTTAGGATAGACAATGGAAAGGCTCATTATAGCAAGAGATCTAGTAATTCTAGATAGGGAAGGAAGGTTGGTAGTCACACAACACGGCTTCCTCAAAAACTGTTCCTGTCAGACAAACCTTGTGGAATTCTATGACAAGTTTTCGAGGTGGCTAGATGGAGGGGATGCAGTGGATGTGGTTTACCTGGATTTCAGCAAGGCCTTTGACAAAGTGCCCCATGATATCCTGGCTGAGAAATTGAGGAGTTTTGGAATAGACCAATGCATGTCCAATGGATTAGGGCATGGTTGATGGACTGAAAGCAGAGGGTAACTATTAGTGGGGAATCAATGGGATGGCGGCCGGTGACCAGTGGAGTCAGCCAAGGCTCTGTCCTGGGACTAATCCTGTTCAATCTTTTCATTAATGACCTGGAAGAGGGGGTGACCAGTCTGTTGATCAAATTTGCCGACGATACTAAAATGGACCCGGTGGCCACAACTGAGAGACAGGTACTCCGGATCCAGAAGGATCTGGACAGACTATGGAAGAGGGCAGGGGACAAGAGGCTGGCTTTCAGTGTGGATAAGTGTAAGGTCTTGTACTTGGGGCATACAAATGGGCAACATAAGTACAGGTCAGGATACAGGTGGCTGGAGAGCAGCACTTGTGAAAGGGACCTCGGGGTGCTGGTTGACTGCAGGCTAAACACGAGTCAGCAGTGTGACGCGGTGGTCAAGAGGGCGACTGGAATGGGTCTCCTGGCACCCTATCTGCTCTGCATGCTCTATTCCCTCCAGATCTTTCAGCATTCCTAATCTAGGCCTGAATTTCGCTTTGATTTCTTGGATCTTCTGGAAGAGGTCTCTTCCTTTCCCCTCTTTTATTCTCTTCTGTTTCTTTGCACTGGTCATTGTAATAATTATTTTTGTCTGTATGTGATAGTCACTCAAAAATTGCATTCAGGGTTCTGACCTGGAATGAGGGTGGGGTGTATACTATTTCATGAATTCAATTTTGTCATTATGGGAAAGCTTAAAAATTGATACGGCAATGGGAAAAATTTGTTTATTTCTGGCAAGCACAGTATGGACTTCAAAAGATATACAGTTTAGTTGATGTGTTTGAAAGATTGTGGGGTACCATTAAAGGACCATTAAACAGTGGTCTATTTTGCCACTACTTTTTTTTTTTTTTTTTTACCACCATGGAGATCGCCATTATTTTCCTCCTCAAGCATCCATACTGTCTTTGTACAGAGAACTGCTGTTGCAAGTACAAATGGCATCAATTTTTTCCCAAGCCAGGTCTGGAAATAAACTTGGTGGTATGCTGGGGCTTTTAAAAGCCCACTCAAATAAAAAGAGAGCTTTTGAAGCACTACATTCTTCCTGGGCTCAAATTAAAATCCAATTAGGAGACAAACTCCTGCCTTCCCTTCCTGATCTTCAAAGCCCGCATTCTACTCTGAGAGAACTGCATCTCTGTTGGGAGCTGAGCCTAGCTTGCAAAGATGATGCTGAACAAAAACACAACAAGGCTAGGAACTTATATTTAGTGACCCTAAATTCTGCCTCTGAGTAACTGGCTCCATCAGAGGAGATGTTGGGAACCAGTTGTATATTGGGTTAGGCAGAGGTTTAGGAGAGGTAAGTAGATTTAGTTAAAAGGCTGTTTCTTGCACCTGGATCTGTGAATCCACACTGAAAGGCTTCCAACGAAGGTGGAAAGTCTTAGTTACAAACAATCCATAAGTGACTAGCATGAGGGTGAGGCGTTGGCATGTTTGTGCGGGAAGTCTTGCTTCAGAAAGAAGGCCCATTGTTAGCTGGTTAGCTTAGAGGAAGAGAGAAAAGCACATGCTTCTTCCCGTATAGTGGGGATTGGGGGAAGAGGAGCAAAAGGTCGCTTGACCCTTTTACCTTTCCAGGTGAGGTGGGAGTGAAAAAAGGGACAGGAAAGACACATATTGGCGAGTTCACTGTCATTTTGTCAATGGCATTAACTCTTTCCCTCACACTCTGGTTAGTGAACAGAACTATGCAGTGTTAATGCAGGCAATGTTACATATACTTAACCGGGGAAATGAACTCTTAGGGCTAGGGTATCTGATGTGACCATCAGGGTCCCTGGATTTCCTGATTTTTCTTTTTTTTCTTGAGTTTTTTTTTTTACATAAAAACATTGACTGGGAAGCTGGCACAAAGCGCTGCCCTCCAGCACAGTTCCTATTTGCTCTTGCAAAAGAGTCTTTTTGCATTTTGGAGCTCCAGTCCCACCTCTCTCCTGCACTTCGTTTCTCGGACGAGTTACTTTTCTTGAAATCTCACTGGTTTCTGTTTTGTGAAATAGGCATATTGGGGCCGGTGTGAAGGTGCTCGTTTTGTGAAGCAGCTCTCAAAATTCCAGGGGTGGGCACCAACCCCAGAAGGCCGGGGGCCCCTTCCTTAGGCTACCTCTGACCAGGCATGGTGCACTGGCACACTGTGAAACACCGAGGCAGTTAAGGAGGACACCAGATCCTAGGAAGGAAAGGGAGGGGGCTTTCTCCCTCCCCCACATGCTGCCTCCACTATTCTTGCAATTTTTTGGCTAGCCAGATAGCCACATATGGCCTTAGAAGGGCAAGTGAGAGCTGGAATGGATAGGAACTGTGAAAAACACTAAACCATTGTTTTCAGTTGAGATTCCTTTATTGCATCTGAGCAAGGCGATGCTATTTTTACAACAAATGAATCATTTAGAACATTGGGGTTTGGTGCTACTTGAGAGAACAAGGGAATTCTGTAGTCTCCTGTGCATATTTCTGCAGTGCAGGGTGAACTGTTTCAGGAAGCTGAGACTTGATTTTTGTTTGCCTCCTTAGCTGGAGAAATTGCAACAATCCTGTTGGTGGATAGGCATAGATAGGTGCCCTCCAGGTGGGCTGGACTTCAGCCCTCATCATTCCCAGCCAGCAGGGCCTTTTGGCCAAAGCCTGTGCCGCTTCACAGCCCATGGCACAGCTGCTTCCATGCCATAAAGTTGCCACTAAAGTCACAACCAAAGTCATGTGACGGGGGGAGCCACCCACTCCATCGGCAAGCCCAAAGGGGCGTTCCCCCCCCCCCACTGATCATGTGCTCACTTAGGGGGTGAGGTTAAGAATTCCCAACACCCCAGTCTCAATCTCAAGTGTGTGTGTGTGTGTGTGTGTGTGTGTGTGTGTGTGTGTGTGTACATGCACATGTGCGGCTCTCTGCTGATGCTGGATGCAGCCCTAGGGGCCAGAGAACCTTAAGTGGCCTGCAATTTCCTGGATTTTCTCAAGATTCCCTTTTAGAAGCTCCTAGAAAAAATGGAATTGCGAGAGCAGTCTTGGGGTGATGGTGGTGTGGGCTAAAACCCCAGCATTCTTCCATTGTGGTATCGGTGGTGGCAAAGTGGGGGAAAGAATCTTCTTTTTGCTTTCATGTGAGAGTTACACAGGATACAGTTCTTTTATTCTTCTGCCTCTGATGTGCATATTCTTATAAAGCTGGAAGCAGCCAAGGTGACAGGAATGTGTTAGTGAGCCCACACTTCAAGGTGCAAATGTGAATTGGCTGTATTTATTTATATAGCACCATCTGTGTGCATGGCATTTTATCGAGACAGGTTCTTTCCCCAATTCATTAACAGTGGAGGGAGGTGTGAGACCAGCAACAGTGGAAGATTTTAGGTTTTTTTAGTATTGAGTACACAAAACTTTTCATTGTTACTACTGGGTAACTGGCAATTTTTATTGACCCATAAACAGTAAGGCACAATCCTAGGGCTTCTGAAAACCCTCTGTGGAGTGGGGCATAGGATTATTTAGAGTTTCAGGGCCAAGGTCCTGCAAGTCTGAGTACTGAACTGCCTCCTCGCTGGTGTGGAAAAATCTGTGCTGGCTGCCTCTCCAAGGTTGCAGATTGACCTCAGAGAGGAAGACAAGGGATGTGCCAGGGTGAGTGAGGAGGAAGCTGGGGCTGATTTTAGTAGGTCACGTGCACTGGGGCAGGGGGACTGGGGTATGGTTTTAGAAAGTTATCCTATGGCCCCCTAAACACTGTGTCTAGGAGGCCATAGGATAATTTGGACCTTCAGTTCCAAAGCTGGAGGCAGAACTACAACCCCAGGATCCACATTCTGACCTTCCCACATACACCATGTAACTGGAGCAGAACTAAATGCACCAGCTGTCTCACTGAGGCTGGAAAATTGAACTCAGGGGTGTAAAGGGTATCCCAGGCATGGGGTGGGATGGGGAGGGGAGAACAGTCACTGGGACAGGAGGTATCTTGATGGCACTCCAATCTCCTTCACCTCCCTTGAAAACAGCTGTTCAGCTCATATGCAGAGTGGTAGGCATGGGGAGCCAGAGATTCCCCCCTGCTACTGAGATCACTCTCCATTCTGCTCTGGGTATTTGCAAGCCTCTTGGTTTGGGTGGTACTTATGAACATGGAGGGCACAACCCACCAGACTGTGCCAAAAGGATGTATCTCGTAGTCTGCTGGTGGGCCCCCAACCAAAATCTGATGGATCGGTTAAGGGACGTTGGGATGCAGGGGAAGAACTCTGGAGTGGCTGCTAGACCCAATATTTCCAAAGTAGTGATGAGAAACACTGAGTTTTCATAGCAAGATGCAGCTTGATCTAATCCAGAAAGGCATATTTAAGGTTTGGAGCCCCTCAATGTGTTCACAAACAAAGGTGAAAACCCTAAAATACAGAAACATAAAGCAGAGTTTACTACCTGAATTTTGAATTGCAACTCCAAGCCATGGCAGATGGCAAATGCTGGCAGGATCTGACCATGCTGTCAAGTCTTGCTTGGTCTTGCTTATTTTGGACCAATTTATTATTAATAATTTTTGGACTGTTTTCCAAAGCAGTAGCCCACCTTGGAAGTTTACTAGAGTGTGGGCAATCTTTGAGCGAAGCTACCTTTGTCCAGAGAGGCTTACATTCGGTATAACAACCGCAGGGCATGTAGCAAGAATAGGTGTGGTTGGGCATCTACTAAGGACCCACAGCCCCCTGATAACATCTCACGCCAGAGCTGGTTCTCCTCTTCCTCTGCTTGTTCACTGTCCCTCTCTCCAGCCCAGACAAGAATGGTGATGAGCAGGAGGAACAGTGGACATCAAGGCCTGCTAAGCAAGCAAGTGGGAGAGCAATGATGAGGAAAAGGAGAAGGGGCAGGAGGGCCCATTCATGGTACCTTGTCCAAGAGCACTCAAAAACCCAGAGCTGATCAGCTTAAGCTGTCAATGCTTCAAGCACCTCAAGACATGATGCTACTCCCAAGAACACTCCTGAAATGTGAACCTGACCCTTTAGGGCAGTGAAGCCTCCTCCAGAACCTGCTCTTCCAGGCAACAATTGCACCTTGGCAGTAGGAACTCCTCTGAACCTCCACCCAGCTATAATTAGGGCTCCACATGCTATTTATGGGCTGGACAATGATAAAGTTGTGGGATTTCCTCTCCAGATGGCTCTGCCGCTTCTGACTGAGCAATTTACTTGCAGAGATGTAGTAATGCTCGTGGAATTCCCATTGAGCAACTACACAGGACAGACACTGTCATCTGACATTTGCCATCAGTGAGTAACATGTAGAACCAGCCACTGATACGTTCCTGTTTGGGCCAGTGAAATCCACAACACACTTTTTTCACTGTCTAATGTGGCAATCAAGGTTTTACTGGGACAGCAGTAATTGTGAGTTTGTGTGCTGCCCATTCACTTTTAGTGCTCCCATCATAAATGCCTGGACTCAGAATGCATTCACTCTGTTTTTTGCGTGCACACAAAACACCAGCTGGTGGATGTCAGAGTTGGAAGAAAAACAAAGTAGATCTCACAAGTTTAGAGTCTGTCCACCTCTGCTCTATGGGACAGACACTGGAGGTTTCCTAGTGCCTCAGCAAAGTCTTAATCCACTGGAATCCCATTGAGATCTGTTGCCTGCATAGCACAAGAACAAAGATGAGACGTATTGGACCAAGATGGTCTCATTTTATTCATGATTCATAGAAAAGCAAGTGTGGCTTTCCAAATGTTTTGGCCTGCAACTGCCATCAGCCCTAGCAAGCAGAATTAATGCTGAAGGATGGTGGGAATTACAGGTCCATATCTGAAGGTCCATGTCTCACCCACCACTGCTATTCATGAATAATAGTGTCACAGAAGTGATGTCGAGTTTACCTTTAATGCAAATGAGGACATGGGCATGTGAAATCCTTTGCATCTATTTATATTCCATTTTTTTAAATCATGGAACTTTTATATATTTCCAGCCAAACTCTCCCTCCTACAGCTGTCAGACCAGCTTAGCTTCTGTGAAGTTTCTGCATCATATAATTTCAGGCTCTGTTCAGAAAACTTTCCTGTATGCAAAGTTGTTTTTTTGCGAAAAATGCACCGTGAGGAGGGCTTGCTGTCAGCTGCCTTGGACTGCCTGTGAGACTGAGTGACAAGGGCTGGAAGAATAGCATTCCTGCATCTTTCACAACTGTGTCAGAAAGAACATTTTGACAGAGCTGCTTAAGATAGAAGGGCAAGAACAGACAAACCTATGCAAATTCCCTCTTATGCAGTATTCCGTGCAAGTGGAGAAGCAAGGCCAAGTTACCCAAATCATGGTTTTTGAGGATCATTGGTTTTTAAAGATCTGTATATATATTGTTACATATTAATGATAGCATTGTTGCACTTTTGAAAGGCCGCTCTAGAGCATGGCTGGGCAGCCTTTTTTCTGCGAAGGGCCATTAACTTCTGCAACTCTTCACAGGGACAAGGTGATTATGGACCACAGTATTTATGGGTGGAGTCTGCAGGGCTGCTGTTAATGCGTGCTGGGGACGTCGTGGCTCAGTCTCAGTGCCTTTGGAACGCTAAAGTCCCTCTACTCTGCACACCGCAGCAGCTCAGGGGAGCTGTCCTGTCCCTCCACCCCCAGGCTGGTTATACAGCAATAAGGGACAGTTGGTGGTAGTGAGACTGGCTTGATTTGCATGTTTCCCTGCTACTCCAAGACAAGACTGGCACGGTTCTTTCTCTTTTTCTCATTCTCGCTCTCTTCCTCTTTCTGCACTACCTCATCCCTTCTCTTCCTCTGAAGTACAGGTGTGCGTACACACACACACACAACACACAGAGCTGCATACACACAAAGTGGATGAGGAACTGATCCCAGAGGGATGCTGCCAAGAGAAGGATGAGCCAGGAGTGTCCGCAGAGCCAGAGCATCAGGGATCCCAACGATGCCTTGCGAAAAAAGGAGTCCAAAAGAGAAAATAGCTTTGCACAAAAATTGCAAATGTTAATGTATATGCCTCAATGCAAACTTAGAAATGATTGTTCCAATTTAAATTGAAATACAATAGTACCTCACCACAGGGGGAAAGACCATGATCTGGCAACCTGTGTGCCTTCTCAGTCTGTGGACAAGATATTCCCTGTGGATGGGGAATGTCAGCTCTCCCTTTTGAGGTTGTAAGAACCATGCCTTATTTGTATAGCATATTGAGGCAGATTCCAGAGTGGTGAACCATAAAAATGTAAAACAGACACAGGAATAAAAACAATACAATACAAAGGAATTAAAACTGTGGCTGCTCAGCAAGAAAGAGTCCAGTCTCAGTCAGTGTCTTCAGCAGGCACTGACTGAGCGGCAGGGAATTCTGTAGAAATGGGGCTGCCACCCAGAAGGCCATTCTAGTGGTGGGCTCCAGCCACACCCTCAGACCATGCGGCACCCCAGGAGAATGTTCTCTGATGCCCTCAGTGACCAGGCAGGTTGAAAAGGGAGAAGTTGCTTCCTTACTCATCCTGGTCCCACGTTCTTCAGGGCTTTGTACACCAGCACTAGCCCCTTACCTGTTGCCTGGGAGCAAGTGGGTAGCCCATGCAGTTCCTTCAGCAAGGCAGTTGCGTGCCGAAAAGGGGCCGCTCCCGACAAAAGCCCAGCTGCTGCATTCTGTGTGGCTCCAGTCTGTTAGGACAACCCTACACAGAGCACGTCGTGGTTGTTCGGTCTGGAGCTCAGCTGTATCCATATCAGTGTGGCCAAGCTCTCCCTGTCCTGATTGGCTGTAGCTGGAGAACCAGTCAGAGTTGCTGGGAGGCACTTGGCACAGCCTCTGAGCTGACCTGGGCCAGACATTCCTTCAGAATGAGGATGCCTTCAGATACAGCTGTGCCCTTTAACAGGCCTCCAAACAGGGAGCTGTTCTCTGTAAAATAGGGCCCCTGGCCTCCCTATGATGCCAGGGACCACATGCGGTGCTCGAGTCCTCCTCCTTGTGCTCCCTCCAGCTTTAGAGGGAACCAGAGTGTTGTGTGATTTCAGACAGTGAATGTGGGCACATGGGCTTTATGTGCCTCTTCTCCATAGCAAAGCAAAGCAAAGCAAAGCAAAGCAAAGCAAAGCAAAGCAAAGCATCCCTCTAATAGTTTTTCCAGATAGAGAAATATCAGGAAATGCCTACAGCCCCACCTTGTACTTGCCACCTCTGTGCAGCACTTGCTTCTTGCTTGTTGTTTTTGAAGGGACAGCCAACCCTGAGCACCCATTAATGGTCCAAGAAGGTACAGCCTGCCACAGGCAGAACTAGAATGCTGTCACTTCAGAGGGAAAAGCTGCCAGGCAATCAGGCGCTTGGTTCCTTGGTAATCTGAGTCCTCTGTCAAGGGGATTCCCTGCCTTGCAGCCTCCTTATCAGAGCAAAACCCGTGAGGTTGACGTAAGAGCCTGCAACACCTGCTCAGCACCTTGCGAAATGCTTGCTTTTTAAAGCTAAAGTAGCAGTGTTCACAAAGCAAAGAGGTTTGATTCATGGCCACGTGGCACAGCAGTTTCTCAGAGAATTACATTATGGTGCAGTGCAGAAAATGATGCAGAGGAGCTTGGAAAGAAATGGAAGATGGAAAGGGCATTTTTTCCTACTCTTTCTCTCTGGCATGTCCCTGCCCCCTTTAAATTGCAGCTCTTTTGCTCCAGCAAGACTTCCTCCTCCTCCTCCTCTTCTTCAGCCCTGTTTCCAGCAAAACTTTTTTAAAATAAAGGCTCTTTATGTGCAACTGTCTCATCAGGAAGCTTTTTATATAAAAAACAGTGTTTGCAACTTTTTCTCACCAGCAAGCCTTAAAAAAGCATTTTCCATCTCTCACCACCAAGTATTTTAAAAAGTGTTTGCAATTCCCTCGCCAATAATTAAAAAAGCTCCCTTTCCACTCGCATCTCAGTTCATAACCCACAACTTATTGCCACTCACCAATCTATTCTAAAAATGCACAATCTTCCCATTTCCTGTAAAAAGGCAGAGCAACAAGAAATAAATTGGGGAGGTGCGGCAGGCACACATAACAGTGCAAGGCAAGCAAACACAGTAGTCCATGCAGCAAGAAGCCACTGATCTTTGGGTTGCACATGGATGGAATCTCACCAGCACTTGCAAGAAAGGGCGGCAACTTGCGCAAGGAGGGAAACTAGGAAGAGTTGTTGGGGAAAGGCACTGGAAGCCACTGTGGGCTAGCGAGGATGCAAGGCCAAAAGCCTCAGCAAGCCCTGCCCCGGCCTCACTGTGCCACATTCACAACCTTTCCTCTTGGCTCAGACAGACATGAGTGGGCTGATCACGTAGGACCTTCCCAGCCCATTGCTTTCCACCAGCCTAGACAATTGGCCTTCTCTATGGAGCTCCTGAATCCAGATGTTCCAACTGTGAGGAAATGTGGAATAGTAATTCCTATGCAGTTATAGTGGCATATCCATTAGCTCTGCCCGCAAACATTTTGGGTGTGTGTTTGTGGAGGGTGCATGAATGCAGAAACGTGGAGTGCCAGATGGGAATTAGGGATTACTGTTTCTTGTGTGGACTGTAGTAATGTGGATAGCAGCAACCTGGTGAATTACAATAGCCTTGTGGATTATAGTAAATCTGTAGATTCTTAAAGTTATGGCAGCATATAAATATATAATAATAAATATAATAATAATAAAATGTCCTAATTTGTGCATGTATCAATTTAATTTTTCCTTCAGGGGCATTTTCCCTTCTTTTTTATTCTTCCTGTTTTTTGCACATTCCTATATGCTAATCATGAGTTGTTTTCCTTTATGTTAAATGCTTCATTTTAAAGTCATCCCTGTTTTTAGTTGCTTTTTTTTTTTTTTTTTTTTTGGTTTTAAATGCTGGATTTTGTAGCTGCTTTTAGAATATTTTTAAATATGCTTTCTTATTGGTTTTATCGTTTTCACTTTTTGTTTTTGTATGCCACCTTGAAAGCTAAAGGGCAACTTAATGAATTGTTTTTGTTTGCCTCTCACCTGTAAACATTTAACTCTGTTCAATTGTAAATGTGAATTCCTATCTCAATCTGAAGTTAATGTTGGGTTTTGCTTGTTTTGAGTGGACATGTCAGTTGAACCAGCCTTGATGTGGGAAACTTAAGCTTCACATGATTAAGTAACTGAAGAGGCACAAACCATAGAATCACAATGTAACTCTTAAGAATGTAAGAGCCACGCTGGATCCAACCAAAGTCCATCCAGCCCAGCATTCCTTAGTGCAATGGGACCTTCCTGCCCACGTTCCCCAGCACTTGGTGTACATAAGTATAAGGCCTCTGCTATCGGAGGACAACTCTTGCAGTCTGAAGGGGTATAATCCAGCAACAGCTGCACGTGGTTCACCCTAGCATTCAACCTGGGCTTCAGAAAGAGCATGTGGTTTGAGCAGCAGGTGTGTTTTGAAGG
The DNA here is from genome assembly GCF_004798865.1 of Varanus komodoensis. Lineage (NCBI taxonomy): Eukaryota > Metazoa > Chordata > Lepidosauria > Squamata > Varanidae > Varanus > Varanus komodoensis. The sequence goes on along the minus strand of NW_025335550.1, from coordinate 22,708,061 downwards.
GTAGGCGGTAAGCACATGGAGCTTCCTCTATCTGAAATAAATCTAGAATGATAGTGGGCCTTCCAGGAGGAGGAAGGAGTTCCTCTGAAAGGCATTTCCTTTGAAACTGTGGTTTCAAAACTTGGTAACTCTGAAAACAGTTGGGTTACAAAATGTTATGAATGTGGTTGGTTCTGTTCAACTTGTTACCATTTGAGGAAGTTCAGAAACTTCTACCTTAACAGATGGAAACTAGGCTTTTAACTATGCATCCTCCAGCTTTTAGGCAAGACCGGCAGGACATTGGTGTCCGTATGGAAAATGGAACTACTGGAACCAGACTCCAAATAACCATAATCCAGTGTTCTGGGTAACAAGCAACTTGGTGAAGTGCACAGTATATATTGTCATAATTATTCCTTTCAAGAGGTCGGCACACAGCTCTTTGGGCATGATTCACTTTTGCATCTGTTTATTGGCATGTGATTGATCTTCCATGTGTATCTAATATTTAAAAGGTTCAGAAAGTGAAAGTATCTCAGCATGAAGGATTTTGTTTGTATTTACTGTTAAAGCATCAGTTGAGGACAAACCCACAACAATGACAGGAACAACTCAGCCAGCTTGGAAGGGCAATAATTTCTGTTGTAAACCACAGGTTGAGAAGTTGCTGCAAGAGCACATCTCTTATTTTTATTTAGACAATTTCTATGCTGCCCCATTTGCCGAAGCCTCGGGTCGGCTCACAAACAGGGACCGTTGCTGACAGAGTGAGCTAGAACCAGTCATGCTGTCCTTAATGCGCCGCAGCAGGTCAGCCCGTGCTAAAAGCATGGCACAACACAACAACGGCACAATACAGCACAGGACACAGTTACATCACCACAGTGTCCCTTGCACCCCAGCCCAAATACTTCTTCACCAGTGTTGTGACTTACATCGCTTGCTTTGACTGCTTGTGTAATGCAACGTTGCTGCAGAGGTGGTTTCCTGTCTATTCAGACACTCCATTTCTGCACCTCCCTAGTTTATTTTTTCAGTCTCTCTTTCTCTTTGGCCTGTTTTAGGGGGAGCCTCCCTACAATTTTTCCCTAACGACTCTTCTACTTGAGCCTCTTGATATCTGCTATGCATGGGAGTACCAGTTGGCCCATATATGGATCCACAGTCAGAACAAGCGCCTGTCATGAGTATATTGCAACAGTGGGCAATATGTGGCCCACACAGCCCCCGGTGCTCCCCTCAAAGTATTACAGAATAGTTTTCAGCCAAATTGTGCTTTGAAACAGCTTTGGCCCATTGAAAACAAGCTCATGTTGACCATTCAGGCATTCTGTAGCTGCTCCATGCACCAATTAAATATATGTTTCATATATATGTCACTTACTGATTTGATTTAAAATAGGCTCTGGGCAGTTTACATGAAATTAAAAACGATGAAAACTGAACTAAAAATAACATCTTAAATAAAACGGATGTGAGGGTTAATCTGGGAAGTCCTGTTGGAAGAGATACGTCTTTAGCTCCCTCTTGAAGGGAACAAACAGCCTGGGATATCAGATGCGTCTTTCCTGTAATCCATTCCACCGTTTAGGGCAACCACTGAGAAAATGCTCTGGGTAGCTGGCATTGATCTTTCAGAAGCAGACCCCTCAAGATTATCCCCAGAGGACCTTCGCTAGCGAGGTGCAATGTATAGACAATGTATGTGGCATTACAGAAGAGACAGTGCAATCCTCAGGGCAAAAATGACCTCCAGCGTTGCTCATCCCTCACAGCACTCTGAATAATTTTTTAAAATCATACATTTATATGGTCCTTGGTAAGAGCACACAATATTTACATAGCGCTTCAGGTGTTCAAAGCACCTTGACAAATACTCTCCCTGTAATCTTTACTACAACCCTTTGAAGGAAGGTTTTTCTTTTCATCCCTGCTCTGAAGATGAAAAGTGGGGCAAAAGGCACAAGAGTTTAGACCGGAACAACCTGGGGGAAGGATGTTTGAGGGCTGCTCCTTCTGCCTAGGCTGCTGAAAAGACCTTTGTCAGGCCCCCTCGTTAAGGAAAGTTTCCAGGCATAAGTAGGGGGGAAAATACAAATTAGCATCACAGGTACTAAATGGGGTGCAACTTTATTTACAATGTAAAGTGCATCAGACAGAAGTTCTTAAAACACATGACAAGCAGTGACATAAATGACAGTACATTATTTGCATTTAAAAGTTAATTTTAAAAAGTGATGATTCCTATGAGGATTTCATACTTCAAACAGCAATCTAATTTTATCATCCAGCCGTTTACCTCTAGGCATTGCACATCTAGCCAACAGTGCTTAAGGGCTCTTTCTGGTTCAGCTTCTCAGCCTTGTCTATTCACCCACGTCAACTGGAAAGTGCACGACCTGGTAGTGCTCAAAACAGGCCATCTGGCTTCACTGTCCCTGTCCAACATTTCCCTGCCTCTCAGAACAAAAGTGTTAGGCTCAAAATGCAGCCATCTTGGAGGAAGGTAAGATGCAGGATGTTCTAAGGATTATATGCATGAATGCAGTGGGAAATCGGTGAGTTTTCCAAAGAATCAAGATGCACAATGATAGTTAGTTTTCATTCCTTTTTCTAATTGTATGAAGATTTCTTAAGGTTGAAAGCGTATACATCAGCCTTCCCCAACCAAGTGCCCTCTAGGTGTTTTGAACTACAACTTACACCTCTCCTGACTCCAGCTTTTGGGATGATGGGTACAGTCGTCCAAAATATAGGAGGGTGCCAGTCTGAGAAAGGCTGTTATGCACAAGCCTCACTGACCTCAGCAGGACTTACTTCTAAGCAAGCTCACTATAGCCTTTATGGGCTTTATCACACTGTAAAGATGTGTAGAACTGTTAGCCTTCTTCAAGCCACTTCTTTGGTTACTAAGGAAGAGAAGCTAATTGTTGCGAATGCTCCTGGTTTATGTCCAGCATAACATGAATTATGTAGTGTGCATTTCAGTTTCTGTGTGTGTTATGTTACAGTGATTGTTGCCTGCCGACAAAATAACAGAAGCAGAAAAAATAAAGTTGCAAGAAACTAACTTTAGTGGGCTTGAGAGACAATGTATTGTCTGGCTAATTTACTAGCTTGTCATTAGGGACAAACTGCACTCTCTCAGAGGGGTGAGGGTAACATTAGTTTTGCTTTCTGCTTAAAAATGGAAAGTAGCAACCTTATCTTAGAAGCCCTTTTCCATCCTTTCTTCTTACTAACTTTCCTCTCAATTTTTGAAATTTCCAGGTAAAGGGTTAAAATGTTTGCTGTGCCTTCTAAATATCTAAACCCCTTGCAGGAACAGCAATATATATCTAAAAAATCGTAACACATGCATGCGAGAGAGAGGGAGAACCTGAACGTGTACAAAGAGGATCATGGATAAATAAACAGTGAGATTATATGGATTGCAGTTCTTGACTTCTCTTTTGTAATGAAGTTTACCGACTATCAGACAGTGATGTTTCCATGGAGCGGATTTTTAGCATTACCTAGCTACTATTCTTCCACAGTCGGCTGGAACTGGAATTGTATTTGTGGTTCCCCACAATCAACTATTTTACCTACTAACACTCTGGGACTCCTTTCCATGCTACAAATACTACAGTGGGTGGCACAGTTCTGGTGAGTACATCAAGTCTATTATAGAAAAGTAATACACTCCCTAGTTTTGTCCTAGCTGTAAAGTCGTCTGTGAAAACTCAACTGTGTAGAACAACTTTTTTTATTTTGTAAAGATGCAAAGCAGACTCTCAACCTGATAAAGTTAAATATGGATTCTGTACAACTCCAGTACAAACCTCCTAAAAGCCATCAAAGTCTAGGAGGCAGACGCTGTTTTTATACATGCATTTCCAAAGCTAACAAGAACCTGTAGCAGTTGATCACCACTGTGAGGTCTTTTACTTAAGAGCAAATGGGATTTAATGCACTCATAATAAAAATAATTGCTGCATTGTGCTATTGCACTTCTTCAAATCTTAGTGGTGGGAGGAGCAGAGAAGTGTGGAAAATAATATTGTCACCAACTACATCATCATATGGATCAAAGAGCCCTCCTGCAAGGAATGCAATTTAGGAATGCCATGCTATAGGAAAGGTGTGTGCAGCAACCCTGTTTGAAGTAACAAATAAAAATGCCACAAATGAGTGTGGGGAGCGGGCAGGCAGGGTGGCAGGACTGTGAAGAAAAAGCAGGATTCCAGAATGTAGTAATCTGAGAGTGGTGTGGTCTGGAATGTCCAGAATTAAGTAGGGAGAAAGCAGCCAGTATAGAAACACCCATTTCCAAGACTGGAAAGTAGTAGACAAAACCTGAAAGTCCAGGATCTCTTTCTTCTCAATCATCCCAGAGTGCAGGACACAGAATAAGGGGCTCCAGTTGCAGGAAACTAGTTCCAGCTGGATATCGGGAAAAACTTCCTCACTGTTAGAGCAGTAGAGCAATGGAATCAATTGCCTAGGGAGGTGGTGGGCTCTCCACATTGGAGAAATTCAAGATGCAGTTGGACAGAGATCTGTCAGGGATGCTTTCACTTGGAGTCCTGCACTGAGAAGAGGGTTGGACTCAGTAGCCTTATAGGTCCCTTCCAATTCTACTATTCTATGATTCTAAGTACATTCATGAATACTGTGCACAGGATTGCACAGTGCATAAACTCTCCCCCTTATTCCTAGCCACCTTCTCATTCTGGCAGTGACTGAAGCATTGTGGTTGAGATCTCTGGTGATCACAGTATTGAACCATAGTTCATTTTTATTGTTTTGGATCACTGGGGCTGCTGGCTGCTAAGATATTCTGATCTGAGACAAGCAATGCGTACTCTTTCAGAAATAATATAGTTAGCAGTATCAGTTTGGGGGAAAAAAACAATGTGGGATGCCATCCAATAACCCCCTAACTCAAAGGATTAGTCTTGGGCAGGAGGTGTGGGGAGAGAAAGACTGTCTCTGTGCTTCTGCACTTGCAAAGATGTAGGTGCTAAGTAAGAGATAATAAGCGGTCTTTATCTTTTGCCCCTGTTCGAACCCCTACGCTTGTGACTCTGGTGCCATGGCCAGCACAGAAAGACCTGCTGGCTGCAAGGGCAGTGGGAGCATACGCCATAGTCCAAGTCCCGGTTCTGACCTTGCAACACATTTCCAAGGTTGGAGCTGGCACCCTGATCTAGCCTATGCCCATCTACTTAGCATTTAGTGGCCACACGATCGTATCCAAATGGTACAGTATTTTTGCTCCAAGACAACTGGCTACCAGTTTCGACTGAATATTGGAGACTGTCAGTTTCACTTGGGCATGGGAATGGACTCTAAACAAGCAAACAAACAAAATACTTAATAGTCAAATAAGCTTAATTTCCACTTGTTTTCATGAAAAAGGCAATGGCTGTTTTACTCGTTTCAGTTTATGCTCAATAGCCACCAAACAACAAATCAACACTGTGTACATGTGCTTTTAAAGTAAGCGATACACCTGCAGTAAAATGACTACGTGTAGCTTTCCTAGGAAAAAAGAGATCTGAGTAAAATATACCAAAAGCACTTTAGAGATGCTTTAGACTCCTAGCCCCATCCTCCCACTCACGGTGTGCCACTGCCCACACAGGGATCCTTTGCTGTCCATCCATCCTCCTGCCCGGACAATCCTCCCATCTGTGGGTGTAGCCTGTGGTGTTCACACAGGAATGCCACTGGGTATTATTGTCTTTTAAATGGTACATGCTACATGGAGAAGTGTATTTGGGTTTGTGTACTGCTGTTATTCAATGGGGGGGGTGCTGTACAATTAAGAGAGAGAGAGAACACAAGATACCCCATTGAGCACCTGCAAGCTATCGACCATACCTAAATCAGATGTTTAGATCCTAGCCGATCGGTTTAACTGTTTTGTCAGACTTACAGTAAGTACAGCAATTAAATAGTTATCCTCTCCACAACTATTGAAATAATGCTAGGTTGTTTGCAGAAGGTACTCGTAGCTTTATATAAACTGAAATCTATCCAGGCCATTGTTCCTGTCTGTCTTGCTCATGTATAAAATCTCGGAGGAGGAATTTATTTCAAAAGTAAAAGAAGCTGGTGGGAGAGAGGCTTCAAACTCTCTTCTCTTGTGCCTTACCTTCTATCTTTTCACTGATCCAGCCATTTTTCGCTATTTCTGGTTTGGTTCAAGTATCAGATCCAGGAATGGAGAAAAAGGACTGCATCCACAGGCTTTAAAAGGGGTAAGTGCCAGGGGTGGCGCAGATTCTGCACCCTTCTCTCATGTACTCCGTTTACTACCTTTCTAGGTGAATGGGATGCACAGGTGAAAGAAATGTGCATTTGCCACCATCAGATTAAATTTGGTCCGAAAACCACAAGATCTTCTTTGATTGCCATGGAGAACAACTTATGCTCAGGAATTTACATCATTAAAAAAAGAAGCAGGTGGTTCTCTTTCAGTGTACCTTTGTGTGTATTGACAGCAGCATATTCAGCAAAAATGATATACTTCTGCATGTGAAAAAAATAAAGGTGGTTCCTTTCAAAATAAAAAAGTATAATAAAATATAATACAAAATAAAAAACATTTTAAAATGCAAACACAGTTTCTGTTTTAAAAACCCACTGGATTTGATTTTAGGATACGAATGTTCATAGTGGTTGCTCTGAAGTTAAAAGTGGTGAAATCCAGTTTTCCTTTTCCTAGATTAGCACACAAGGAAAGAGACAAAACACAATCATTAAATGAATATTAAATGTAAAGATGAAAGCAGAGTGGGCTGCATAAAGGATATTTCTGGTTAGAAATACCCGCTTCTGTGCATACATCATTGCCTATGCGAAGAAAATAACAAAAAGTAGTGTATATGGTTCCTGATACTGGGTTGGGGCGGGGCAGGGGAAAATGTTCAGCAAGGCAGAGTTGGCTGTACATACCCAGTCACTGTTGGAACATTAGCCGTTCAGCGTGTAAGCGCATGTATCCGAGTGCCGGACTCGCTTTCCCTTGCTCTCTCTCGTAAAATGATTGATTTTTACATGCTGCACTGGAGATGTACAAACTGGACGGGGGCCTGCATTTAGTAATGCTGGAATGATCGATGCCACGGCGGTCAAAGTGGGGCCACGAAGGAGGCTTCAGGGAAACACGCTAAATTAGACGGCCTGGTGTCTCAGATTCGAGGCTGCCCTCAAGGAAAACTCACTCAGCTCTCCAAAGCTGTCACTCATCGCTGTGTAGCTGGGCAAAATCTCTCAGTGGAGCAAAGAAGGCCATCCTATTGTTCTCCTGCAGCCCAGGGAAGCTGAGCAGCAGCCCTGGGTTGCTGGCAGAGAACCTACTCTTTGAAAGGAGTTTTAAAAGAACCTCTTCCCATACAACTACTAGAAACTCAAAACGAAATAGCTGCTTTGCATGGTCCTATTTGAAAAATCATACTTTTACTAAGCGAGGTTGTACCTGGTGGCAAATACATCTTTGCAAGAGCAAAGAGGCCAGAATTTGGGCTGAACTTCCACTGCCTATAAAACGATAAACCGTAGACTCACCTAGAGCAGTCATGCCCAGTCCATGGCGACGTGCAATGGCACCGATTGGGTCGTATACATTTCCCACCATTTAAGCATGGAGACTGACAGACAGCTGTATTTGAGGAAGATGCATACACATTTTCATCCATTTTGATTATGGCAATTCAGTGTATTTGTGCTGTTAACAACCTTTGTCTCTGACCATCCAAGCAAATGCAGATACGTAGTTAAAAGATAATGATTTAAAAAGTTAAAGGATAACTAGCTCTGGTTGGAATGTCCAATAGCCAGTGGAGCTATCCCACAAGTCACAGCAATACCTCCCTGTGCCCACTTCTTCCTTCTCATCGTACACCTTCTGCGTGTCTCACTGGTGACATCCTTCTTCCATCATCAGCAGGTTGTACTAATACTCTTACACCTTTGTCACCCACGCTGGCTTTTTCCTCTTTTTGCTGCTGAAAAAATGGAGTTCCCACTATTTTCACTAACGGGATCGAGTTCCCACTATTTTCACTAACGGGATCGAGTTCCCACTATTTTCACTAATGGGATGGAATGCACACTATTTTCTCAAGTGGGTTCTCCAGAAAAGTAGGCGAGTGCCACTGGAGAATGGCTTTGTTGACTGAGGGGCCCCTTCTCTTGGGGATGGACCATGTGCAACAAAGCTGTGTCGCCTGCCCTGTACCCCTTTTCCACTGGACAGAGGATGTAGGGAAGTCAAGATGCTCAGACCAACTTCTCATGGAGACACCCCAGACTCCAGAAGGAGTCTGCTTTCCCTGGGAAATTACACAGTGCATGAATTTCCCTGCCATTTCAACTGTCAGGGAATAGAAAATATACAACTAAGAGTAAATATCAACATGCAAAATTGAACATACTTCTGTCTCTACTGTGTTCAAGTTTGGCTAGAACTGAAGGGGATTTCCACTAATGCACCTAAAGGAAGCAAAAACCTTGTTACAGGAAACCGTATTTAACCAATTCATTCTGGTGGTGGAAAGATGTTGCAAGGCAGAAATCGATTTGTATATGTGAGTCTCAAAACCAAGGAGATAGGAAACAGAGTAAGGCACAAGAAGCTAATGAAAAATACAAGCCAGTTGATAAGGAACTTCCTTTGTTAAACTACTGAGCATAGCTATGAAGTGAGAAAGGTTATGTCAGTATAAGGAATGGCATGAAACTAAACTTCAAGGAACGAACTGACTTGGTAGAAAAGGTACCCTAACAGCAATGAATTAGCTGTGCTTATCTCACTGTATCAGCCATATAATTCTATTCAAAATGAACCCCAATAATGTCTTGATAAATTTCTTGAAATTCAGAAAGTAGGTTTAATATGAGTAACTGATATGCATGTTAATCTAAAAGTAAATGCAGTTTATTTAATGAGCTCCTTCTAAAGAACACTGGTGTACACTATTTTAAAAAGCAGGAAAGAACTGTAACCCTACAACAACTCTAATACCACCCCACCCCACACCCCACTCCCCTCACCACACTACGCAACACCGAATGTGCTACATACTATCAGTTCTGAAACAGGCAAAGACATTCAGCGATGTCCATCATGGCCTTTTCACAAATTGCATTTTAAAGTATACATAGTACATGCATTTTAAATGTGCAAAATGCATATGCTACAAATATAATTATTATAGACTGAATGTTGGCTATCAAATGTACACTTAGTAGCTGCTTCCCATTAGCTGCCATACAATGTCCTAGTTTATATTTAACACTAGCCATATTTAACCCATATTTTGTTGCCCACTCTGGATTTTCCTGGAAGACAACCAAACAAGCCATGTTTTGTTTTCTCAATCCCCTAGATGGATTGTTTCCCTCCCCCTTTGTTCTTTTCCTCCCTATATACCCAAATGCATTTGCTGTGCTAGCTTGCCAAGCAGCTGTTTCTGCCTCTGTACTCAAGTAAAACAACACACAGTTCTGGGTTCACATGTAATGAGAACCTGTAGACAATCTAGAGTTTGCAACTCAACAAGAAAATTAAACCATGGTTCCTCTTTCTGGTTTGTGGTTAACAAACCATTTTTTGTTAGCACGGTTGCATTCATGTATCACGATAATCCAGAATTCAACAACCCATACTATGGGTTAATGTTATACACAAACCAGGACAATAAGATGATACATGCAATCAAAAAACAAACAAGCAAACAAACCATGGTTTATTACCCATGGGCCGTTTGTGAGCATGTGGGAAAGAATGAGCATGCTGGTTCCCACCAGTTTGCCCACTTCTCCTTTCAATTAATAATAGAGAAACACCCCATTCTTAGGGCTGTTTTGTGATGTCCAAGAACCCAGAACTCTGTGTTGTTTAAGTGTTAAAGAGCTGAGAGTTTACCTAACAATCACCTCTGTTTTAGGTTATTTATTTATTTAAAACATTTTTATGCCGCCCCCCATCACAACAAAGCCTCGGGGCGGCTTACAACAGGTTAGCTCTGGGTTAACCCGTGTACAACCCAGAGTGTCCGTTTTAGCATATCATGAAACAACCCAGAAACTGGGCATTCTCAGACTGTTAAATGAAAGTGGAACTCAAGTGTGCAACAGCTTGACTGGCCCTTTAAGGAAGCTGTTGCCTGCAGTGTGGGGGAATGAGCTGACAGGAGAGTACCAGTGCATGAGTGGAATTCGGGCAGCTTTGATGGACATATGGTCTTTCAATATATTTTAGCAAATTTGTGAAAACTTTCTGAACAAAAATGCAGCATGATTTGGCATACCAGTTGAAGAACATATTGCATAGATTTTATGGTTAAAATCTGCTAATATTAAGAACACCCTAAACATTGCTGTGACTATGTGTGTTTTAAGACTGGGGGCAGGATGGCAGAGGGTTGATGGCAAAGTTAATAGTACAGGCAAATTTGACACATGTCTGCCTTTGGTTGAGGAGACTGTGGTGGGCAGGGCTGTCTTTACCAACCCCATGTCCTCCAAAGGCTTTGAAGGACAACTCCTTGGATTCTTGACCACTGGCTATGCCAGCAGGGGTTGATGGGAGTTGCTCCAAAGGGTAACAGGTAGGGAAATGGGACGAGGAAGATCCGAAAGAGAGACACCTCCTCACTCCTGGCTGGAGATGCCGTAATCTATTGTTGTGTGCAAAGGCAAATAGCAACCAAATGCAGAAGTTGTAGGACAGACATAGATCTGCAGATGTTTTAGGGTGCTTGTTTTAGCCCTAGAGGTTTGACATGGAGCAGCAGACTTTGGACACTGTTGGAGTGGTCTTTACGTTGTGCTTCCACATGTACCTTTGTATGCCTGCAGCGGCCTCCTTCCAAAGGAAATCCAACCTGTGTAAGAACTGCATGCTTGACACATCTCACTGCCTGCAAAGCGGCATGAGGGCTACACTAGAAAACTTGCATTGCAGGACCAATCTGGAAAAGCACTTATTTTTAAAAAACGAGAGTGCAATACCATCCCTCAAATGGTCCCCTAATGCTGTGAACACTGTTGTTCTTTCACAGTCTGACAGCGACTGTCCAAAGAGATGCTTCTCCTTGGCTAAACACTGCCGCGAGATTGTACGAAATGTTAGCCGAAAAAGGCTTACCTTGGTGGCATCGTGATCCAGCCCATCCGGCTGGGCACTCACACTGGTAAGGAGCCACACAGCGACCGCCATTCAGACAATGCAGGATGCAGATTGCTAAAGAGAAGACAGGACCACAAAAACCTGTTTCATTAAAAAGCAATGTTGATGGCGCTAAAGACTTTCACACATAACTGAAACATCATCGGTAGAAAAAGCATAAAATGCCCATGAGGGTGGAAAGCTTATCTTAGGGACTGGTTAACTTGGAAGAATTATGATTGCGCGTCTACAAATATCTACAAATATTCCAGATGCACAATGAGCATGGTGGAAGGGAAAGGAGGGAGGCCCCTGTGGAACTTTAAATGAAAGGAATACATAAATATAGAGGGAGGCAGGGGACAAAAAAGATAAAGGCAAAAAGGCCTGCGGTATCAGAGACTGTGTTCTCAAAATGCATATTCATGGGATTTAAGACATGGATATGATGCCTTCGTGAAAAGTCTCTTAGGAGTGATTAAAAATGGGTAGGCAAAGGAATGAGAAAGGAACACCTGAGTAGGGGAAGGAATGAGAGAGAGAAATGGGCGGGGGAGCAGTTCAGTCAAACTCTTTTAGCCAAGAGTACATTTTCCCATCCCCATGTTTCTGTTTCCCTCCCCATCCAGGCTTTTACTTCTTTACGCTGGTTCATACACACACATCCTTTGGCCTGTGACAACTGTGACTTGCAGCCATGCAGCGTGCTTTCAGACAAACCTACTGGCTTGCCTCTTTCACAGAATTGTACAGAATGTCTTCCACTCATAACAGTCATGTTCCCCCCCACCCCCCGCCCATAGCTTCTATCCTTTTTCTAGCAGAAAATCCATTAAAGAAAGTTAGAACCAGGGTGGGGTAGTTGTTAACAGTGTGGGACTGAGACTGAGGAGATCTGGGCTCTAGTTCCCAATCAGCCATGGAGCTCACTGGGTGATTCTGCGTCAGTCAAAGACTCTCAGCCCATCCCACCTCACAGAATTGTTGTGAGAATAGGATTGAGAGGAGGAAGAGAACTGTGTCAGTTGCCTTGAGTTCCTTGGAAGGAAAAAGGCAGGCTATAAAAATGAATGAATGAATGAATGAATGAATGAATGAATGAATGAATGAAGTCAGTCCGTCCATCCATGATGGAATTCTGCACTATGTTTTCAAAGTGCACTATGAAACCATTCTGCACTATGCTTTACACACACACACACACACACAGAGAGAGAGAGAGAGAGAGAGAGAGAGAGAGAGAGAGAGAGAGAGAGAGCGCGAGCACGCGCGAGTGTGCGAGAGGGTTTTGCTCTGCTCTTGTCAGTTTCACCACAGTTCTGAGAAGGACATGAATAAAATCAATAACAAAGAGAAAGAAGCTTTTCTTGGGAAAGACTTCCCAAAGGCTGACAACATTCATTACCACAAACTACTTATAAGTGTGCATGATTGCACTGGTGAATATATAGGTAAACTGTTATACTTCCCAATCGTCCTTGCACGCACAGCCTTTAATTCCGCCATGAAGGAGCTGTTGGAGGAATGGCTATGGCCTCACGCTATGGCATCTTCCACGCCAGACTCCTTGCAATGTGATGACATGAGGCAAGGCAATGCTAAACCTCCTTCGCAGGTTGATACTACCTAAGCCCACCTCCCCAAAGCAGCCTTGATGCATTCGGACAGCTGTCTGTTCCTCTGCGTGTAGAAGGGAAGTAGGAAGTACATTGGAGTGGCAGATTACCGTGACCAGGAGCATAAAAGCAGTTCCTAAGTGTTGACGTCTGAGCTTAGCAGAACTGTCAGCACTAAGGTAAGAGAATGAGTTGTGACATGTCAAGCACAGAGCAATACTCTGCTTCACCTCTGGCTAAACCTCCTGGGCACAATGGGAACCCTATCTGGAATAGTGCTTCAGAAACTCCCATTCCACAATTAGGAAAGGCAAATTCCTTTATCCGACATATAGGCTGTACAGCTTTGGAGAAATCTGTGTGAATTACTGGGAAACATGGAATGGCTTTATACATTTAGGCTTGTTTTAGTAAATTCGAAAACAGTTATAGTAAATTCTAAGCATATATTTGCATGCCCAATGGTAAAAATGATGGAAGGCCACTTTATGGTTCCTTTCCAAGAATGTGGACAGTTCGTCCCACAACAATCAGAAGCTTTTAGCCAAATCACCTTGCACAGTCAATACTGGAGCCTGAAATATTATCAGACACAAAAACATGGAGAGCCTTCTAATTTTCTCTGAAAAAGAGCAACTAGTTTTATACTGGCGAACCAGATTCTGTGTGGGAATATCATTTTGCTTGCAATAATTCTAACCTTGCAGATTTCTTAAATTCCATTTATGACAGGCACATCAATTCTATTCATGACACCTGGTTCTTGGAAGGGAGAACAAAGATAGAGGAAGCGCTAATTATGAAAAAAGCCATGCCCAGTTACCAGAGAGAAAACCACACCTGTGCAGGATTGTTTGAAGCCACTATTGTGAAACAGACCTTCTCTGCTGCTACCTTGGGCAGGTAGGCCTACAGCAGGGTTTGGCGCAAGCCTTGCTAGGAAAGGAGCACATTCATATGGTGCCTCTGCTCATTAAAGCATCTTAACCTTTATTGAAAGCCGCACAGAGAGCCCTTGGGCTACAGGGTAGCATATAAATATCATAAACAAAGCCCAATAATAAACACTAGTTAAGCAGAAAAGCAGGTTGCTTACCTGTAACTGATGTTCTTTGAGTGGCCATCTGTGCATTCACACATATGGGTGCTGCTCCTGCGCAGTGCCTAGGCTGGAAGATTAGAAAGCTAACGGTTTTGGCAGGAAAACTCCGCTCCCCTCCCCCTCAGTGGTATAAATAGGGTGGAGTGTTCGCCATTTTACTCAGTCTTGAGGACCAAACGTTCACCCCCTTGAGGTTGAAAGCATATGACAGGAAGTGTCAATGGTACCAAAATATTAAAGCATGGTACAGAGAAAAAATCATCCACTCACCGACACCGAGCGGGGCCGGCGGGTGGGTTGTGTGAATGCACAGATGGCCACTTGAAGAACAACAGTTATAGGTAAGCAATCTGCTTTTCTTCATCGTGGCCTCTGTGCATCACACATATGGGTGATTAGCAAGCTTACCAGACTTGGAGAAGAATAGATGAGAGAACTGCTCTGCCAAAGGAGCAATCCTGTCTGGCGCGGACATCCAGCCAATAATGCTTGGCAAAAGTGCATGGGGCAGCCCAGGTTGCACCTCTGCAGATACCTTGAAGTGGAACCCCCGCGGCAAAGGCAGACGAAGTCGCTACTGCTTGCGTAGAATGACCTCTTGGAAACACAGGTAAGTCTATTTTTGCTAACTGGTATGCCAGGACGATAGTTTCGATGATCCATTTAGAGAGTCTCTGAGATGTGACTCAGGACCCTTCATGATGTTCGGAATACTTAACGAAGAGTCTATTAGAACAACAAAAGGGTTCTGTATGAGATCTGTAAAAAGCCAAGCAGTGTCGAACATCAAGAGTGTGAAGAGACCTTTCTATCGGATTCGAAGGCAATGAAAGAACGCAGGCAAAACAATCTCTTGACTCATGTGGAACGGCATAGCCACCTTAGGCAGAAACGATGAATCCATCCGAAGAACGACCTTTTCCTCATGGAAATTCAATTACAGTGAGTCTATTCGAAGTGTGCAAAGTTTGCTAGCTCTCCGAGCTGATGTGACTGCTATAAGGAAGGCTGTTTTCCAAGAGATAAGGTGTGGGTCAACAGTCGCCAGAGGTTCGAACAGGGGCTTTGTAAGCACCTGAAGTACTATGGAAATGCTCCACGTTGGCATAGCAGGACGAATGGAAGGATGTAAGTTCTGTAATCCCCTAATGAAATGCTGAACCAGAGGTTGAGAGATCAATGAGCCTTGTACAGCGCCACGATAATGTGATATGGCAGCTGCGTAAACTTTAATGGATGATGGTTTAAGTCCTGAGTGGTACAGTTCCAGGAAGAATTGTAAGATGTTCTCAATTGAAGCCATCCCAGGAGGAAACGAATGGCGTTCGGCAAAAGATGAGAATCTCTTCCATTTTGCCGCATAAAACTGAAGGGTGGACGGTCTTAAAGCAGATTCGAGAATCGCTTGAATTTCCTGATCGAAAGCTGTCGGTACCAAAGTGGTCGTTGTCGAATTCGAGGGAGAAGCCGTTTGGTACAGTTCGTCGAGCCGGGTTCTCCGGTGCTGGAGATGTCGTCAGTACTGAGTCAGCCGCATGGTTTAGCTGATGTGCCAGGCAGTCAGCTTCAACAAGGTCAAATCTGGATGCCGGATCGCTCCGTTCTGCTGTGTTAACAACTGAGGAATTGTTGGGAGCTGAAGGGACATTCCTCTGGATAGTTGAAGGAGAGTGGTAAACCAAGGTCGTCTCGGCCACCATGGGGTTATTAATATCCCTGTGATGTTGTCTTGAACTATTTTTGATGCCACTCTTGTTAGAAGTGGGATTGGAGGGAACACATAGAAACTCATGTTGTCCCAAGGGATCATGAGAGCATCCCCTGTTGATCCTGATCCGATACCCGCTCTCGAACAATACCGATCACATACCCTGTTGTCTCGGGTAGCGAACAAGTCCCTGTCCAGGTAACCCCATAAACGGAAGAGGTTTTCGCAAAGTTGTCTGTCCAACTCCCACTCGTGGGTTGTTGACATCTGACTGCTCAGCATGTCCGCTTCTATGTTGTCGGTTCCTACCAAGTGAACCGCTAGGAGTAGTATGCCCCTTGGGATGCACCAATTCCAATTTTCCATCAATAGATGGGCTAAAGTTGGTGACTTTGTCCCGCCCTGCTTGTTGATGTAAAAAACAGCAGCGATGTTGTCCAACGCAATCTGGACAACTTGGCGGCATAGTAGTCTCGAAGGATTTGAGAGCGTTGAAAATCGCCAGAAGTTCGAGGAAGTTGATATGCTTTGTTGCTTCTTGTCGGTTCCAAGTCCCTTGGACCCGAAGTCCTGAACATGCTGCACCCCATCCGAGTAGGGATGCATCGGTGTACAGGGCTGTTGTTGGTTGAGGCGGTTGGAACGGAACGCCGATAGACAGGTTGTCTGGAACAGTCCACCAAGTCAAAGTACGTAGGATCGACAGTGGAATCC
Organism: Varanus komodoensis; assembly: GCF_004798865.1. NCBI lineage: Eukaryota > Metazoa > Chordata > Lepidosauria > Squamata > Varanidae > Varanus > Varanus komodoensis. Next base: position 22,691,775 of record NW_025335550.1, on the reverse strand, counting down.
GGATCAGCTTGGTGGGAGAATCCCGCTGTGGGTGAAATGCTCTGTTGAAAAACAGCTGTATGGGCTGCAGACGTAGTCTGGCGTATGGAACAATGGCAACTACAGCAGCCATGTGTCCCAATAGTCTCTGGATGGTTATGGCTGGTACCGTTCTGTGTAGTCGAATTCTATGAATATGACTGCAGAGAGTATCTCGACGCTTCAGAGGAAGAAAGGCTCTCTCCTGAGTAGAATCGAGGTGTGCTCCAATGAAGTCGATGACCTGCGTGGGAATAAGGGACGATTTCTCGCGGTTAATGTGAAGTCCAAGATCATCAAGTACAGCGCAAGTCTCGTGTACAGCTAAGAGAAGGTTTTGTATAGTCTGCGACACAATGAGCCAATCATCCAAATACTGGTATATTTGTATGCCCTGAGTCCGTAGGTGTGTGAACAATGGAGCCATACACTTCATGAAAACTCTAGGGGCAGTAGCCAGGCCAAAAGGCAAAACATTGAATTCAAATATATTGGATCCGACAGTGAAACGTAGAAAGCACCTGTGAGAAGGATGGATGGAAATATGGAAGTAAGCATCCTTCAAGTCCAGTGAGGCGAACCAGTCCTCTCTCCTCAGCAATGGAAAGATATTCTGTAAAGTGGTCATCCAAAACTTTTTAGGTTTGATGTACCTATTAACATTTCGCAAGTCCAAGATCGGATGAAGACCACCGTCCCATTTCGGGACTGTAAAATATCTGGAATAGAATCCATGCAATCCCTCAGAGCGGGAAAGCTGTCGAATCGCTCCTTTATGAAGCAGCTGGTAGACTTCGTCACATAGTACCGAAGAACAGGGTGTAAAACATATCGGACTCGATGGAGGAACAACATCGAATTCTATCCTATATCCAAGCTGGATGATAGACAACACCCACCATCAGAAGTAATGGACTCCCAAATGGGGAGTCGGCTTAGGAGCCGGTCCCCAAAAGGGAGAGGGGAAGGTGGGGAGTGGAGAGAGAGAATGGTCCGTCCAGACCGTCAACGTTGATACTTCTCAGTGTCGAAATGTCGGCGGCCCTGGGAGAAGCATTGTTGTGGCTGCTGCCTTCGAAGTTGCTGTATTTGTTGGTACTGCTGTCGAGGCTGATATTGGTGGCGGTAGGAGGATCGAGGCCATTGCCACTTACGTTGTTGCTGAGGAAGTTCCATGCGGCGTGTGGTCATGCACGATTCATGGACTGACTTCAGCTTATGGTCGGTCTTTTGGTGGAAAAGTCTGGTGCCGTCAAACAGCATTTCCTCGATCCTCCTCTTCATTTTGTCTGGAAAATTGCAATTTCATAGCCACGTGTGGCGGTGCAGAGAAATGGCACTGACGAGGGCCCTTGAGTCAGTGTCCACATGGTGCCTGGCAGTGGAGAGTCGTTGTATCGCCACCTGCATCGCCTCCTTTATAAAGACTCTGGCCAAGTCTGCTTGGTGGTCTGGAAGGGAGGAGGCAATGTTATCCAGTTTTTGCATTATGAAGTACTGGTAACGTGCCAGTGTTGCTTCATAATTCAATCTGAGCAGGCCAAGCCCAGAGGCCGCATAGGCTCGATGCGCGAGCATATCGATTTTTCTCCCTTCCTTGTCACGAGGGGCCATGTGACCCCTCGACTCCCTGCCCTGGGAGGACTCAACCACCACTGAGTTCAGCTTTGGGTGATGGAGCAGGAATGGGATGTCATCCTCCCGAACCCGGTACATGGCCTCGTACCAACGAGACGTAGCCTGTGGTTGAGCCAGTTGGTCCCAGGGCTGGACCATAGCCTGACGAAGTGTCATAATGAGTGGAAGGGCTATGGCTGCGGACTGCTCTCCCCTGACGATGTCGTAAAAACGATCGGTACTGGGACCGGGGCGATGATGGGCTTCAATTTCCAGAGACCGAACAAGGCAGGAGATGAGCTCCGCAAAGGTGACATGCGGTTCGTCAGGGGATATGGGGCCTTGGGAGGTGATAGCCACATCAGGAGACATAGAATCAACCACTGATTCATCCGAGTCTTCGTGGTAGCGGTGGCGCTCGCTAGAAGATGAGGTTTCCAGAGAGGTTGGATGTCCTCTCTCCATACACCTCGACATAGATGGGGCCTCTCTTGGGACTGATGGTAATTGACGGTCCCGAGGGTAAAAGGCGTATGGTTGGTAATCTCCCCAGCCGGGGAAACCACCATATCCAGGCATTGGCCAATCCTCATCTTGGTGCTCAGACGAACGGCTTTGATGTCTGGGAGGTGATGGTGAATCTGCAGGTGGCTCAGCTGTGGGCATCGGAGTCAGAGAGCGTTCCCTTGGTGAGGAGTCTCTGATCTCTCCATTAGAAATGGACTCCCTAAGCAGCTCCTCCGGCTGTTGAGGAGGCACACTCTCAGGCCGAATAGATGGCCTGGGGGATCCTGGCGGAGTCACCTGCATCGTGGATTGCAGGGCCAGTCCCGAGGGAGTCGGTACCGCAGCGGCGGTCGGTACTGAAAAACCCGATGAAGCCGAACCACGATGTTTGAGGTGGTCAGGTTTTTTGCCTTTGCGGGCAGGCTTGTCCACCTTTTCCTTCCTTGGCTTCTTGTGCATAGAGGGCTTGTCTGAGCCCGTATGCTTACGCTTCTCCTGTTTTTTAGCAGGGGGAGAAGGTAGCTGCTGGGCCTCCATAGAGGTGGCACCTTCGTCCGAAGGACGCTGTGGAGGAGCGGCAGAAGCCAGAGCAGGGCACTTCACAGGTGCACCAGCGGTAGAGGCAGAGCGCTGAGAGGGCGCGGCCGAAGAGGAGCCAGGCCTTAAGACCAATTGGTCCGATTGTATCAGGGCCTGGTCCCATAGGAGCTTGTGGAGACGATTCTCCCTATTTTTCCTAGCTTGCTTGGTAAACGCCAAGCAGTGGCCGCATTTATCGGTTCTATGCCCCTCACCAAGGCAGAGGAAGCATAGGTAGTGTGGATCCGCAGGTGACATTTTGGAACCGCATTCAATGCATTTGCGGAATGCCGCTCGCTGCGCCATCATGAAAAGAAAGGGAGAAGATAGTGCAGAGGGTAAGATAATATTTTTGGGTTGTTTTTTTTTTTTTATAGGAACGAAAGGTTTGAAGAAAAAATGGTTAAGAGAAAAAACTTGGAGTAGAAGAGGAAGATAGAGACAAGATACATAAAAAGTGTAAAAGGAACAGCGAGCACGAGGATCTAAGCGAGAGACGAACAGGCACAAGGCACAGTGAACGGCAATCTCAAAGACTGAGTAAAATGGCGGACACTCCGCCCTATTTATACCACTGAGGGGGAGAGGAGCGGAGTTTTCCCACCAAAACCGTTAGCTTTCTAATGTTCCGGCCTAGGCACTGCACAGGTGCAGCACCCATATGTGTGAATGCACAGAGGCCACGACGTAGAACAGTCATTGATTGTGTAACGGAGCCTCACTGAGTGGTGTGTGCACAGGCCCAGAGCCTCCACCTCACAAAGCCCTGTCTGGTTCAAGGAGGTTGCTGAGCTGAAGCAAATAAAAAAGGTAACAACCACAAAGCTGTGCATTTGTACTGATTTATTATTTCACCATATGGAAACAATGTTTTTTGCCTATCTCTTTAGTAAGGTTACCGGAATTCAAAAATGTGGCATGATTCCAGATGGGGCAAGAGATTAAGATTTGGTTTTGCGGAATTCTTGATGACATTGTTGTATTTAATAAAAGATAAAATACAGTTTGGACATCATCTACTGTAATGCATTGGAACAAACTGCTGTAACTTGAGGACTATCATAATGATTGCATTTGAACAAGAACTCCTTGAATGAGGAAAGTTGACGCTACTGCTTGCAAGCACACTTGAGAAAGGCGCTGAATGCTGCACGCCAACTGTCTTCAAAGATCAAGAGCATATTTCCAGTTGTAACATGATTTCAAGATAGTTGCATCTCAAAACCATGGGACTGGCTTTGAAAATGTATAATAAACATGTGCATGAAGATATATTTGTTACAGGTTTGGATCTAGAAGACCTTACAGGGTAGTTTCCCATTCAGTGATTCTACAGATATAAGGTCTACCAATGATACAATGGAATACAATTATTTACAGAAAGAGGGTTCCTGGCACTACAAATCAGAAAACATTGTAAATTCTGTCTTTTCTTAATGGATTTTTTGAGATGATAAAAAAGACAGAAGCAGTGGGAAATCATGGGAAAAACAGAGTTCATGAGTAAAGCATGGCATCATCTGGATTCTTTGTAAAATTCTGTGAATCAGGGCAATGGCTCTATTAAAGTCCTGCCTGGACCTGTTCTCTCACTGACCTGGATAGAAAACGTACAAGGCATTGCATTTTCAGTACTACACGAGTAACTTAGCCTTAAACAAACGAACAAACAAATATCACAGTAGGAATGTGATCTCCATCTCCATTTACTTTTGCAGCTGGAGCACAAGGACACACCTGATGACTCTCTTTCAGCTTCCCGCCTGCGTTTCTTTCTCTGAAGTGTAAATTCAGGCTTGGGGTTTTTGATCTCCTTCCAGTTTGTGTATAATCAGTTCAGCTGGTTACTAGACTGTTAGCAAATGGGGATACTGTACACCAGATGCTCCCTCCATGTTTACATTTCTGCTCTACATGAGTCAGATGATAGTGTCTTTAGGAGGGAGGGGGAAGAATGGGATTCTGCATACTTATTTTGAATATTTCTTCCTGCTCAAAGCATGGAGGCAGCCACAAGGGTTATGCCCCCTCCTCATCACCCAGGACGAGGCCATGATCACATCTCCGGGCTTTTGCTTAGACCTTCTTTCCTGATTACTCCTCTCCAGCCTGTTTGGGACCAAGCACCAGGCAGATTAGCTTGAGAGGCTACGAGCATAGATTATAAGAGTTTGGCCCCATGCAGGTATGAATCATAAACCGCCTGCAGTGCAGTTTATGATTCAGCCAAAAATTAGGATGTCACATGGATGCCTCCGTCCTTTGACCAGGAAAAACCTTCATGGTGTCCATTCCCTGTTGGAGCAGAAGACATCCATATGGGATGTGCATAAGCCAATCAATACTCATAGGGAGCATTAGTGAGCTGAGTTTTATGATGTAGATACCAACTGTTGCACTACTCTCTGGCCAAAGGTGGCCTCTACTGAGTCACAACTGACCAACGGATATGCTTGACTTATAAGCTACAAGCTCTATCAAATAGCCTCCTTCATGGATCACTGCCTTGTCATGGCGAAGGGGCTTGTGTAGCTCAATGAAGCTATGAGCTATGCCGTACAGGGCTACCCAAGACGGACAGGTCATAGTAGAGAGCTCTGACAAAACATGATCCACTGGAGAAGGAAATGGCAACCCACTCCAGTATCTTTGCCATGAAAACCCCATGGACAGTACCAAAAGGCAAAAAGATACGACACCGGAAGATGAGCCCCTCAGGTTGGAAGGTGTCCAATATGCTACTGGGGAAGAGCAGAGGGCTAGTACTAGTAGCGCCAGAAAGAATGAAGCAACTGGGTCAAAGCCGAAAGGACACTCAGTTGCAGATGTATCTGGTGGTGAAAGGAAAGTTCGATGCTGCAAAGATCTATACTCCATAGGAACCTGGAATGTAAGATCTATGAATCATGGCAAGCTGGTTGTGGTCAAACAAGAAATGACAAGACTGAACATCGATATCTTAGGAATCAGTGAACTAAAATGGACAGGAATGGGTGAATTTAATTCAGATGACCATCAGGTATACTACTGCGGGCAAGAATCCCTCAGAAGAAATGGAGTAGCCTTCATAGTCAATAAAAGAGTAGGAAAAGCAGTACTGGGATACAATCTCCAAAATGATCTTAGTTCGAATCCAAGGCAAACCATTCAACCTCACAATAGTCCAAGTCTATGCCCCAACCACTGGTGCTGAAGAGGCTGAAGTTGACCAGTTCTATGAAGGTCTACAACACCTTCTAAAATGAACTCCAAAAAACGATGTCCTTATCATCATGGGGGATTGGAATGCTAAACTAGGAAGCCAAAAGATAACAGGAATAACAGGCAAGTTTGGCCTTGGAGTACAAAATGAAGCAGGGCACAGGCTGGTAGAATTTTGTCAAGAGAATACGATGGTCATAGCAAACACTCTTTTCCAACAACCCAAGAGACGACTCTACTCATGGACATCACCAGACGGTCAACACAGAAATCAGATTGACTATGAGCTATGCAGCCAAAGATGGAGAAGCTCTATACAGTCAGTAAAAACTAGACCAGGAGCTGACTGTGGCTCAGATCATGAGCTTCTGGTTGCAAAATTTAGGCTTAAGTTGAAGAAAGTAGGGAAAAGCACTAGGCCACTCAGGTATGACCTAAATCATATCCCTGATGAATATACAGTAGAGGTGACAAATATATTTAAGGAATTAGATCTGATAGACAGAGCGCCTGAAGAACTATGGACAGAGGTTCGCAACATTGTACAAGAGGCAGCAACTAAAACCATCCCAAAGAAAAAGAAATGCAAGAAAGCAAAATGGCTGTCTGAGGAAGCTTTACAAATAGCTGAGGAAAGAAGGGAAGTGAAAGGCAAGGGAGAAAGAGAAAGATACAAACAACTGAACGCAGAATTCCAGAGAAAAGCTAGAAGAGATAAGAATGCCTTCTTAAATGAACAGTGCAAAGAAATAGAAGAAAACAATAGAACAGGGAGGACCAGAGACTTCTTCAAGAAAATTGGAGATATGAAGGGAACGTTTCATGCAACAATGGGCATGATAAAGGACCAAAATGGCAGGGACCTAACAGAGGCAGAAGGGATTCAGAAGAGGTGGCAAGATTACACAGAAGAACCATACAAGAAAGAGCTTAACGTCCCTGATAACCACGATGGGGTGGTCACTGACCTCGAGCCAGACATCCTGGAATGTGAAGTCAAATGGGCCTTAGGAAGTCTGAGCAACAGCAAAGCTTGTGAAGGTGACAGTATTCCAGCTGAGCTATTCAAAATCCTAAAAGATGATGCAGTAAAAGTGCTACACTCAAATGTCATCAAATTTGGAAAACTCAACACTGGCCACAGGATTGGAAAGGTCAGTTTACATTCCATCCCAAAGAAGAGCAATGCCAAAGAATGTTCAAACTACCGCACCATTGCACTCATTTCACATGCTAGCAAAGTTATGCTCAAAATCCTACAAGCTAGGCTCCAGCAGTATGTGGACCGAGAACTACCAGAAATACAGGCAGGATTTCGAAGAGGGAGAGGAACTAGAGATCAAATTGCCAACATATGCTGGATCATGGAGAAAGCTAGGGAGTTCCAGAAAAACATCTACTTCTGCTTCATTGACTATGCTAAAGCCTTTGATTGTGTGGATCACAACAAATTGTGGCAAGTTCTTAAAGGGATGGGAGTACCACACCATCTTACTTGTCTCTTGATGTTGAGGGTGAGCAACCCGGTATGTAAACAATCCACACATTCAAGAGCAATAAAACTAAAGT
>NW_025335550.1:22683671-22684184 GCF_004798865.1 Varanus komodoensis | reverse complement strand
ACTGGGAAAACCATAGCCTTGACTATACGCACTTTTGTTGGCAGGGTGATGTCTCTGCTTTTTAGTATGCTGTCTAGATTTGCCATAGCTTTCCTCCCCAGGAGCAAGCGTCTTTTAATTTCTTGGCTGTGGTTCCCATCTGCAGTGATCTTGGAGCCCAGGAAAATAAAATCTGTTACTACCTCCATTTCTTCCCCATCTATTTGCCCGGAAGTGAGAGGACTGCATGCCATGATCTTAGTTTTTTTAATGTTGAGTTTCAAGCCAACGTTTGCGCTCTCCTCCTTCACCCGCATCAAGAGGCTCTTTAGTTCCTCTTCACTTTCTGCCATGAGAGTGGTATCATCTGCATATCTGAGGTTGTTGATATTTCTCCCAGCAATCTTAATTCCAACTGGTGATTCATCTAGGCCCACCTTTCTCATGATGTGCTCTGCATATAAGTTAAATAGGCAGGACAACAGTATACAGCCTTGCCGAACTCCTTCTCAATTTTGAACCAATCAGTGGTTC
>NW_025335550.1:22657112-22683571 GCF_004798865.1 Varanus komodoensis | reverse complement strand
GGAGGAAAGCTATGGCAAATCTAGACAGCATACTAAAAAGCAGAGACATCACCCTGCCAACAAAAGTGCGTATAGTCAAGGCTATGGTTTTCCCAGTTGCAATGTATGGCTTTGAAAGCTGGACTGTAAGGCTGAGCGCAAAAGGATTGAGGCCTTTGAACTGTGGTGCTGGAGGGGACTCCTGCGAGTCCCTTGGACTGCAAGGCAATCAAACCGGTTAGTCCTAGAGGAGATCAACCCTGACTGCTCTTTAGAAGGCCAGATACTGAAGATGCAACTCAAATACTTTGGCCACCTAATAAGAAGGAAGGACTCCCTGGAGAAGAGCCTAATGCTGGGAACAACTGATGGCAAAAGAAGAAGGGGATGGCAGAGGATGAGGTGGCTAGATGGAGTCACTGAAGCAGCTGGTATGAGCTTAAGTGGACTCCGGGGGATGGTGGAAGACAGGAAGGCCTGGAGGAGTGTTGTCCATGGGGTCGCGAAGGGTCAGACACGACTTCGCGACTAACGACAACAACATATCAAGTAGCAGCTCTTTATATGGCAGGGAACTGTTTGGGTTGAAAGCTACAGAAGTGCTCACTCCCCGTATGGAGTATGCCATGATGCTCCTAGGCTTAGTCATAGGAAGAGTAGAAACACGCCTTAATCCAAAGGGGCAGGGTAGAGTTAAAGAGCTTCAGAGCCATAGATGTGGAACGAAAAGAACTTGCGCCCTCTAGTGGCCAACACAGGTGGCAGTCCTGGGAAAGGACTGTCAGAATGAAAAAGGAGGGAAGATGCAGGGTTCTACCTAGCACTGCCTGCATCATTCACTTCCCCTTCTGTGGACATTATGAGGTCCCTTTATGACTTCCATGAGCAGGAACTTGAACTTCCATGAGCAGGAGTGCTCCTCAACCCAGGGCTGTCATTAGAAGCTCAAGTAACAGCAGTGGCGAGGAGCACCTTCCTTCAGCTTCGGCTGAACCATCAGCTGAGTCCCTACCTGAAGAATGACTGCCTGGCAACTGTGACACATGCACTGGTCACTTCCCGATTAGATTTCTGTAACGCACTCTACGTGGGGCTGCCCTTGAAGACGGTCTGGATACTTCAATTGGTGCAAAATAGAGCTGCCAGGTTGCTGAAGGGGACTGGGTGTTGTTCTCATATAATCCCAGTTCTCCGTCAGCTTCACTGGCTCCCCATTGAAGTCCGGGCCCAATTCAAGGTGTTGGTTATCACCTATAAAGCCCTCAACAGCTTAGGACGTGGTTATCTAAAGGAGCGCTTGCATTCATATATGCCCTCCCGCCCTTTAAGATCGGCAGAGAAGGCCCTTTTCCGGGAGCCCTCTGTGAAGGATATTAGGAGGGTGAGTACCTGGAGGAGGGCTTTCTCTGCGGTGTCGCCCCATCTATGGAATGTGCTCCCCAGAGAGGTCCGCCTGGCGCCATTGTTATTTGTTTTTCGACACCAGGCCAAGACCTTTTTATTTAAACAATATTTTAATTGTTAATTTGTTGTTCTTATTTATTGGTTTTAAATATGGCCGAGATACTCCAAATTTTTAATGTTATCTTATTCTATGTTTTATCTGCCTTGTAAGCCACCCCGAGGCTTTCTGCGATGGGTGAGGCATAAAAATGTTATAAACAAACAAACAAACTTGAAGTTTGCCATAACAGATGGGTGTCTACACATCCAAATCCACTGTATTCTACAACTGAGATTTAAAATGGCAGAGGGACAGCACATGCTCTTGAGAGAAAAGGAGGACTGCCCGCATCCCCTGCAGAAGACGGCAAAGCTTTGCAGGCAACGGAGGCTTCCCCTTGGTGGTCTTAAGGAATTTTGGAATCATCAGGAAGTGCCCCAGCTGCCACAGCAAGGGCTCTGACTTGCTTTAAGTCATCCTGGCCCTTATTGCCAACCACCCTCTTTGCTTCTCTTGCTCACATAGGGCCAGGAAAGGATGAGGAAAAAGACAGAAAAGATGAAAAAGTAGTGTGTGTGTAGAACAGAATAATGACTCAGAAAAGAATGATGAAAGGAATAACAGAAACCGCAAAGCTCTACCAAGTGATCAGAAGAGTAACGAAGGAAAGCTCTGCCCTGGGTGAAGGTAGGAAGCAGACTGGAGAGGAAGAACCAGGATGCAGAGACTAGGAAAGAGCCAGGTAAAATGGCCCCTGGCTTGCTCTGGGTGACACTGGAGAATAACTCCTCCATCTGCCTCCTCATGAAACAAGGAACGAATCTGATTACATTTTCTATGATTAAAGCATAATCCTTTGGGTGCAGTGGTGCTCCCAGGTAAATGTGCATAGGACAGCCCTAGAGATAAAAGATTAAGTCTTCTGTTAGAGAGAGATAATTATTAAGCTAGATTACTATTAATGTACAGACTGCTCATCAGTACTGGGGCTAGCAGAAAGTGGCAATACATAGGATACTTCGTTATGGGATCAAAACCTGGCATTGGAAGATGACTCCTCCTAATTTCTGGGCTGTCTCTCTCCTTCCTCTCTAATTTTAACTGCACGATGGTAAACATCCAAACAGGTCTCAGATAAATAGCAGTAGTCAGTTCCTACTTCCTTCCTGCATGAAAGATGCAAACGCTACAAGCTCCGGGTTGAACCCTACATACACAAGTCAGGTTTCTCAGCCAGCTTTTTCATCTCAGTAACTTTCGATTTAGCCAAATTACTTCTTCCTCAAATTATTTTTGACTCTGTACTTTGCTCAGTATACTTAGTAGAGTTCAAGTGAGAAAGCCAGTGTGGAATGGTAAAGAGTCTTCTTCTATGAGAATTCATGCCCAACATCCTGGCTGCCTCTCTTCGTTTCTCTGTCAGCTTAACTCACCTCTCAAGAGTCTTACTGTCACTCAGAATGCCTCAGAGAAACAAGTATAAACAAAAGGTACATACGCTCTTCACACAGACGCCCCATCCAGCCTTCTGGGCAAGAGCATGCATTTGGCCGCTCACAGACACCCCCATTCTGGCAAGGGAACCGACAAACAGCTGGAAAGGGAAACAGAGCATGGGGTAGTTAAACATACATTTTGCTACAGAACTGAATATATATTTAAAGTATTCCTGGCCATCGAAGGCTTAAAAGCAAAAGTAAATGTAACTATCCTTGTGTGTAAGGATTATGTGTGGCATAGTTTAGGGATTTCAAATAATCAGGAAGTACACAATTAAAATTTTGTCCCTAACCATTGAGTTTAATCAGTGTCAAGTTACCATATTAGCCTGTTCCCTCAAACTGCATACGGGAATAACACTACCAGCCTGTAATTTTGGAAGCTGCTGTAAATGTTAAAAGGTAGCCAAAGTGCTTGGATTGATTAGGACAAGCCAGCCCACACCTTAGGTCCAGATCTGCCGAAGCGTAAGTGTATGTGCAGGCACCCTGTGGCGGATGTAACTAATTCCAGTCATTTTCAGCCAGTTTTGCAGAACAGTCACTGACACGGGTGCCAAAACAAACTGTTCCTTACTTTAAAAAAGTGTGCATGGCACAGCAATTTATCATCAGCAGTACTGGCAATATTGTGTAACTCCAAAAACTAGCCAATTCTTTCCCCCTGTCTACAATGAAGTATGCGGAACATCGGCATTTTTAGTCTTAAAAATGCATTCTGCACCAAGTTTGTTCTTGTTCCACAACTGGGGGCGGTGTGTGTGTGTGTGTGCATGTGCATGCACCTTACTCAGATTCTTACGTGTATCAGACTAATCAGGCAAGGTAGGTGTGCATGTGTGGCAGGGTTATATTTTTGAATGTCTTTGCAAATTTCAACAGGAAGGAAAATACCTACACCCGTTTCAGGCTTGCACAGGTGAGAAGTCAGATTTGGAGACCATTTTGAAGAATGACAGGGATGTGCTGGCTCTGCCCCATCCCCAAAATGCTCACAAAGAGAGGTGGTTCCAGTCCAGCCTAATCCCTCTTGGAGGATGTCCTAAGTCTTACTTGTCATGACTATAGAAAACTTGTATTGGGTTGAATAGAGGCCAGTCCTTGGCATTCAGACTTCCATCAGAAATAATTCCAGATTACAGCAGTCATATTTAGGAACAAATGTGACTCTTGTAATGGTAACACCCAAGGATAACCTAACATCATCAAGTGGGTTTGATTATTTTGGCAGACCTGGGCCTTTAAAAAAAATGCTATTGGGTGCTAAAGGATTACATGATTCGTGTGAGTCATTGATACTTGCTGCTTTCATGCTTCTTTTGAAGTAGGCCCTTCAAAGGCTTAAGCACTGGAGGTCTTTTGTGAGGCAAATAGACCGCATTATTTATAATATACTTCTGAAAAAAATACTGCCATGAATTAAAAGAACACAGGCCCTTTCTGCCACTCAAGCCTTTGGTCTTATTTTTCTATTACCCACTTTGCAGCAGGAAAACGAGAATTAATAGCATGCAATATTTGATGGATTGTAGAGTTCCAGATTATAATGTATTTCTGTTGTACTGGGGATGTATGATTCCATATGCTCCTCAAGAACACACTGCAGAGTGTGCTTCTGTCAAATGTACAACACTGTATGCCAAAAACAATGAGTTCAACAATTTCTTTCCTACAGATGCTGGTTCTTTGGCCAGGAGAACATTTGATGTGCACTGGGGAAGAAGATGACGGTCACAGGACAACCCTGGTGTTTCCAGCTGGGAGAGAAACTGTTGCTGGAAGATACCCAGTGGGTGGTAATTTCATCTCTCTTTGAAAACAGAACAGAGTAAGAGAGCTGGAAAGCAGGCCTGGAAGATGGTACACATTTAGAAGGGGGGCTCCAAGCTCAAAATGTTTAAGAACCCTTGACCTGGGGTGGAATGGTGATTTTTTTGACCTGTTCTGATACAAAGCTGGGAGAGAATGAAGTTTTATTGGTTGTTAGGAGAGATATGAAGTTGCTGCCGCTCCTCCACGAGTCTTCATCCCCTCTTCCCCACTGAAGAGAAAGGGTGCAATGGTCACAACATGTGTTGACTGCTTCGCACAACAGGAGTGGAGCACCTCATCGTAGCATCACCTCATGTGTCATCTTGTGTTCAATGAGACACAGGGGTGGCGTCAGATCTGCAGCTCTCATGCTCACTTGGACTTGCAGCAGTCCCATACCTTCTACTTTCCCTCCATCCAACTTTATCTGCGTCACAAGACAGCAGGCTGGTTCCTGCCCCTGGTTTTCTTTTTCTTTTCTATTATTTTCTTAACATGAACAAGTATGCAAAAGAGAATGTGAAAGACAACGAACTAAAATGAACAAAACAAGCTAAAATGAACAAAGTGAACAAACTTGCCAAGGGAATTCTATAGATACACAACCTGTGCATTCAGCCCCCCACCCCAATCTATCTTCCTGTCTTTCAACACTCTATGAGAGTTAAACAAAAAAGAAGTCATTAATCTATACTGCCCCTGGTTTTCTTGCTGGACTACTAGGCAGTGGGTTAATGTGGGATTGGGGTGGGGAATAAGGAATGCCACATTTTGGGATAGGCTTTAGGTCTTGGGTGTTGAACGTCAGGTCTATGGGCCACTGGGTTTCCTCAACTTCATCTGGACGCCACCCACTTTCCTGCAACTGCTGATCTTTTGATGGTTTCCCAGCTCTTGCATGGTTTCTTCATCATTCTAGAAGGCTGCAATGCCACTCCTAGAGCTTAATAACAAGGAGTGAGAGCTTTAAGGTAAGACATGCTGGTATTACTGGTGAATTTGGCCCTTGGGCTGGAAGAGGTTCAACACCCGTGCTTTAGCTTGTCTGGTTTCAGAAAACAGGATAACACTTTCAAAGCTGCACGCCTGGACAAAACTATGGGGCCAAAGTATTAATGCTGTTTCTTATTTAAGCAGTGGTATTGGCATGCAGGCAATTCTGTATGCTAAAATGATGCCAGTCAATAAAAGGGCTTGAAGAACTAGAAGGTAATTTCCTGGAAGAAGTTAATTAATCTTTCTTTTGCAACTGTGGGAAAGCTTTTGGAGGATAACGACGACAATATCACAGCTACTTGTACAAAATGGCCTCCTTGCACTGTTGTTATAGTATATGGCTATTTACCTTTGCATGCAGGTGGTGTTGTCCAGGTTCCATTCTCTAAACAGACGCTTCTCAGGGAGCCTTCCAGCATGTACCCACTGTAGCACGAGTAGGTCACGACATCTCCATATTGATAAAACGTTCCACGGACCAAAGTGTTTTCGACATGAGCAGGTGGCCCACAGGAGATCTCTGATTAGAAACAATAACAAACCTGTGGTTAAATTAGAAAACTGCCTCACAGCTTGACCCGGGACACAGTATGCAGATATACTGCAATGGCTGACAGATATTAAGCGCCCTGGCATGTTCTTGTATTTAAGGAAACAGAGAGTTTTGTTTCCTCTTTAAGCACTTTCCAAACTACGGCCCCTTCTTGTTTTGTACAAACAAAAAACAAAAAAACAAAAAAAAAAAAACAAAAAAAAGAGAGAGGAAGGGAATTAGAACAAGGCGAGTCGCCCTAAAGAAAAATGGAGACAGCTAACAGTTCTGTTTGTATCTCAAACCATGTGGTTCCAAGGAAAGAGCAAAAGTGCCAGCCTGAGGTCCATGTGTGTCACTCAGCTTCTTCATTTGTAGTTTCCAAAACCCTCCTTACCGTTGTACCACTATAAGAAGGAGACGATCTGGCATCTGATTAAAAGGGCAGTGTCCACAAACACTTATCCAGGAATATATTTGCAATGTGACACAATATCCTTTGTCATTTTTGCTGTAACAGACTACAAAGCCTGTTGCCCCTTTGGAAATCAAGACAGGATACGAATCCCAGCAACAGGCAAACAAACAACTGTTTTACATGCATCATTTCCTGATGTAAAACTAAACTTTCCCAAGCAGAAAGCCAGATATCATTTCAAGGCATCGCTACCCAAGTTCACTAATAATATCCATCATCAAAAATAAGAAGCACTTCTTTGTATGAATCTACGGCAATTAACAAAAAAATTTTTTCCTACTATGCAATCCTATACATGTTTAGACAAAAAAAGTCCTACAACAATCAGCTTTGTCCAGTTAGCTGCTACTGTACAGCGTTTTTTCTCCTCTCTATACATGCATAGCATTGCTTGTTTAATTGATTTTGTTTCCAACTTCACTAGAAAGGTAAGTTTGGTATTAAACCCATTTTCAGGGAGGGAGAGGGAGGGAGGGAGGGAGGAAAGAAAGAAATGTTTTATTGCTATACTTACTTTCACATTTAGCCTGAGTTGGAGTCCATGCCTCATCAGGATTGCAGGTAATGACAGACTGCCCCCGAAGTTGGTACCCCTCTCTGCACTTGATGAATACTTTTTGTCCAACATAAAAACTTGTCTCTGATAGGAGGGCATTTTCTGGGATTATAAAAGGCACAGGACATGGATTCGCTGTTTAGGAGCAAGAAAGGAGTAAAAGTTAGGTTGTAAAAGAACAGTTGTATGCTGTTTGGGGAAATCCACATGATTTGCTCCTTAGCTAAATCATATGATTTGAAGTATAGATGTTATTAAAGAGACATAACATTTTCAATTTAATTTAGTCTTATTACCTGCAATCTTTTTGCAGCAGGAGAGATATTAAAGTCAGCTTTACAGTATTTACAGTATAAATCTTACAGATTAGGGTAGAACAAAGGTGTGGCTAAGCATTAGGTTATGAAATGGATGTGCCATATGGTACACCATTATCAAATCATCACCCCTTTTTTAAAACTCCCCTTCCCTGACCAACTGAGTCTCAATGTTCAGCTTATCCATTTACAATCCAGAAAAAAGTTATCTGCCTTCGCCTGCGAATGGGAGCGGTTACACAGAATCCACCTTTTGCTCTTGTAACCCAGGTCCAATGAAATGCTGTGCAGGAAGATTTGGCATCATAAACCCTAAAACGTCTTTAATGCTTGAAAATCAGCTTCACTGCTTTTCAGTGCTTACAATGTGACCCTTTCTTTTTCCCCAGTGCCATTTCTTCTGAGATAAATCACCCCCAGCCAAAGCAGCCATTAGTCTTACTGGGGAAAAGAGAACAGGCTGCAGTATTGCGCTTGTCTTTTTTCCACTGAGTTTCAGGGCAGTTTAGAAAAACAGGACAAACATACAAACAAAATATAGCAATGTGTTTAGACCTAAAGCACATTAAATTTTTAAAATGGCTTAGCACCAGGCAGGCCCTTCTGCAGAAAGAATTCCACGAACAAAGTTAAGCTAAGAAGCTAAGCTAAAGCTAAGAAGGAACTCCTGCTTACCAACTGCTTTAACTCAGAAAATGGGGGCTCATGGAAAATGTCTAAAGATGGTCTCAATAGTTGTCAGTCAGGTTTTTTTAGGAACCTGGGTCCTACTCTGTGTAGGGCTTTAAAGGTAAGCAGCACTGGCTTGGAAACAGTGCACTCTTTTCAATACTAGTGAGATATGTTCCTACCTACTGATTCGAATCCATAGCCTGGTGGCTCAGGTTTGAAGTGCTGTTTCCAAGTAGCGTTCAACTTCTGATTAAAATAAATAGATAAAACCACAACCTACATATGATAAAGATCTAAAAATCCCTACATCTGAATCACTATCTTGAGTCTATTCTTTACTGACTTAGTAACCTTTCCAAAAGACTTTGGGAGATCTGATCATGGATCATTTACATTATGCGCCATTTGCTCTACAAGCATAGTTGGCCTTAAAGTTCCTTTGCTGCCCTCTTGAGCCCAGCAGAAGTAACCATGACAAATACTGATGGATTAATACCATGCATTGACTCAGAGAGAAGATATGCAAGCACTTGGCCTTTCCTAAGTAGAAATGAATGACCATTATAGAAAGCTCATGCTACCATGGTCAGGAACTCTAGGTATGAACAGTGTATGGAGTTAGGTATAGACCGAAGCGTAACAGAGCATGCATATTGATGGCTGCTCTGAGCACTTAACTCCAACCCCTGGAGTAAACTGAAATATGCTTTCTTTAAAGTGGTATAAACTTTCAGGGAGGGTCGCTCTACCATACATCAATGCTTGGTGCTACAGCACCTCACTGAGAAATACATCTCACAAAGTTACCTCGCTCTACTCAGCCTTTATAGACGTCAAGGCAGCTTTCAATGCCATCCCGAGGGTTAAACTATGGAAAAAATTAGAGGCCTTCAACACTGATAGGCACCTACTCCTACTTATTCAGACCCTATACAGAGGCACCTCCCTCAAGTGCACATGATCACCTCACAAATGCTGTTCCAACACAAAAAGGGGTTAAGCAAGGCTGTGTTCTTGCTCCACTCCTGTTCAATTTTTGTATCAACTCATTGGTTGACCAGTTAAATCACACTGATTTTCACCCCCCCCCCCAATATCGTACAGAGGCATATAACTATACTACCATATGCAGATGGTGCAGCTATTATTTCAAGGACTCCAATTGGGCTCACAAGAGCACTGCAGAAGCTGACTGAATTTTGCAAGGAAGAAGATATGACAATCAATTATCAAAAAACAAAAATTATGACCTTTGCAAAAGGACCAAAAACTCAATCATGGAAGCTAAATCAGCACAAGAATGAGCAGGTTTCCCAGTTCAAATGTTTAGGTGTAGTCCTACAAGCAAATGGCTCCAGGAAGGCACATGGCTATGTGGCATTAAACACTCAGAGAAGCTCATGAGCCATAATACAATTCATGGGTTCCAAAGGTGGCCATTACATCCCCCTAGCCCTCCAACTATACCAAGCAAAAGTACTATCTCAACTACTGTATGGATCTCAATTGGTGCCTTTCCCGAACACCCAAGTACTACAACGTGTCCAATCAGAATTTCTGAGGGCAATACTGGGTGTTCCTAGGGATGTCTCCAATGCAGAGATAAGACTGGAGTCTGGTCAGTGCCAAACTGAAGCTAGGATCTGGGGGGCCATTCTTGCGCACTGGCTCTGATTGGTATACTTTCCAGTTGGCCTTGCTCCACTAGTCATGCAAGACAATTTCAAATCCAACTGGATTAAATAAATTGAGTAGAAAATAGCCCTACTGGGCCGCCCCCTGCGGACTGTACTAAATATGGGTTTTGAACAGGGAACGGAAACCATCAAGCAGCGCATTGCAGATACTGAAAGACAAAGCGATCTCAATAGACAGAATTCTATCTTAGGGAGGACTATGGCCACATTGTAATAGCTGCAGCCTATCTCAAACGGTTGGAACTGCATAAACACAGGAGGGCTTTTTCCTTGGCTAGCCTTAATGGACTCCCCTCAGCAGTTTTGGAGGGACGGTACAAAAAGATTCCCTGGTCAGAGTGCCTTTGCCCCTGTGGGATGGAACAGACAGAAACCACAGAGCACGTCCTGCTGAGGTGCACCTTCTACAGGGATATTCGCACTGCACTCACCTCCCCACTGATGAAGCGCTTCCCAGGCTGTATGGAACAACAATATATTTATATATTGCTGTCTGACACTAACCCAACAATAACATAGAGTGTCGCTAAATTCTTCGCGGCCGCGATGCGTGTCCGAAGACAGATCCTGGGGGATTATGACTCTTCCTAGTTGGACAAGGACAAAGTCTGGGATTGTCACCGATTTAAGATGACTGATATTGTGTTGAAGTATTTATTAATCCAAGTGGGGTTTTAATATAGATAATGTTTTATGTATTTCCTTTTTAAATCTGTGTACTAATTGAAAGGAGCTAGTGTTTGACTGCAATAAAACCTACCTACCTACCTACCTACCTACCTAAAGTGGTATAGCCCTCTAAAGGGACTGCATTAAATGACAATGCAGGGATAGATCAGTTTCTATCCCTGTCCCTCCCCCTTATTTATGCTGGTAAACCTAGGTAAACGTCAGTGACGGGAACATGCTTACTCTGAATTGAATGAGACTTACTTTGTGAAAAAGCAGAACCCAGCTTTTGGATGGTTTAAAGTAAAGCCAAACCCCATGCTTAAACGGGAACTTACGTTTGCACAGAGGGGATGGGTGGCTCCAAGTTCCAGCTTCTGTGCACTCAGCAATAGGCTCCCCCTCCAAGCTGTACCCTCGGTTGCAATAATAGGCGACTCTGCTGCCAACCGTGCTGTTTTCATAGACAGCATTCCCATTCTCAATAAATTCCAGCTCTTCACATCTGGTTTCTAAAGAAGTGGCATGCTAATTAAAACTGTTACTTCATAATCAGCAATAAGAACAACCATGACAACAGGATCATGAAAAAGACGTGCGTGTGTGTGATTCTTCTGAGTGAATGAAATTTCCAGAGAATGTTTCAAAGACCTAGAGCAGATGTGGGCGGCTTGGTGGCTGAGGGCATCACCGACATCACCACCACATTGCATTTATATCCTGCTTTTCCCTCTCGTGAGCAGCCCAAGTGGCTTGCATAGCTTCATTTTATCCTCACAACGATGGCACAGTGAAGTGGGTTAGGCTGAGAGCCAGTTTAATGGCCAGTCTCACATAAGAACCACCACACCACTGTGGCTCCCAATATGCCTTTAGTCACTCTTTTTGTTGACTACCAACATCCTGAACTTCTTCCAATTTTTGTTTAAATACAACTTTTCTTTTCTTTTTTTTCCAGGCAGCGAAGTGAAATAGGAAATGCTAGCTGCCATTTTTATTTCCCATCAATGCCTCTGTCAACTTCCTTACCCATTCTGACAGGTCACCAGTCAGGACAGTTTCTCAAAAGGTTGCCAACTGTGGATCTAGAGCTACTGGAGGGTACCCTTGTCTATCAAGGCTCTCTCCAATACCTCTCCAAATACCCATTCCTTCCTTCATAGATGTGGGTTTTTACAGAGATACTATGGAAAGGGATACTTCACTAGTTTGGAATAAAAGGACTTGTGTTAACTCAGAGAACCAAAGTCTTGGTGACCTCACCCAGAAGAAAACTAATAGAACATTCACGAGGACTTCCGGTATGGCATCGGAACAATACAGACGTGATTAACGACCCTCCGTTATCAAGCTGGTAACTGCCCGGTGGTGGGCCATGGGGCTCAATCTAAGCCCTGTCGGGGCTAAGATAGATTGCTTGGTGAATTTCCCAGGTGGTGTGGAATGGCAATTCCACATTTAATGGGCGAAATCAAGCTTTCTCAGCCGGGTAGTACAGGAGGGAGGAAAGCCCTCTGCAAGTTCTCGACATATCGTTTTTTTTCTTGTAGACTAGTTTTAGCTATTATAAGCACATCGAAATTACTGGGAATTATTTTTGTTTCTTGTTTTTTGCAATAATATCCGTGGAATAAGCTGCATTCTTTGCAAATTGGTACAGAAAAAAAAGAAAAAGCCCTTTGGATGGAGGAGGAAAGGAATCCCGCCCCCCACGGAGTTGAAAAGTGGTGAATTACATAAGAAGAGAGAGAAAGAGCTCTTTGTAAGTAAGGAAAAGAGTTATCTTCATTAATCTCTCCAAGGGTGAAAAATTTAATAATCTACCGTGGAACTGACTGATAAAAAGACTTTTCTTGTGTTCATCTATGTTGGATAGCCAAGAAGATAGCCAAGAACTGACGACTATCTTTCTCTTTGTTCCTGGAATCCCTGGACATCTGCCAAGCCTTGGTATTTACTGCTACTATGGAAGAAATACAAGCAATACAGAAGACACTCTCGGCAATACAGATTTCTTTAACAGCTGTGCAATTATCTCAGCAGGCAATGATAATACAATAGAAGACTGTTTTAACTGAGCAACTTGATTGTTTTTTAATTGAACAAAAACGTCGCTTTGATAAAGTGGACACTACCATTAATCAGGCTTTGGGCAAGCTATCTGTACCGAAGCAGAATATACAAAATATCCAGCAAGTAGAAGGAAAATCTGAAACTGGAAAGACAACAAGCGTAATGGGAAAATCAATACAACCAGTGGACTTATCAAGTAAGCCTTCATGGAATCTGCTTGTTATGCTTGAGATGGAGAAGATAGCTTGGCAACAACTCAAGAGTTTACCGGTGGGCTGAGCGGAAAAACTAACACAAACAGTGAACTTAATGAGCAAGCTTTCATGGGATTTGTGTGTTGTTAGAGAAAGAGAAAATAGCTAACCACTTAAGAGAGGTTTTGTTTATGTGGCTACAATGGAAGATTCCATCACAGATATTACGATGTTTCAATGAAAAAAAACCCAGAAAGGTCTGGTAGAGCTGTAAAGAAAAAGGGAAAATAAATATGGCAGAGATGCAAAGGGAGGATAAGGGAACCTTCTTTTTTTTATTCCAGAAAGAGGTGATTCATATAGGTTGGTATGCCCACATGTGATGCAGAAAAGCTATTATTGCTGGTGAAACATTAGTAACTTAGCTTAATGAAATCCTGTCTAAAAGGCATTATTGTTAAATGGATATCTCTGACTTTATCTGTAATTGAAAATAAGGGAACTTATTTTAAAAAGCAATGATTTAAATGATAAGTCTATATCTGATATGAGAAGGTTAAGCTATTGTTGTTGGTGACGAAAATTGGTTTAAAAAGATATAATAAATATTAGTTACCACCAAGCAGAGTAGTTAAGATACTTTTAAAGATGTTAAATGGATATTTTTGATGTTACTTATAATTGTGGTAGTGAGGAAGTTATTTATCTTTAGAAAATTGAAAAGATCTTGAATTGTCCAGCAATGTTTAGATCGTACTTATCACTGAAGAAGAAAGAAGATAGTGCAATCTTATTTAACTTGGAGATTTCCCTTTGTCATTGGTTAAGAGAAACAGGATTTTGCAAGAAATGATGAGAGTGATTTCACTGATGAAGAAGAGGAAGATAGTGATTGCTATCAAATTTGGAATTATTATTATTTTTTATTGGCTTGAGAAACGGGACTTGGTTCTGATCTAAAGATGTTTTCAAGTTATTGTGAATGGGTCTTAGTATGATCATAGAATGTTAAAAGATACGTAGTAGTGCTGACCCAGTAAATCCAATGTGTGTGACGATTGATGTTGGTAGTAGTAGTTTAAAACCTTAATAAAGTTTCTTAAAAAAAAAAAGAACATTCACAAACACAACATACAACCCAACAATCACCTTCACAGGATGGAAGGGGTTTGCTCCAGGATCCATTGGCCAAGCAGGTGATATTCTCAGGTCCAAGTAGGTGATAGCCAAAATTACATATAAAGGATATGTTACTACTGTATGTATTTTCTATGCCTATAGACACTGCATTTTCTATCATTGGAGGAGGTTCACATCTTATGCCTAGAAGAAGAAATAATAATCTGTCTTTATCATTTACTTGATACTTTAAAATCTATTTTTGTACAGGAGAAGCAAAGCAGCAGCAAAAAAGGGAGTAATTTTTCAAGCGATTATATTTTGTGCATGTATAGCCCATTTAATACATGTCTTTTTTGTTTTGCACAAGTCTTTTTTGTTTTAAAGCAGGCTTTCATGAATTCCATGTTATTCTCCCTCATGGATGTTATGAATAACAGTCTGCTCTTGCATATTTCAATGTATGTTATACTTATTTGTTAATATCCTCTATGATGAGAACTACTTTGATCTGAAAAGTGAATTATATATATTCAAATAAATACAGTTAAGATAAAAATGCTGTAAGATAAAGGTTTTTTTTAAAAAAAATGAATGGGCACTCTACCAATATCACCCTCTGATTAAAAGTATGGAGGTGGGCTAATGTAAGCCCTTTTTAATGTTACTGGTTAAGCCCTAAGTATCTTAGTAGTATCACTAAAGAGAACTTCTATATGTGTGTTATGATCATGAGATTTCTGGTGGAGGAACTGATGTATTCTTTTTAAAAAAGTGTAGTATAAATGTAATTAATTTTTTCAGAGTGAATTTGTGGGAATGACAAAGAAATTCCATGTACTTTATGGTATACAAAGTCCTGGAATTAACAAGTGGATGGATTTCTTGGTTACTTTTCTGAACTGCCAACAGAAAGCTCAAGTCAAACCCTAGAAGGGTACTCGGGATAAATGAGAGTAAAATATACTAAAGTATTTTGTGGGGAGAAAAGGCAAAACAGAATATAACACTCTCTTGAAATATGCTGGAAATGATATGGAACTGTCTGTGAATGTACTGTAGTCCTAGTGCCACCTTCAGACTTGTCTGTATTTCCCACTTCTTTCATTCCCTGTCTCTGTAAATTTAAGAAGTCTGTTCTAACTAAGGCTTTCACACAAGTAATGCTATGAAAATTATTTCTTATTAATGAATTCTACTGCCCTCTGGGCAGTGACAGAACTCTGGTAAAACCCAATTTGGACAGACTTTACCTTTCCCTTGTTGCACTAGTGTCTCTGGCAGTCACTCATGGAGAGATATAAGTTATCAGTGAAGTTAGGTTAAAGTGCTATATATTTTTCTTGAACAATTTTCTTTCTTTGTCCATATGCAGTGATGTTTACTTACTCACACATGTTGGGGCTGAGGGACTCCACTTCTTGTTAACATGGCATATTCTTCGTGTTGGCCCTTGTAGCTCAAATCCCGGATGACAAGTGTAAAAAACTTCATCTCCAAACAAGTAATCTTTGCCAGTAATGGATCCATTGTCTATTGGTTCAGGGACCCCACAAGATACTTCTGAATGTGAACAACATGGAGGATTCTTTTAATCTACTTTATGTACAGAAACAAGCCCCTTGCACCTATACATGTATCTTAGCCTTTGGTACTTCTGAGACAGGAATGGGTCTATGGCTGATCTACATAAATTGATCGGCAGGTGATGAATTATGAGGAGCATGTGTTGGAAGTGGGCTAGAGCTGGAACGGGGTGGGCAGAGTCATAGGTTGTCTGTCCAGGTTCAAATTGGCCTTATGGCTGAATGCATAACAGAGTATCTAGTATAAAACTTGTCTAGCTGCATGTTGAGGCGAGGCTGGGAAACCTCAGTCCAGATCTTTTTCTGCTGAGATCCAAAAGCAGCCCAGACTGCCATGTCCCACTTGCCATGGACTTCTAAGTTGATTGTTTCACAGCTCTTGGGTGCCTTTTCTCCATTCTAAAACATTGAAATGCATATCCCAAGGCTTAGTTACTGATAGTAACTAAGCTTTATGCAAAAAGACGTTGGTGTTTTTCATTCTTATCCCTGCACACCGTGGAACATACCCAAAAGCTTTTCTCCGAAACTGAATTCTGCACTTGGGATAAAATAGCTTCCTCATTGATGGGCTAGTGGATGAAGATGGTTCAATAATATCCTAAGAACAAGGGATGTATTACAGGTTAAGTAATTAAGCCTTATATTGATGTGCTTGAAGACAGCCTTGCCCGAGACTTAGGTAGGAGGAAAGTAAACAAACGTTAATAGTCATTGGCAACTACAAGGAAGTTATGCAATTTGGAAAAATAGAATGAGAAGGCTGACATAATGTTTTTAAAAGAAGACACCCTGATCTAGAGCCCTGGGTGGTTTTGTCTCCTCGAATTTGGGGGCAATATAAGAGTAGCAAGGGGAGTTTTGTGTGTGTGCATTTTGAGTGGAGTTACATATACCCTATACAACTCCCAAGAAATTGCTGGATGTTTGATTGAGAATCTAATGGTTTCTATGGTCTGAAATTTAAAATGGAACTTTTCTTACAATATCTAAAGGTAGGTGCCAAAGTCCACTGTTATATATCCTGCTCTCTTAGATATAAATTACATTTAAATGTTTTTAGAAGATGCTTGGCTTCCCCAGGCAAAAGCAGTGTGATATGTGCTTATTATTCTCCTTTTAAAAAGCATGTTCAAACTAAGTTTGATAAGCAATAAGATTAATGCATAACTTACTTTTGCACACGGGTGATGCTCCACTCCATTGTTTATCTGCTTGACAGATGCGTTCTGCATCACCCTGCCAGACGACAGAAAGATTCATAAAATAGCAGAAAATATACATCATTTTGTTATATTCCTGCCCCTTTGGAAAAGCCAAGGAAATCAGATCTGTGTTTGCTGTAATTTCTATATAATTTAGAAACACATGGGGGAGGGCAACATTTTAACTTTTCTATGAGTTACTTAGCCTTCCACATTTGTCTGACTTTTCTTTTTCTGATGCTTTATATATTAAATAGCATTAATTTAATAAATGCTGCCCAGCTTGTTTGTTCCTTGCCTTTTAACAGAAAACGAAGACATAGCTGCTTCAATAAATTTGTTTTAAGGATAGATTTTACTTGCAGCCTCATTTTTGTATATTGACTACTTCCCTCTCATCCATGTATAAAGATTTCTTCTTTTAGAGCAAAAAGTCAAGCTGCCTATAGGTGGCAGTAATGGCATGATTTCCACCTTGCAATGAGATTAATCTTCCCCTATTTTCTAGATTAAACAGCAGAATACCTGCAAAAAATATAAGCCTACATCTTTGTGCACTTCTGGTATACTGGTTGTTTTCTACATATTTCTTGAAACATGCCTCCTGGATTTTACAGCTGCTTCCAGACAAAATGTTTAGGACCAGGTATTTAGATGGTACTGAATATCCAAAATCTCTTGGCTTCATCCTCCGAGTCCTCACTTCAGAGAAGCCTTTGATGCTCCAAGTCTCCATGGAAACAATTGTTATTGAAAGTATTAGTCTATCTCTAATGTAATAAAAATTAGATTTAATAATACTGTTTGGATAACCACAGAAAATTTCATCAACTTACTTTCAACTCATAACCAGAGTCACACTTATAAAGAATGGTGTCTTTGTAACTGTATGTGTTGCCAACCACAGTTCCATGGTTTGGAGCTTGAGGATTTCCACAAGACTCTGGTGCACAAATATCGTTCGAAAACAATGGCAACCATTTACCATTATTCTAAAAAGAGGCAGAAAGTATATTCAGGGCTTGCCAAGCAGTGTAAAAGCAACAAAAAGAATTATATAAAATATAAAAAAACTATTAGGGACAGCAAACTTGTTTTATAATATATTTCTTATATTTTATATATAAGAAGAATATATTTCATATGACATATATAAAACATGGCTTACTGAAAGCTGCTATTCAAACAGTTAATTTCAAAAGCATCTGAGAATGTAATGCAGTGCTTTGGGCAATGTGATTCCCATCTTACAGATTAGAGGGGAGAAATATTTTAAACTTCATTCATTTATTTTATTTATTAGATTTATATCCTGTGGTTTTTTTTTCTTTTAAAGAACTCAAAGCAGCTTACATCATTCTCCTCTTCCTGCTCTCAGTCTTATCCCCAGAACAACAACCCTGTAAGGTAGGCTGGGCTGAAAGTCTGTGACTGGCCCAAAGTCACCTAGTTGGCTCCATGGCCGGGCAGTGACTAGAACCTGGATTACTTCCATGCTCTTAACCACTTTGGCAGAAGACCAGGTATAACCAGAGCAAATAATGACTTCAAAGCAAACAAAGGGCATCAGTTGGTACAGGCATACAAATATAAAAGGCAGACATCTTTACAGCTGAAAAAGAGAGTACCAAGGAAAACTACCTGGCATGTGGAAGTGCTTGTCCCAATCAAATGATAGCCTTCTGCGCATGATAAGACAATGGTCGTATTCACAGTGAATTCAGTGCCAGAAATAATTATATTGGTTATATTTGTTGGCAGGGAGCATTTTCTGGGGCAACAAGAAATACTATTAGGGGACCAGTGTCCATCTTCCTGACAAGTGCATGTATCCATTTCTGTTTCCATTACGTAACCCTCCAGACACCTGCAACATACAAGGTAGATCCCTGTTATCACCAATAGGTCCTGTGTAGAATTCTGAGAAGAGAAAGGCAAAGCCCCCTCAGTTTGATTCAGAAATGAAATACTAATTATGAGCCCTTTTAGAGAAATTGGGTGGTGGAGAATCCCGAGAGATCTAAACTAAATTCTAATGTTTGCACTGAGTTTGATTTATTTAATATTTTGTTTTCTTTTGACCTCTTCCCACATCCTGGGTACTAATCAGAGCAAATTGCCCCCAAAGGGGTTTTGAGGCTCCAAAAACATAAGGACAAGGTCAATGATCCTTCCAAAATTAGGGAAAAGGGAAACCGCTGTGTTTCTGATATTTTGCAACCAAGCTCCAAGAGGCTTCTGAAACTGAACAGCCTACAGCTTAATCAAAGGTTACATTACAAGGTTCAAGAGTCATCTCTAGCTCATTGTCTGGTTCAGATGAACAAGTGTTAGAGCTGAGGACATCCATCCTCTGCCCCTTTCCATCTCATGCATGAAGATCCTGGCTCACTTTGTTTCTTGAACACCACTCAGCCAGAGTTCCCTCATTTAAATGGAAGTGAAAATCTGGCTCAAGACAAGTAAGGGCCTTCATGCCAAAGCCAATGTGCAACATAAGAAGGGAACAGAATTTGTTCCCATTTTCATAAAACATAGCTTAGTCTTTCAAGTAAGACCTCAGTTTTCACAAACACTTTAGGACTTGAGGGAAACACAGAAATATTTTTTCCTAGACATGTTAGAATATAAGAAAAGCCAAGCTGGATTTGTTCAATGGTCCATCCAGTACAGCGCTCCATTTACATGGTGGCAAAACAGCTGCTCACAGAATCCCTCAGTCAGGCTAACTGCAAGAGTTCTGTCCACCCAAGTTCTTCAGCAAGTGGCGTACACAGTCCTACCTCTGATGAAGGAGGTAGTACACAGTCAGCAAAGGTAGTGACCATTGATAAGCCTCCTTCCCTATGAGTTTGTCTAATCCCCTTTTAAAGCATCCAAATTGGTGGCCATAAGTGCTTCCTATGGCAGTGAATTCCAAAGTTTAGTTATGCACTCTGTGAAGTAGTGCTTCCTTTTATCCATCTTGAATCTACAACCAATCATGGGGTGATTCGAGATTCTAGCATTATGTACCAAATCAGACCATGGGTAGAGATTCTACATGTGAATGTTTGCTCCCCCTCCACAAAAACAAAAACTCAATTTTTTCTTGCATGCAGATTTATATATACAGAATAACTGAACAATAGAATCCCCCATCTGCAGGTTTAAGCTAGTACATATTACTCTGTCACCTCATTCTGGAATCTGTGCAGGTCAGGAAAAATGCTGATGTTTGCAAAGCTCTTACAAAGCATATGTATGTAGTCACCCTGAGTGAGCAGTCATACGCATGTCTAAGCCCTGTTGAGTAAAATGAAGCTTACTCTCAAATAAATGTGTATAGGACTGCAGCCTCAGATTCCCATGTATGAGATACTAGCCCAGGGGTCTCAAACTCGTGGCCCGTGGGCCACTTGCCGGGACGGGCAGGGCATGGGGAGGGGCCCTGCGGCCTTCAAAGTGCCTCCGGGAGCCACGCGGGATGAGCGGCCCACCACCACCGCAGTGGTGGAATACTTGATGCGGCCCAGCCTCACCCAGACTCTACTTCCAGCGGCCCCCAGGTAAGTTGAGTTTGAGACACCTGTACTAGCCATATAAACTCTTCTTACCTGTACTGGACTTTACTCCCATAGGCCTGTGACTGTCCAAAAGCAACTGCATGAGGCACGGGAGGTGGTGGCCCGCAGGTCAGTAAAATGCAGCTTGGATATGGCTCCCTCCAGACTCCTGCTTCTGTGCATGTCAATTCCGAGCTCCCTTGCATCACATAGCCCATCTCACAGTTATAAATTATGGTATTGTGATCCACAGAGCTGCTACCATTAATGAATGCATTAGGAATGGTGGGTGGAGGGCCACATGAAATCAGTCCACAGTGGGGAAAGCCAGAGCTCCATCTGCCGGCGGCTTCGCATGTGATTTTTGAAGAACCCAGCAGTCTGAAACCTTCTAAGCACTGAAATTCTACTGTCTTACCACAGCCAAAATTGTCGCCTTTGATTACTCCATTCTGTATTGTTGGTATGGAACATTCACAAGGGAGGCAAGAAGCGGGCTGTCCACTCCAAGATCCGTTTGACGTACACTGCCTCACTGGATTTCCCTGTAACTCATAACCAGGAAAGCAGATGTACTCAATATATTCCCCATATCTGAAGACTGAACCATTCAAGAATCCATGAGCAATGTCCTCAGGAGGCCCACAGTTTACGGGCTCACAGAACGGAGCCTCTTTATCCCAGGTACCGGAAGCCTGACAGATTCGTAAAGATGCACCATGCAATATATAGCCTTCATCGCAATGATACTCAATCCGCTGCCCATAACCAAATTCTGAGCCACTGAATTTCCCATGGGGAAGCGTCTGTGGGATGGTACACTGGACTGTTCTGCACACAGGAGGGCCCCCACTCCAGCTTCCATCCGCCAGGCAGACTCTCTTCTGGTATCCATCCAGCACAAAGCCTTCACTGCAGCTGTACTCAACAGTTTTCTGGAAGGTGTATTCCTCTCCAGTCACCTGGCCATTCTCTAATTTGGGGACTTGGCCACAGGAAACGGGAATGCAGATGGGCTCATTCCCATCCCATTGTTGATCAGCCTGGCATGTTCTCCTATCGGGACCATTTAACTGAAACCCAGGATAACAATCATACTGGACTGTGCTCCCGTAAGTGTATGTTTCCCCTTTTACTGTGCCATTCAAGGGCCTGTGAGGCACCGCACATGAGATGACCTCACAGGTTGGTGCTACATCACTCCACTGCCTGCTGGATAAACAGTGCCTTGTCTCCAAGCCAATCAGCGCATATCCTGGCTTACAGGTATACTTAACTGTACTACCAAGGGTATTCTCTGTAAAATGGACAAAACCGTTTTCTGGAGCCAGTACTAATTCACACTGAACAGAAATACAGACCGGAGCACTACCATTCCACATGCCATCCTCTTGGCAAGCTAGAAAAGAATTTCCTAAGAGTTCATAGCCAGGGTAGCAAGTATATGAAATTGTTGTCCCATATAGGTAGCCCGACAATGGCAAAGTATTAATGGTCTTTGAAGAACTTTGTGTATCTTTCTGGTTACCACCTGTGAGAGAGAAAAGAGATGGGCTGGCCGTGTGGAATCCCTCTTCTAGCATTCCTTCTTGGACAAAATGTTTTTCTTCACTGCTAATTGTTACATATCCCCCGAAGTCTATATGGGGAGGAAGGCCACAGTCTGTTGGAAGGCACACTGGACTAACACTAGACCACCCGGATTCCTCACAGGTCTGCATAGCAAGGCCAGAGAGCTGGAATCCCGGAATACAGCTGTAAATCACCATGGCACCATAGCTGTAATCGGCCCCTTCCACAAAACCATTCTCTATCGGCTGTGGAGGGTCACAGCTGATAGCTCTGCAAGACGGAGCGTCTGCACTCCACTCCCTTGTTTCCAGGCAACTCAGAGCACTCTGGCCTTCAAGCTGGAATCCTCTGTCACAGGAGTAGGTAACTGTTTGCCTGTAGTGTAGGTCCGCATAGGAATAGTGGCCATTCTGGATCTCCTTGGGCTTGGAGCACTCAATAGGGTGGCAAGAAGGCTTTCGTCCAAGCCAGTGACCATCCTCTCCACAAAGAATGGTTATGTTGCCCACTAGCTCAAAGCCTGGCTTACAGTTATATACAGCAGTGCTGAGATAGGTAAGGCCTTGTACATCCACAATACCATTCTGAATTTCCTCCGGCTGCGGGCACTCCACTGGAATGCATTCTGGAAGGGGTAAGCTCCATGCACCATCTGCTTGGCAATGAATAGTGGAAATGCCCTTCAGGAAAAAACCATCCATGCACGTATAGCTCACTGTGCTCCCAAAATGAAGAGAAGACCCCACGGGGTCCCCAAAAGGAATATACGGAGGCCTACGGCACTGCACCACTTGGCAGACGGGGAAAGAATCATTCCACCTCTGTGTTGACAAACATTTGAGTACAGAGGCACCATTCAGAACAAAGCCTTCTTTGCACGAAAACTGCACCACCCCTACTTGATCTGCCTTCTCTTTCAGGACAAGCTGATTCTCAATGAGTGGCGGCTCTGGACACTTGGTTGGGACACATCTGGGGTTCTGCTTTTTGTTCCACATCCCAGTCTTCTGACAGGTCCAAGAGGCATCTCCTAGTAGCTCATAGCCTTCATCACAAAAAAACTTGATGTTGGCTCCCACCTCAAAGCTTTCTCCTTTGCTGAATCCATGACGGAGAGGAGGTGGCTTCCCACAATTGAGGGGCTTGCAGGAAGGAGGCGCTTCACCGTGCCATTGACGATTGGCTTGGCAAAATAATGCTGGGCTTCCTATCATCTGGTAACCAGGATGGCACTGGTATTTCACTTCACTTCCAAAGAAACGTCCTGTTATGTTCTGCAAAATGGACCAGAGCAAATGTTATGACTCATGCAGCCTCTCAGTCTGAGAAGACAAGCAGTGATGTTTTTCACAGTGCTAAAACTTTAAGGGCTTCATTGCACGAACAATTGCTAAAATATTTCCCACTGAAACATTTAAAGAGTCTACAGAATCCAGGCTTTCTTCATCCATCTTATGAGACATGGTAGTTCACAGGTCAGCTTTACAGGACTAGATGAACAGAAAACACCATTATCTAAATACTGAAAAACAACATTATAAACAAAATGTAGATTTAAAGTGCATGAATTTGAGCTGTTTCAGTTCCCTCTCATAGTGCCTTTATGGCTGATAAATGAAAACTTCCCATGGTATTAGATACTGTATATTATGGAATAACAAGGTAAAGTAGCCCACCATCTGTACAAGAAAAGCATTTGACATCTCAGCTGGTGATGCATTTTCTGGGTTTGGAAGGGTCTACCTTAAAAGTGGTGCACTTACATGAAGTTACACACATCTGATTTCTTGTAAGTTTCTTGTAATTACATCATCTATTCTGCTTTCAATTATTACTCATTTGTTTAGACTTAAATACCCTGAAACCTTTGAATGCACAAATATCATTAATGCGGATTTAGCAGTACCTCGATTTCTCCATGTGCAAGTTTAGGTGGCTCTCCACAGGACACCGGGTGACAAGCAGGCATAGTCCCACTCCAAGTTCCTGTTGCTTCGCACGTCCTCTTCTTTTCTCCTTTGATATAGTATCCCCGAGTGCAGCTGTAAGCTACGATTGCCCCAAAACTGTAATTCGTGCCAATCGCATAGCCATTTGCAATGCTTGCTGGCTCTCCGCAGCGAACAGGAATGCACTGGATGGTCAATGGGGAAGGGTTCCACTGGCCTCCCCGCACACACTCAATCTTAGCAGAAGTATTTAAGACAAAGCCCTCCATGCACTTGAAGCTCACAGTTGACCCGGCGGCAAACTTGGCCTTGTTTGAGGATTCCAGAATGCTGTATGACACGGAGAGTGGTCTTTCACAGAAGTCAGCTACACACTCTGGAATAACTGTGCCAGCAGGGGGCACCCACTTCCCCTGAGCATTACAGAGTAACTGGGCATTGCCTGCTAAGCTGTACCCATCGGAGCAGTAGTAGATCGCGACATCGCCAAACAGCCGATGGCCACTCTCCGGAGAAGCATGATCCACGGGGGGTGGTTCATCACAGGAAACAGCCACACACTGTTGGTGGTCCAGGTTCCATTTGCCACTTGCCAAACATTCCACAGTTTCAGGGCCAATTAATGTGTAACTGTGGATTGAGAAAGAAAAGCATCTTTAGATTCAGAGGGAAATGGAAAGACTGTGTTATAAAGACCTTAGCAGAAATATTTTCTCCCTTTCATGGTACCTATTATTATTATTATTATTATTATTAGAACATTTCTATGCCGCCCCTTGCCAAAGCCTCGGGGCGGCTTACAACACAATAAAATACAATACAATACAAAAATAACAATATAAAATTAAAATTAATAATATAAAATAAATAAAAAATATAAACGATATAAAAGGAGTTAGAAAAGTTAGAAAAGAAAAGAAGTCGCCCTGGCCAGCTAAATAAGTAGATATTGTTAACAATTAAAATGATGTTTAAATAAAAAGGTCTTTACCTGGCCACGAAAAACAAATAACGACGGCGCCAGGCGGACCTCTCTGGGGAGCACATTCCATAGATTGGGCGCCACCACAGAGAAAGCCCTCCTCCGAGTACCTACCCTCCTAATTTCTTTCACGGAGGGTTCCCGGAGAAGGGCCTCTCCCGCAGATCTCAAGGGGCGGCCGGGCATATATGGATGTAAGCGCTCCTTCAGGTAACCAGGTCCCAGGCCGTTTAGGGCTTTATAGGTCATAACCAACACCTTGAATTGGGCCCGGACTTCAATGGGAAGCCAGTGAAGCTGTCGGAGGACTGGAGTCATGTGAACATAACGCCCTGTCCCCGTCAGCAACGTGGCAGCTCTATTTTGAACCAACTGAAGTATCCGGACCGTCTTCAAGGGAAGCCCCACATAAAGAGCGTTACAGAAGTCAAGGCGGGAAGTCACCAGCGCGTGTGTCACCGTCGCCAGGCAGTCGTACTCCAGGTAGGGGCGCAGCTGATTAATCAGCCGAAGCTGAAGGAAAGCGCTCCTCGCCACCGCTGTCACCTGAGCTTCCAATGAAAGCTCCGGGTCGAGGAGTACTCCTAAGCTGCGGGCCTTGTCCCTAAGAGGGAGTACAACCCCATTCAGGGCCAGGTCAAATCCACCCTCTCCGAAGCCCAATCCACCAACCAACAGGACCTCCGTTTTGTCTGGATTGAGCTTCAGTTTATTGGCTCTCATCCAGCCCATTACCTCGGCCAAGCACCAGTTCAGCACAGCCACTGCCTCACCTGGATTAGTGGAAAATGAGAGGTAGAGCTGGGTATCATCAGCCTACTGATGATTCCGTACCCCACACCTCCTGATGACCTCTCCCAGCGGTTTCATATAGATGTTAAACAGCAAAGGGGACAAAATGGAGTCCTGTGGTACTCCATGGCATAGCTGTCATGGCACAAAGCCATAGTCCCCCAGCACCACCTTCTGGAATCTGCCGTTGAGATAGGAGGGGAACCACTGCAAAGCAGTGCCTCCAACCCCCAATCCCACTAGCCTATCCAGAAGGACACCATGGTCGATGGTATCGAAAGCCGCTGAGAGGTCCAGAAAAACCAACAGGGACGCACTCCCCCTGTCCTTCTCCCTGCACAGGTCATTGTACAGGGCGACCAAGGCAGATGCAGTACCGTACCCGGGTCTGAAGCCGGACTGAAATGGGTCCAGATAATCAGTTTCATCGAAGAGTGCTTAGAGTTGTCCCGCCACCACCCACTCCAACACCTTTCCCAGAAACGGGATGTTGGCCACTGGTCTATAGTTAGTGGCCATCTCTGGATCCAGTGACGCTTTCTTCAGGACCGGTCGGACTACCGCCTCCTTTAAAGGGGCAGGCACCCGATCCTCCCTCAGAGAAGCGTTAACCACTTCCAAGATCCAGGTCCCAATCCCGTGCTTGGAATTATTTATTAACCAAGATGGCAAGGGTCCAATAGGCAAGTGGTGGGACGTACTCGTCCAAGCACCTTGTCCACATCATCGGGCCGCAATAACTGAAATTCATCCAATAATTCTGGACCAGACGGCAGCATTGGCGTCTCCCC
>NW_025335550.1:22656444-22657012 GCF_004798865.1 Varanus komodoensis | reverse complement strand
AGGATGTTGGCCACTGGTCTATAGTTAGTGGCCATCTCTGGATCCAGTGACGCTTTCTTCAGGACCGGTCGGACTACCGCCTCCTTTAAAGGGGCAGGCACCCGATCCTCCCTCAGAGAAGCGTTAACCACTTCCAAGATCCAGGTCCCAATCCCGTGCTTGGAATTATTTATTAACCAAGATGGCAAGGGTCCAATAGGCAAGTGGTGGGACGTACTCGTCCAAGCACCTTGTCCACATCATCGGGCCGCAATAACTGAAATTCATCCAATAATTCTGGACCAGACGGCAGCATTGGCGTCTCCCCAGAAACTTCTGATTCATTAGTGGAGTCCAGCTCTTGAAGAATCTGAGCGATTTTCTCCCTGAAATGCCTGGCAAAGTCCTCACAGTGGGCCTTTGAGGGTGGAACCGGATCTTCCTTAGGACCCGGGTGAACCAGGCCTTGCACCACTCGAAAAAGCTCCGCCGGACGGCATTGTGAGGAGGCAATGGAAGCGGAAAAAAACTTCTTTTTCGCTGCCTTCACCGCCACAGCATAGGCCCGATAGTGGGCTCTCAAGTGTGT
>NW_025335550.1:22465553-22656344 GCF_004798865.1 Varanus komodoensis | reverse complement strand
AAGGGCGTGAAGGAGGAGCCACAGAAGCGGAGCCCGGTTTTGGGGTAGGGATGAGCGGGTCTGATTGCATCAGAGCCCTATCCCAACGGAGCCTCCGAAGCCGGTTTTCGCGGTTCTTCCTAGCCTGCTTAGAGAAGGCTAGGCAATGAACACACTTATCCGTCCTATGCCCTTCCCCAAGGCAGAGGAGGCATAGGTCGTGCGGATCGGTCGGTGCCATCTTTGACCCGCAATCAGCACATTTGCGGAAAGCCGCCCGCTGCGCCATCGCAGAAAGGGGAAGAAAAGAGAGATAGTGCAGAGGGTAAGTATATATTTTTTTGGTTTTTTTTTTTTTTTTTTGAATCGAAGAAGAAGTGAGAGAGAACTACACAAGACGGGAAAAACGAAGTAACAGGAAAGTAGTTTAAGGGCAATATATAAAGAGAGAACCAGAATGGCCAAAGCGAAGGACGAAAGCAGCGCGAGGCACAGCGAACGGCGGTCGCAAAGACTAAACAAATGGCGGACGCTCCGCTCTTTATAGCCTGTGGGGGAGGGGAGCAGAGCTTCCCGCCAAAAACCATTAGCTTTCAATCTTCCGGCCAAAGGCACTGCGCAGGCGCAGCACCCATATGTGTGATGCACAGAGGCCACGACGAAGAAATAAAACAATTTAAAAAACCTGTTAATCCACAAGCATTTTTGATGCTTGAAAAGGTGGACAGATTTCTTGCAGGGGAGAGCCAATGTCTGGCTTTTACCTTAGGCTGTACAAAAGCAGTTGGGTGCTGTACTGCAGAAATGTGCAATCTCAAAAGGTGTGAAATTATAAAATACCCCCCAGACTTCAGTGATTCTGTAATCTCAAAGTGTGCATTTTGTTCTTTACATAAAAAACTGCTTTCACTCATTATATTTAATTGAAAACTCTAAATTCCAGTGTTTCAGTGTATTTAAAAACTAATGCTAATTAAGAGGCAATTAAGTTGGGTTTCATGATAAAAATAGAAACCCTTTGATCATAACATTATTTGCAGTTTTTGCCTAGCAAAGCTTTTTGAACATACTTAACAGATTAAAGACTGAAGTAAATGTAAGAGATTACTAATTCTATATGCTATTCCCACAAGCATCAACATTTTACACAGAAAATAGAAAAGACTGAAAGTTCCAAAAAAATGTGCACATGGCACAGGCATTTCTCTCCATTTATGTCTAAAGAAGCAGTTTCTACCTGCAGTTTTTACAAAGACATGGGATACATTTTGCTTTGCATCTTGGTTTCTTGATTACCTGTAACCTGTGTCACAGGTGTATGAGATATTAGAAAGGTACGTCATGCCGCTCATTGTATACATTCCATTGTTTATTTCCTTTGGGATGGAACATTTTACTAATTCACAAAATGGAGAAGAATCATTCCACCTGCCACTGGCCAGACACACCGTTTCTTCTTCACCCTTCAAAACATATCCCTTGTCACACCTGCATTTAGGCAAGAAAGCACATATAAGTACATACTCTTTATCAGTATCTTTCCTGTTCCATGAGCTCAAGTCCATAAATGGTATTCCTACCATAAAACTATGGGTGGAATCAGATGGCTCCCAATCATGTGGCGATCATACTTAAAACTTGCTATGCTCTGGTGTGCAAGTTGTATCATGTAATTCACACTGGTGTACAACCACCAGCTTTTTGTTAAGCTGAGGATTCCCATGCCTTCCTGTTTCCCCAGATTTCTGAACAGCTGCAAAGCAATGCATGGTCAATCGTGGGACCATGGATGTAGGCTGCCATCACACCAGCGATCATCACCACAGCAAAATGAGTCTTTAAGTGACTACTTTATGGTTATTATTAGGTATCTGATTCTAGACCTGTGTGAAGTTTACACTGGTTAGATGTTACATTTTGGAATCTAGGTAACATACAAAGGAAAGGTTAAGATATACTATTTTACATTCTCACTGGAATTTCTAGCTATGACTTTGTTGCCTTACCATTTAATAATGACTCATGTACACAAAAGTATGATAGTTGCCGCTCTATCAATTGCAATATTTTGTCCTAGCATTAACAGTTTTTGCACTTTTAGTGCAAAATGGTTTTTATAACAAGATAGTAAGCTGTTACTTATTGCTACTGCAGCAGTGCCATTGCATTTTTGAATAGTTTCAAAGTAAATAATTACATATTTCATACAGCCTGGCAACTACAGAATTTAATGTGTATGCAGAGCATTACACAGCAGTCATGTTTTATTTTGGGCAAAACCCATATGTGATGTTGTTGATGATAAAATGATCCAACTAATCCCTGCCTCCACCCAAACTCTAAATTGCAAACTCCATGAAATGAAATGAATAAGGTTCCATGTGGAACTAGTCATCTCCCACTAATTTCTACAGTGTACGATTTAGCTGTGATCTTTTCAAATTAGTAATGCATTTTTCCATATTCACCAATAGATAACAAGTTTCAAATACATAATGATCTTCCTACCTGTAGATCACTTTGCTACCATATGTAAAATTGGATCCATCAATTGCACCATTTTGAGGAATGACTGGGATACCACAGGAAACAGCTTGAAGAAAAATTAAATGTAAAAAAACAGACACCACCCTGATTAAACAACAATTTAAAAAACCCCTCCTTTTAGTCTAGTGTAATATCCCAGAAAAAGACATAAAAGAGAGCCCTAGTTTTATTATAGAATAGCCCAAAGACAGAGAAAATCTAACACCCAAGCTGTCATTGCAACAGGAGCACAAGGATTTGGTGAGGAAGAGAAAGCCTTGGATGATGGGAAGAAATGCCCCCTCCTCTAAAGCCATCCTGACTGCAATTCTGGGTCCTAATACTAAGCTGTACAGAAAATATCTATTGTACCTATCTTCTCAGGTCATGTATGCATTACATACGTTACATGCGCGTGCACACATGCATGCATACAGACACACAGCATAAACGTAAAGGATTTGCACAAGCAATTGTACTCTGGTGAGCGTGCTGAGAATTCTCCACATACAGCCAAACCTATGGCCCCCGGGCAGTGTCTGGGAGGCCATAGGACTATTTGCATCCCCAGATCTGAGGTTTTCTTCCTCTCTTTTCATCTCATAGTCAATGCAGCTCTTTCTGCATTGAAAGCAAACAACCCACGCATGGTGACTTATCATCCAGGGTCCCCTCCTGTAACATGTGAACTGGCCATTTTTATCATATTTCACTGTACCTCAGAGTGAGATTTAGCTGCAACAGTGGTAGTGGGGGAGAACTATTGTACTATGGCATTCATTAATTGTATTGTAGTGCTTTTGTTATGTTTATATTAATTGTCGCATTTTCAATTTTGTAAACCACCCCTGGGAGCCTGAGCTGATAGGAAGTGAAGAAATGAAATAAATAAAATCTGTACCTATCACAATAAACATGTGGGAAACAATACCTTCACAGTATGGAATCAAGTGGCTCCATTCCCCAGACTCCAAACATGTAACTTTATTCACTCCTTTCAGCTGGTAGCCCTTGTCACAGGAGAAACTGATTTCGCTACCAACACTGTAACTGTTGCCATGAGAGTGGCCATGTTCAGGGTCTCCTGGATGTTTGCATTTTACTGGTTCTTTGGAATCAGATACAAGGTAAAACAGAGCTTACTGACATCAGGTGTGGCTCATGTGCTTAAAAATGAAAACAAATCATGCAATATTTAAGCAGGTAATTTGGAAGGAAAAAAGGCCCAGTCACAAGAGCATGGGAAGCACACACAAACATTTTGAAGGACAATTCAAAGGACATTTCAAACGTTTGTGTTTGCAGACTTCATTGATCCTGGGCTACCCTGCACAAAGAGATATTTGCTTCCTTATCCAGTTCAATAATATTCCAATAATTCATATGCATTCTCTTTTCCTTACAGGAGAAAAGGACACAAATATTCCTTAACACACTGTCTTGTGTGAAATACAGTGGAATAGAAAATTAAATTCCAGACACATACTGACCTCCCTTTTGTTTTAGCACTGTGCATGGATGTAAGCTAAACCCTTATTTTCATAATGGGCATGATAAAAGAATAATGAAAGCAATCCATCCCGATGCATATCTGTTCAAAACACCCCTTTTTGGAACTGTACTGCAATTCTCTTTAGTGGAACAAAGCTAAAGAAATGGAAACGCTGTTCCTACTGAACTGTATCTTAATTATATTCAAGAAGACAGAAAAACAGTATTAGTCTATGTCTGCATTTTTTCTGCAAATGGTGGTGAAATAACATTTAGGAGAAAGTTAAAAAAGCAAACAGACTCATACTTCCTTGTATTAACTTTCCATTCTGACAGAAGGACTGTTATGATGAAGTCTGTGGTATCACCACTAAAGGTAGCATTATCCACTTGATGGCACTATCTTTCAGAATTTACTCCTAGAAAAACCATTCTGGCTCTTAATCTTTGCAAAAGATAATAAGTAAAAAGGGACACCTGATCATCATCCCGTATACTTCTCCGTTCTCTGCCAGAAACAGTTGATACCACAGAGAAAGGATCAAGTTTTCTGCCTTTTTCATCATACTAGCAGCAGTTATTATGCCCAAATTTTAAACACCTGGATTTTGCATCCCAGGCGATCACCACCACCACACAAGTAAATATGACAATCCGTTGTGACGTGTGGGGGAAGAACTTATCAAGGGGCTACCCTATTCAACAATACCTCCAGATTTATTGTAGCATGTGCTTACACCCTGATTTACACCTCTTCTCTTAAGCAGTGTGAATTGTTCTCATTAAAATCCCTTAAAAGTAGAAGGATCACTGCCAAAGTAGGAATGCTTAAATAAGCCATGGCTACTTCAAATGTTGATTTAGTTTCAAGAAAACTAAAAATAGGTTTTGTAATAAAGACTTATCAGTTGCTTCTGTTTTTTTAGGATAAAAAATAGTGTACTTGAAAACAGCATGGACTTCAAGGAAGAAAGCATCACTGTTTAGCCAGCCTCCAATTCCGCTGTACTCAAACTGATGCAAGTCTTGCCACTAACTTCAGCATTACCTGCATGGCAGGTAGCTTGGGATCTCAGAAATGTATTTGAACGGGAAGCCAGCCATAACTAAAACACAAAACTGCCAAGTTATGCAGAATACAAACTGTGGTACTCCCCCGCCCCATCCACTCATGCCCCTTTACCTGCACACTTCTTGCCATCACCACTATATGGGTAAATGCAGGTGCATATGTAGGACCCATTTGTGTTAAGGCAGGAGGCGTGTGGGTCGCAGTCCGAACCAACTGCACATTCATCAACATCTACAAAAAGAAAATGGCATGGGTGACAAGCTTCTTCTGCATGCACATGTTTGTGATTTTCGCTGGTCAAACTCTTCCCCCAGACACATCTGGATGGTGCCCTGCTCTCTTAAAAGCCTCCCCCTAGTCATACTTGCTGCCTCTTCAGTCCCTCCCACAACTCAAATTGTGCTGTCCCTTTCTCACTTTCTTCCAACCACAACACTGTCTTCTTCTGTGTAGTTGCACCCACTCTGTCCTCTCCTCCAACTGAAGCATACTTATATGACAGTTACATTTTTTAATTTGCTCAATAACCAATGTTATCTGGGTAGATTACACACAGTTGAAAGACTGAAATACCATACAAACAGAAGTATAAAATGCAATATTGAAAAGAATAAAATGCAATATGATAAAATGCAATATAATAACCCAAAGAGCATACATGTACCTTTGCTCCCATTCCACCTTTTCTATTTTCCTCCTCCCGCTCTGCCATTTTAATTTCTTCCTCACAACCCAGATTTAAATTTAGATTGCAAGGAAATGCTGATCTATATTGTGCTTATCTTACTCTCTAAATTGCCATATAAACTGCTGACACTAGATTTGTAACAATCATAGAAATATAATCTGTGGTTGTCTAGATATTGCTACTGTCTCAGAAACTCTGAGGCTGGTTTAGTATCTTCAAACAAATATAAAGACTTTCATGCTGCCAAGATCTATTAAAAACATTGCATGAAAAACTGAAGAAGGCCTGCATGTGCATACAACTGTTTTATAAATATGTAAAAAAACCCTATCAAAACAGATGCTGAGCAATGTCAAAAATGCAAACATGTATTTTTGCTATTGTAAGCAATGCCTCAAAAGCTATTTAACTAAGTTTAGCCTGAGATGTAAGCTGAATGACTTTCTGAAATGTATAAACCAACATGCTTTGAAGGAAAAGCCACATGGTGGGCCACATATATCCTACTGCCAGGAACTGAAGGGCTCACATCCAAAATCCTGTGTTGGCAAGAGGGACTGTGGCTTATGTATCTTGAACAACAGCTCCACATGCTTCTTAGCAAGTTGCTTTTGAAATAGAGGGCCCTTTCAAAAGCAATTTGTAATAAGCCATGGGAGAAGAATTCTTTTTGAAAGAAAACAGTTTTCAAGAATCCCTCTGGTGGATGCAAGAGCTCCAGCACATGGAAAGAAGCTCGTTGTGTGCTGGCCAAAATGCTTACTTAGCCAGGATGCTTAGTTTTGATTTGAGTCAATGAGACTTGGGGGGGGGGGCAGATAAACGAGCAGGGATTTTGTGTGCTGATATTAACAACACGGTCTATTTTGTTCATGAACTCACCAAGGCAAGATGGTGAAATAACCGTCCAACTGCCACTGTTTGTGCAAAGCATCCTCGAGTCCCCCAACAAGTAGTAGCCACTGTTGCACTGGTAGGTAACGGTGCTTCCAGCAACGAAATCCTCAGCAGTGTAAATGCCATTTTCTAAAGGTGGAGGCACTCCGCAGCGAATCCCTGCATGCAGACGATATAGGACGAGAATGAGGAGGTGAGGCATGTTTGCTTAATTTCTTCTTGATGTGAGTTTAGGACCATCAGAAGCTGCCTTAATCTAAGTCAGAGCATGGGTCCATCTAACCCAGTATCGTCGACACTGACTGGCAGAGTGTGTCCAGGGTTTCAGGCAGGGTTCATCTCCAGCCAGATCTGCACATGTCAGGGACTATATTGGGGCTTTCTCTATACAAACCAGGTGCTCTTCCACTGAACAGTGGCTCCTCTGCGAGCTGTCTTAACTGCTGGACAGAATATCATTTTGACTAACTTCACCTGTGTTAAGCCTACACAAGTCAATGTCTTTGCTCCAGGCTGTAATCTAGAGTTATGTGCTATGAAAAGGCGACTTCTCCACCTGACTACAGCCATACTGTAAGCTTCTTCCAAAACTCAAACAATATGGAAAAGCAGATTGCAAAGGGGTGAAGTGTGAGAAGAGGAGGGGACAGCTGTCATCCTGAAAAAGAACACATTAGCAGTGTGTAAACTTTGGTGCATCTGCATGTTCCTTTTTGCCAGATCCTATCATTTTAATGCTGTAACCCTTGTTCCATAATTTTCTCATGACT
This sequence comes from Varanus komodoensis, assembly GCF_004798865.1. NCBI lineage: Eukaryota > Metazoa > Chordata > Lepidosauria > Squamata > Varanidae > Varanus > Varanus komodoensis. Next base: position 22,648,921 of record NW_025335550.1, on the reverse strand, counting down.
ATCTACCTCTTATTGTCCACTGAATATAGCACATTCCATGAAAAGTGCTGTACATTTCAGAGCATTTTCAGGACCATGATTTATTTTTGTTTCTAGTGATTGCCTAAGAATTATTTTCTAGATGTGAGGGCAGCATACCTACGTATCAGAATTGGGGTATCACTGGATTTCTATATAGATGAACAATTACAAAGTTGAAGGCCACTTAGGCAGAAAGTGGCTGTTGAAGCTTTACTCTACCTTTGCTAACTACTTCTCTCTAATATTTTTTTTCTCTAGGTGGGGCTCTGGGTAGAAATCTACCATTGGGAGAAAACCAGCTGGGGAGAAACAATAAAGGGTAGGATGAGAAAAATGGGTACATAGCTTGAGGGCTAAAATGTCTTCTAAAGAATCAGACATTGTGCAGAAAATGCCTTGTGCAGAAAAGCTCTTATAGGAAAGTTCTTATTTTGTACATTTCTAAGAGATAGTTTCCTCCCCGCCCCCCCTTTTTTTTTTTTTTGTGGGGTGGGGGGACCCACCAATCAAACATGTAAAACTTCTCTGTGTAGTTTGTTGAGGGGAAGAAGAGCAGAAGCAAGTATTTTTCTGTTTATTTTGTATTTACTCATGATAGTGTACCGATCCAAGCACAGTATCATGAGACTAGTTCACCGAAATAGCACTTTTGAAGAGGACAGGACATGTAATTAGCAGGATCAAGGGTGATGTCAGATAAATGATCAAATTAAAGGGATCAAGGAAGCTGTGAAGATTAACTTCAGTCCTTAGTACACCACTGGACCATGAATCTACAGAGGAGTTTAACACTATAGAAGAGTTTAATGCTTGTGGCTGTCTAGCTTTCATCCTGAGGCTTTCTGTATAGAAACTTATTTTTTTGCAGATGCAAACCTCAAGATTAGGAAGACTACATACTTCTCTGCTTCCTCAATCCCAACTTCCAGACAAAATCTGGACAAAGCAGAAGCCCTTCAGTTCTCATAGTTTAACAAATAACCTTCGTTAACTACTAATTCATAAAAGAAACCTGGGAAGAGGTATGATGAAACAGGGCAGCTGAAGGTCAGCTTTAGAATCTGAGGAAGGGTCACAGAAACATAGACATGGAGTGGGTCAGAAGGGGCCTCCTGGTCCATCTAGTCTGACACCTGGCCCCAGCTGGCTCCGCTCATGACATGCCTACCGTGTGCATGCCTAGCCTATCCTTGAACACCCTCAGATCAGAAAGGGCATGATACCCCTGGTTTTAGGCAAAGAAGAGGGTGCGTGAGTGGGGAGTGAACTCTATGGCTAGAGATACCAATGTGCTTAAGCTGCCCAGTCCAGAAGAAAGGGTGGGAAGTTCTAATGGTCCCCTCCCTCTGACGCAGCACATACACATTTTTTAAAAAGCAAAAAGTACAATGTGAATGCAGAGAGGAAAGGGATGTCCAGAAAGGGAAGCAAGAACATGGGGAAATTCTAAGAATAAGACACAGAGGAACCTGAAACTTTCCAAATGATTTGAACTCCATGCCCCCATCCACCCCACGCCAGCAAGGCCAATGGCCTGGGATGATGTGAAACGACATTTGCAAGCCTCAGGTATTCCATCTCTGTTACACCAGCAACTGGACCCCAAACACAATTCCAAAGCAACCAGTTATTCTTTAATTTTTTTATGCCTGGCTGTGGAGCAGTAGATTAACCTGAACTCCTCCCTCCTCCTTCCCATTTCCTGCACAGTAGTGCTACCTCTCCCAGCAAGCACTGCTTCAACGATGTTTCTTAAAGAAGCAACTCCTCTTAGGGACACACTAATCTTGAGTTTAGCTAGGAAAATAAATGGAGCGGGGCTTCTAATTTTCTCTACCTCTTGTTCACTAGACAGCCTGCCAGGAAACTTCTCCTCCTGTCAATTTTAAAATCCATTTTGATATTATGACAGCCCTGTGCTTATTGCACAATCAAGTGCCTTACATAAATACACAGTGCTCTAATTGCAGGAGAAGAGGAACACAGAATCAGAGAGCACATGTGTCCTCTACTGTTCATTTTGTTGCACAAGTGCATGACACAGGCCACAAATGGGAGGGCATGCTGACCACATGCACTCTTTCTTTCTTTCTTTCTTTCTTTCTTTCTTTCTTTCTTTCTTTCTTTATGAGACTTCTATGCTGCCCCATTCGCCGAAGCCTTGGGGCGGCTCACATCCATAAATAAACTTCCTTAAATTAATATGGATTAAGAGTAAAAATTAAGTCGCCCTGGCCAAAGAATAAAATGAATAAATACTATTTACAATTAAAATGACATTTGAATAAAAAGGGCTTCGCCTGGCGCCGAAAAACAAATAACGATGGTGCCAGGCGGACCTCTCTGGGGAGCTCATTCCATAGATTGGGCGCCACCGCAGAGAAAGCCCTCCTCCGAGTACTCACCCTTCTAATTCCCTTCATGGAGGGTTCCTGGAGAAGGGCCTCTCCTGCAGATCTCAAGGGGCAGGTGGGCATATATGGACGTAAGCACTCCTTCAGGTAACCAGGACCCAAGCTGTTAAGGGCTTTATAGGTCATCACCAACACCCTGAATTGGGCCCGGACTTCAATGGGAAGCCAGTGAAGCTGACGGAGGACTGGAGTCATGTGAACATAACGCCCAGTCCCCATCAGCAGCCTGGCAGCTCTATTTTAAACCAATTGAAGTATCCGGACCGTCTTCAAGGGTAGCCCCAAGAAGAGCGTGTTACAGAAGTCAAGTCAGGAAGTCACCAATGCATGTGTCACTGTTGCCAGGCAGTCGTACTCCAGGTAGGGGCGCAGCTGATGGATCAGCCGAAGCTGAAAGAAAGCGCTTCTCGCCACCGCTGTCACCTAAGCTTCCAGTGAAAGCTCTGAGTCGAGGAGCACTCCCAAGCTGCGAACCTTGTCCATAAGAGGGAGTGCAACCCCATTCGGGACTAGGTTCAAATCACCCTCCCCAAAGCCCAATCCGCCAACCAACAGGACCTCCGTCTTGTCTGGATTGAGCTTCAGTTCACCTTCAATGGTTTTAACATAAAGTGTATGATAATTTGGACAATGCAGCCAGAAATAAGGAGGATCTGGGGAATCATTAAAGAAGAAGAGAAAGACATGGGTGGGGAGAAGGGAAGAAGATGCATTAAGGGTCAGGTTCCAGTATTGTTCTGCTTGTTTGGTTTTGTTTACTTTTTTGCTCACTGCAAATCTTGTAAAAATATTATTACATTACGTATTATTATATTACATTTATATTCCACCTTTCTTCCTCTTGCAGGAAACCCAAGATGGAGTACAAGGTTCTTTTCTTTTCCATTTTATCCTAATCACATCCTGTTACGTAGGGTCCATGACAGGCCCGAAGTCACCCAGTGAGCATCATGGTTGAGGAGAACCTCCCAAGTTCCACTCCAGCACTCTTAACCAGACTACTATATTGGAAAATGGATGCCAGGAAAAGAGCAAAAAATGAAATGAAGATGGAAAAAGACAAGAGAGGGATGAGAACAATATCACAAAACAGGTTTTAGTGCTTTTAAGGCATTCTTGCTGATAAAGCACAAGCAGCAGGAAAACGGTCATAAAAGTGGTGTGGAAAACAATGGAATACTGAGGAAGAAATGGCACCAGAGCAATGGCTGGAATGGACATCATGTTTGCCATGTGTAAGCTGGACACTGGAATACTGTGGAAAAATTCCTGCGCTGATCAGTCCTACGATAACAATATATTCTGAAGTTAGAATTCTTATGATTATTCACTTACTTTCACAGTGTGGAAGAGGTAGTGCCCACTGTCCTAAATTTAGACACTGCAGGACAGAATTCCCCACTATGCGGAAGCCTGGGTCACAGAAGAGGGAGACCTTTGATCCTGGCTTTAAAGCCGCAGATGAAGTTCTCAGGTGAGGTATGGAGCCTTCTAAGGACTGGCAATCTGAAAAAAAAAAAAAAATGCACAGACACGTTACTAGAGATACAACACATTTAAAAGCTTGCCTCTGACTTATGGTGACCTTATGAATGAAAGCCCTCCACATTGTCCTATTCACGACACGCCTGCTGAGCTGCATTACACAGTAGTTGAAATAAGGTGATTCTTCAGGTGAGCAAGGTTTTGAGATGGGAGTGTCATAGTTAATCCACCTGAGCCTTATGATGCAGCAGTAGAAACATGGATTTCAATGAGCTCCAGGCAGGGTAGGGTTACAACACTGCTGAACAACTTTAGCTGCTGAGGTTTTACTCCAACCACTCAAGTATTTAACAGTATACTAGCTAACCTGCGAGAGTGAAATATGTTTCTCAACCTCTTTTCAAGGATAAAGCATTCTCTGTGTGAACACATGAGCCTAAAACAATATTTTATCAGGGAAAAACAAAACAAAATCCCTGACTAAGGAGTCAGGACAAATTTAAATTACTGTTTCAATTACTGGAAATCTCTTCCCTCTGTCCCAGTCCTAAACTTCACTCTTTCAACATCTCAGTCCAGGAAACCATAAATATTTTGCCTGAGGTTCCAATGAACATTTATTACACAACACTGGAATTTGAGGAATGGACAGAATGTTCCAGTCATTAAATGATCAAATGTATCTATGCAGGCCAGTGGGCCAAGGGGGTGACTCTATCATTTCACATAACGAGCATCAACATGAATGATTGTCAATTTTTCTACCTTCAGAGAACTCTTTTTGCTGACCTGTCTGTCATGGGAAGTCTGTGCATTATAGCTGATTCTGGCACACTGTGAAGCACAATTAACAACGGAAGCTAAAAATGAAGAAAAGGTGATGCTAATGGTACAGGAAGACTGTTTGAGAAACTGGGTATCAAGATTCCTTGTCTTTTTCACCAAAGGACATTAGAAATAGAACACTGCAAACCAGTGCTAGTTGCAAAGACTGCACATCTTGGTCAGTGTTTATGCACTTAATTAGTTTATCAGTTGTGGCTACTTCAATGGGTAAAATGATGAGCATAAAGGTCAATTTACTACAAGCTTTTCCGCAGACTGAATTATACTAAAATCCTGGCAATTGCAACTATTACTCACACTTAGAACAGTGCTGAGCACTTCCTTTAGAAGAAAAACGTGGATAATCCAAAACGTTAGACAGATGATAACCAATCTGTTAATAAATCTCACCACCAATGGCTTCTTTTTCACTCTTCTACTGGGTGGTCAAACCCTTTCTTTGTTCACATCCAACATGCAGCCCCCCCCCCCCCCCCCGGGACTTCATTATAGTCCCTCATACACTGAGAAGGCATGTTGCAAAGAAAATCAGCAGTGGAAGAAAGACATGCAGTGATGCAGAAAATGCCTTTCAGGAAAGTTTAAGGAAAGCCCTGCTGGATCAGACGAGGGGTCCATCCAGTCCAGAATTCTGTACACCTAGTGGCCAGCTGGCTGCCCACAGGATCCCACAAGTTGGATATGACTGCAACAAGTTTTGCCCAAGTCCTTCAGCTGTACACAGGCACACTGCCTCTGCTACTGGAAATAGTGTACAGCCATCAGGGCTAGTAGCCACTGATAGCCTTCGGCTCTACGAATTTGTCGACTTCTCTTCTAAAGGCATCCAAATTGGCTCCCATCATTACATTTCATGGGAGTGAATTCAATAGTTTAACTATGTGCTGGGTAATGTTTGCCTACCATTGCTGGCTTTCTTACTGTGGTACTTCTGGAAGGCTTTGACTACATATCAGAATTTGCTTAAAAATAGCATGAACACCATTGCATTATATTGCTGTAACACTTTCAGGAGGTAGAAGTTCTAACCAGAACAGAATATGCTCTTGTAATCTATCTTCACTCTTCCAACAACCCCAGGAAGAAAATCTGGCCAGGCTAGTATGTTGCCCTTTTGGAGATCCTCTGGACAGGAAGTAGCCAAGGACTTCACCTTATAGTTCAAAAGAAAGGGGAAAATTTTGTTTAATTAGCACCGTTAGGAATCAAATACAACAAAACATTCCTCCTGCAAGACATTTAAGTTCTACCACCTCTTGTCAGTTTTTAAGCAATTTAAATATAGTACATTGCAGTACCTTATCAATATTGATTAGCCTGTTCACTAGTCTGTTTTATGCCCTGGGTTTATGTGACTTGTATAGCCAAAACAAAACAGGCCCATATCCTTACTAACACAATAAAGGAGAATGCTTATTTTAAGAAACAGAATTAGCTTTACCTGTTCTGGGGAGAGAACATAACCCCAAATATTGAGCTGGCTGATTGAACCAACAAAAGACTCAGCTGGATTAAATCCTTCTCCTCTTTGGTCCTGTTCTTGACCAAGAACTAATGCTCCACCACCTATTCACAAAAGACAAACAGCGTGAGAAGATGCAACTGCAGCTGTTTAATGAAGAACTGAATGCATTGTGCTGCTATTCAGTTAGGAACCTCAGTCAATCAGGTAGACTGCTGAGAAGGTGGGGCAGGTCTATGAAGATGAAGAGGTGAAGCTACCCAGGTAGGTTTTCAAAAGACGTCCCCTGAATTATATAGGTTGAAATAAATGAACTGAAATACTGGAACATAGTATTTCAGGGGATATTCACCACTGTTTGGGAATGCAATTTCTTTCCCCAGCATGTGGGAGATCAGAAGAGACTGATGAGCCCAAATCACAGCAGTGCTTACATGGGAAGTAGCCATATTCCCACCTTTATACTTTACTAGAGTGGCGTGAGAGTAGGTCTCATGAAACAAAGGTAATTTATGAGCCAGACCTGAGGAAATCATCTGATTGGCACAATTTAGGAAAGGATGCAGTTGAAAAATGCTTGTACATAGCCGTTTTGATCTATGCCACTTCTGCTTGCAATCCCGCTTCTTTTCTTTAAAAGCAACAACAAAGTTCCCTGTGCCGCATTGAAGTCCCTCCGCCCCACAGGCCAGTCCTAGACCCATACAGGTATCAAGCAGTCCCCTTTCAATGTTGGCCTGAATTACAGTATGCCACAGTCCTGTGATCTTGACTGATCCAAGCTGCAAAGTAAGGGACTTTATGTGGCTTCATGGCTGGAGGCAAGGCCACTATACCTGGAGCAGGCAGAACTTGAGTAGACCAAGACAATCATCTGACGCGGTATAACACAGTTTCTTACATTCATCTGTACAGTAACTGGGTCTCTATTTTGGTTTTTACACAGTGCCTAGTTATTGTAGGCACTCCAGAAAACCAACCACCCATCCGAACAGTTGAACTGGGCACTAAGTCTGGAAAGCATATTAAGAAAATCTGGTGGCATAAAAATGAATGAATGGCATAACAACAAGAAAAGGAAAAATAATTGAATAAATGTGAAGGAAGTCATTACCAGGGATTTCGGAGCCTACAGATAAGCCGCTGCCTCCATCTGAGGACTTTCCATCAATATACACTCTCCAGGCCCCATTGATGCTTGTCCAGGTGACAGCAATGTGATGCCAGTTGCCATCATTCACAGAAGGGCAATCTGTAATGCTCTCCTTCCCATTCACATAAAGAACCCATCTACATGCAGGGAGAGAGGGGTCGGGTAGGAGAGAGTGATTAAGTCATATGTAAACGTTTGTAGTGGTTTGTGTAAACCTCTTGAAAGACATTGTTTATCTTCCATGCAGATGCAAGAGGCCTAACACAAAACAGCTCAGCACTGCTCCACAGCAGCGCCTGAACTGGCACACCCGCAAGAGTAGAAAAAGATCTCACTGCAAAGTAAGAATAAAGGCACTGACCAAAGTATTAGCCTGAATTTAAATCAGAAAGGCAAGAAGGCTGGAAGTTCCCAAATGTCATTGCTTTTTAAAAAAGCAATTCATAACCACATCTCTAAACTAGGATAAGTGCTAGCAAGATGGTAAGCCCCAGCACCACATCATAGTGTCTGACTAGCATGTTTTCTGACAATTTTGTGCCCTCCAGATAGTTTGGCCTTCATCCCCATCAGGTCCAGCTGGATGGCCAATAGTTGGGAATCCAGGGAGACATAGTTCAAAACATCTGGGGGGATACCAGACTGGGCAAGGTGCTCATGCGCTCATGCTCTCGCTCTCTCTCTCTCATTCTGTGTGTGTGTGTGTGTGTGTGTGTGTGTTTAAATACCCTGACTTTCTACAAAATATGGTAGTCCAGGCAGATAACCAAACCATTTAAAAGTATTAAAACAACAAAAACATCAAATTCCAATAAAAACAATGACTGCAGAATAAAAACTGCACCCATTCTACAAACCCTCTTGCGGGACAAATAATAAAACATCAGTTGTCTGCTGTTGGAAGGAGAGAAGAAAACCTAGCCTTCCTCGGGAGGGAGTTCTATGGCTCAGGATGGCAGCCAAAAAGGCCCTCTTTCATGTTGTCACCAAATATACCTTTGATGGTCTGGAAAGAAGGGCCTCTCTGGAAGGAGGATTCTTAACGATGGAAAGAATCTGTTCTTTCAGGCAGCCCAGCCTCCAGCTGTACAGGTCATAACCAGCAACTTGAATTCTGCCCAGAAACAGACTGATAATCAGTAAAGCTACATTCTCCCTGCAAGCAGCCCCAGATAACTGCTGCCTCACAGCCTTTTCGACCAGCTCAAGTTTCTGAATAGTTTTCAAAGGCAGCCCCAGATAGGGTGAACTACAGTAGTCCAAATGGAATTTAGCGTAGGCATGTATGACTGGCCAGATCAGACATCTCTGGGAACAGATGTCTTGCCTCATCTGTGCAAACGCTCGTCAGGCCATCACAAAGTTCTAGACATCCAGGCTCAGGGCTGAGGCCAAAAGTACACCCACATTAAGAGCCTGAGACTTCATGGGGAATGTAGCCCTGTGCAGGACTGGCTGAATTGCTAACGCTGATGTGCCTTCTGACCGAGATGACCATCTCTGTCATTAAACATGGATCTGTTTGCCTTCATCCAGTCTACTACTGACATCAGGGTCTGATTCAGAACCAGAACAGTTATTTGGATTTAGCTGGAAAGAGAGAGCCAAAGGTGCAGTGGTAGGCCTCACTACTCCAGAGACACTGCTCATGTCCTGGGGCTATGCAACGTGAAAAGTAGCCACTGTAACTGGGCAAAGTTACATCCACTGGACGTGTGTCAAATATAACATCCAAATCAGCTCAGATACAATTGATTTTATCTGCAAAGATTACCTCTGTGCCAGCACTTAATGGGTTTTTATTGTCCTCGAGTTAAAAAAAAGTATAGGTGCAAAAAGAAGTTGTGTGAATACTTCAGATAAAGGATCCTGAACACTAACATTTCCAAAAGCTGATTAATGTCATGCCTTAATGATGCATCTCTGTTTTGTTTCTTTATGGAAAAGTCCAACCACACAAGAATACATGCATTTTATAATAGAGAAGTCATTACTATATGGTTGATAACAACTTTTTTTAAAGATCCTAACTACCTGGATGAGGTTACAAAACACAATTCTACCCAAAGAAAATTATGCCCCCACGTGCCACTTCAGGAATACTGAAGACTATCTAGAAGTTAAGATAGTACTGCTGTTATTTCATATACCCGTTGTAATCTGTAAGCAGAAATGCATTGTCACTTCCATTTTCCACTGCATAAGAAATTGGAGTCCCGTAATTAGTAGCATCCGAAGATTTCATCCAGAATGCACATGTGATCTCAGTTAATGAGGGGAGGACACTGTCAAGCATAACATAGCCATAGATCCCAGAGACTTCAAAATCCAGATTGAATCCAGAAGACTGTTCTGCAACAAACAGGAAAAATGTTCAGTTCTGCAGTCTATGTTCTACTTTGCTTTGTTTCAAAATATGTTAGTCTTTAAACCAAATATAGAGAACTAGGAAGGCCATTGGCCTTTCACAGGCATCTACACGGACCACAGAGGCTGGCTGATCCTAAAACAGCACTGCTATCTGGCTCCAGTTCAAAGTTTCTATACTGAAGTATATTCCCTCAATGAAAGTACAATGAAATATCTAGAGATGCCTGCACATAAGAAATCTAGCCAGTTAACTCCATCAGTAGACAGACAACTTTTTTCTCCAGGGATATCATGGCACATCTGCATCCCTCACCTTTTATCTACAGTCTCACCATGGGATTAGAAACAAACTGTTTGCTGTTTCTCTTTATTATCTGCATTTTACATTTAGCAGCTGTACAGACCATGGGGAAAGCAATCCTATAGCCCATACATACTGTTTGGGGGCCATAGGATTCTTCAGATTCCCAGAACCAAGGTCAGAAACAGAGCTACAAAGGTTCATTTGCCAGTCAGGTACTGCAAAGATTAGTAGAGGGAAATGTAATAGTATGCAAATTACAAATGTGTAACAAAAAGAAATGTTCAGAGATATTTGAGTCACCTTTTCTCTTTCTCAAAGTATAGGTGTATTATCTTTGACTGCAAGCACAAAAGCTACTTGTCAGCTACAGCATGCCAGACAAGCCATGAATGGGGGAACTCCTTCCTAGATAACAAGTACTTGGAAGAAATCCCTACTGGAGCTCTTTGAAGTTGTAGAAAATGCAATTACAATGGAAAAAGAAAGAGTTCTAAATACCGTTTTTCACTATGCAAACAACGTATGTTCTTCAGGTCAGTGAATGAAATATTCAATTATTATGCTGCTGCTAATTGCAAAATCTGCTATATTCATGGAAAGCATCTGGTGTCAGTTCAAGCCTGCACAAATGTTGCCAAAAATACTTTGCTGATCATGACTTTTGCTAATACTTTGGTCCTGTGTACCTGTTTCACACCTGCTGCCTGTAAAGCCAGGGGGACATTTACAAATGTACGAGTTCAAGGCATCCACACAGGTTGCTTGGTTTGCACAGGGATTGGATTCACATTCATTGATGTTGACTTCACACTGAATCCCTGTGTATCCTGCAGCACAGTGACATCTGTGGACAAGAAACCAAAGGGCTTTTTAGTGCTGCAGCAATAACAATGAAATTGGTATTTTTACAATACAGTGTAGGATAATGAGGAACTAAAAACAACAAAAACGAGGAAGCAAACCAGGGCAAATAGGTACCACCCATTCATATGATCACATGACAAGCTGCAAAATACAAAACCAACAGTCAGTGTATAGGTCTAAACTACAAATGATGCTAAATTCTCTGTTTTCCAACCCTGAGTTGAAGAGTCTGCTCCCTGTGAGTCCATTCTGGATCACAGCTGCAACGTCCAGGCTTTGGGTCTAGTGGATCTGGATCGACTTTTTGGCGGCTACAGCAAAGGCCCTTCTGCAGTCTTCACAGCCTTTATTGGGAATGAAGGCCACTGCCCTTGATGCTGCTATATCAGCATGATACAGCTGGAGGAGCTGGCTAACCCTGGAGCAGGAGAATGATCCTTGATGTGAGGAACTGGGGCCACCAAATCTTGGTGTGAAGGGATGATGTCACATGCCAGGACTCGAGGGACTACTATTCTGGACCCAATCCAAAGGTTCGGTTCATCTTTTTGGATTTTCAGAGGATGTTTGGGCAATATATGCACTTACTTCAGGGCATTTTTGGAGCGGATTTGGGTGGCCATGTTTCTGCCCATTCCTTATATGCTTACCTACTAGGATCTACTATTGTATTAATTGTATTTAAAACACAAAATCTAAAAAGAAGTTCATAGATATGTATTATGTACTTTCATGATAACATTGCTATTCAGACATCGCTTGCTGGCTGGAGAGGGGGTTGTCCAACTGGTAAAGTTCTTAGAGTGTTCTTGACACAAACACTACCCTTTAACTTTTCTTTAATTCACACATGACTATCAATGTAGACTATGCATTCATTCAATAGTTCCACCCACCCACATTCATTGAACACAGTGGCACTGCAGTGTACATTATGGTCCATTCTTCTTCTTCTCATAGAAACGCTAATGTTATATCAATCTTCTTACCTGTAGCCATTGATACCATCTTTGCATGTGGCTCCATTTTTGCATGGTCTACTGAGACATTCATTAATGTTTTTTTCACACAAGACACCAATAAACCCAGTAGGGCACTTGCAAAGGAAACTACCAATCTGATCTTCGCAGGTAGCTTTGTTTAAACAGGGGTTTGAAAGACATTCATTGATCTCTGTTTCACAATGAGTACCTGATAGAAAAGCATAAACTGCATGAGAAAATAATCAAATTACAATAAAATCCATATGAAATTATCATCAGGCATTTTCTGGCCTTCCATATTAAAAAGAATACACAAGGTGAGTGCGGGAGGGATTCCCACCAAAATGCTCTTAGCTACTGAATCTTCCCGGTAACATGCTCCATGCAAGCATGAAGTCCATATATATGTGATGGATAGAAACCCCAGAGAACTAAAGAATTAAAAAAAAATCTTTTCAGAAATGAAAGAGAAAACAATAATTCATTCATTACAATTGATTAAAAAGGAAGAATACATTTAGCAATAATGTCTGACTACATTCCTTGTTTTCTTTAATTTTAATCTCTGTTGACGGGTAAGTGTACTGGATATGTGAAACCTATGTAATTTCTTATGTGATTTAATAAACACCCCTCCCCAACCGCGCCTTGCACTAATTATTCCTTTGGTATGATACACTTGGTAATATAGGAGATACAAGAATCAATTATGGTAGCATATTAATGTTTAAAATCTTTGCCAGCCTTTGCATTTTCATGTTATAAACTTCTTATGTGCTCCTTTATCATTATAAATAAGTCTTCAATGGTACACATTATATTTTCATGAAGGGTTATACAAGACTGTAAACATCTGAGGTAGAGATTCTCAGGAAAAAATGGCCTCGTCAGCATTAAATGGCATGCCACAAAGAAAGCCCAGAAGCAACAGTCAAGGGAAAAATGGCAACTGTTAATACAAATAAAGTGATTACTTACCTGTGAATCCTTCTGCACAGGTGCACTGGTAAGAATTGATACCATCCACACAAACTGCTTCATTCAGGCAGGGATTGGAACTGCACTCATTTATATCTTCTTCGCATCTTAAGCCTTCCAGCAATAGCGGTGGCAGGGTGTGTTTATACATGTAACATAATACATACATATTTACAAGCTCATAAACAGACTTACACATGGAAGAATCCTGAAAACACTTAAATGAACACACCAGGAACACAGTCATTAATAATTTTTAAACTTACTTATTAGTAACAAGCACTCATCTTTCATTCGCCCCCTTGCCACATATTATGTAGCTGTTTGTGCCTTTCCATCCATGGATTTTCAGGTTTCCAAGTGGCTCCTCTGGCCATTACTCAATGCTAGGTCTCCACAGCAGAGAATTCCCCAAGCTGAATGGTGCTGGCATCATGATCAAGTACAGCCAGGCACAGGAGAACCCCTTTCCTTCTGCAATGCCAAGCAAGCAGCAAACCATTTGAGCTCCCAATGAGCTACATTTGGCTTGGCTGGTCATATCTTATGCAGGGATGCTCTATGGCATGGAATAGCATGTTTTAGGCAATATCTTTAATGCAGGGGGACATAACCCCAGAGGGCTGCATGTGATGCAGGCTGGGGGATTCCCCCTCCCAAGCAATCCTGATAAATATTGCTCTTTCCTCACTGCCAGTGCAGAAATAATCATCTGTATATTGAGGGAGTGAGTGGACAGTACAGGTAGGGGTAATTTGGGGGAGAAAGAGTGGTTAGGGCACCCATGGGGAGTTCTCCTAAAGGCCTTAAGGGGCACAGGAGGCTGCAGCGATCTCTTTTACAGTGCTTTATAAGCAGCTGCTTTATAAAAAAAATAGAAAGACAATTTTTGAAGACTTTAACTTAATGTCCCAGTTCAGATGTAACACTAAAACATAGTTAAGCTCTATGGGAATGAATCTGGGTCAATCTTGGACCTGCAAGCTTCCCTCTCCTCTACTGTGGTCATGGAAAAAGAAAAAGCCTGGGTTGTTTCAATAAACTATAGTTCAACAATTATCTGCTGTTGTTGGACATAACATGAAACCATGATTAGTTTAAAACCAGAAGTGGACACTTCCAATTTCTTTTCTGCAGCTGTACCATAGGAGAGGGAAAAGGAAAGTAAGAAAGTAGGGAGTAAGAAACGAAGTACAGAAGCTCCAGTCTTGCATAGGCTTGGCTTTTGCAGAACAAAGCTAAACTGTGGCTAAATGTTAATCTGAACCATGTCAATGAGGAATAGGGCATTTGTACATACATGCAATGCACACCTTTTTTCTGAGTATGTGGAATTAGCAGTATAGTTCTTTGCATTCAACTATCAGAGGTAATCTATCTGTCCAACTCCCATACAGCCCTCAAATTCTGACCATGTACAGTTGACCAAATGGTGACATGATTCATTCCCTCTCACTCATACAGAAGAATTTCAATTGATTTTTCACTCTGACCCCAATTCAGGTTTCAGCCAGGTGTTCAGTTCACAGTTAAAAACCATGGCTTGTTAGTGCAGCTGGGATCACATATCACTGTAACCTTGAATTCAACAACCCATGGGTTAAATAAACCACGGGTTAAGATCATGTCTGAAGCAGGTCTTTCAGCTGCAAATGACCCTTCTCCAAGCTCCTGGCATGCAAACTGCCCTCACAAAAGTGCAGATATTCAGCAGGCTGGGGGGCCACAGAGACAACCATGTTTGGGCTGTAGCCTCTGACAGTTTATTTGCACTGCAATCACTTATGCAGGCAACATTGTATAATCAGAACTATACAAATGCATGTGGCCACATCACACTTCCTGCACACTGCTGGAATAAAAAAAAATATACTAAAGGTTCTCTCATCAGTTCACTGAAGAGTTTCAATCTCAGCAAGAGAGAAGCAGAGTCCATAGAAGGCAAGGGATTTTAAAGAGGAAGCAAAGATGACCCACACTTCTTTCTTAAAGTATGCAACCGGCCTAGTTCATGGTTTGTCACCTGAGTAGCCTGGCTGACACTGGCAAATGAATGTTGCAAGGCCATCCTTGCAAATCCCTTCGTTCAGACAGGGGGATGACTTGCACTCATCAATCTGCTGTTCACATTTTAAGCCTAGAATACAACCCAAAACAACACAAAAGAAAAATAAATAAAAGCCAAACAACCACTCAAACAAACATAAAATAAACATACTTTTTAGGAAAAGTTTAAGAGGGGCACATGAAAATGGGCTATGTGTAAACTACAGGACACCATGCAAGGGACATGCAGCTTGACTGCATACATGTCTATTCAGACGTGAGTTCACAGAGGGCTGTTCCATGGAAGGGTATATCATAGCAGTGGCAAACTTCAAGCATACAGGTTCTACTTCATTTTTTTAAAAAATTACAACCCTAAATCTACCAACAAGAACCAGGTACAAAATGCATACAGTTTGGATGCGCGAAATAGTTTTGAGCACTGAAGCTGCACAGCGCTCAGTTATTCCACCGACATACTTCATTTCAGCAATTTATTTGTGGAGGGAGGAAGCTGGGGAATTCATTTTATTGTTTCCATTGTTTAATACTTTGGAGTTAAATTTTTTTTGCCAATCTACTTCATATCACCAGAGATCTGCCAGAAAATCCTGAACTACCCTGTGCCCAATCCCAGCGTGTAGAGATGGAGCCTACGTCAGCGAACTATATGTCAGGAGTGGGTAACTTGTGGCCTTCGAGATGTTCTGGATTACGGTTCTCATCAGCTGTACATAGTGCAGCCAATGCTGAGGAATGATGCGACTTGGAGGCACAAGTTGCCCATCTCTGCTATACACACTTGGTGGGACACACACGGTCAGGCTGTACATCTTAATAGCAATGGGAAAAGTTCATCATGACTTAATTTCCAATTGCTTTCAGTGAGTTAATACACAAAATACTTGAGCTAAGAACCACCAGTGCTGATGAGGTAACGCAGACACAGAGCTCAAGCTGAAAATACTGCCTAAAACAGTATGTTTCTCACCTGTAACTAAAGGTATTTTAAACTGTATGCTCAGTATGCAGATGTCACTGAAAATGCTATGGTAAAATACAAAATAGACCTAATCCAATAGAAGAAAAGAGGAATATTGGCATAAAATAGAAATGCAAAATGCAGGGGATATGCAGCCTAGAGACTAATAGCAAGAACTCAGTGCCTCACATCCTCTGCTAGCATGGAGTCTCTTTCACTCATATAGCAATTTAATAAGTGAACCCGAATCCAACAAAATTCTTAAATTTTCACTAGCTTTCTCAAAATCTTTACTGGCCCACCAAAATTTATATGTTACAGTCCATCTCTTCCATATCTGCTATGCTTTTTGTTATGTAATTTTACATTCTTAAAATTATGGCACTGCACAGCAAAAACCTTTCTGCTAGCACCTGCAGTGTTGTTAATTAACAACACTCTTGTTAGCCTCTGAATCAAAGACAGTATGTCAATCATGGACAGATGTACTTTAAGGATCACCATTGACAATTTGAAATCTACTGAGCAAAAACTTCCTCAAGCTGCTAGTATTTCAAGCTGATTCTTTACCTTCAAATCCTTGTGGGCACATACAGATGTACCCACTTCCAAGTTGTTTGCAAGTTCCTCTGTTATGACATGGTTGCAGGAAACATTCGTGGAACACCTGTTGCCAATGGGATAACACAACTTATTAACAAACCTGCAACGAGGAGCAAGACTGCCGCAACTGCAAGCAATATGCTAGCACACCCTTCCCAACCATCCTCTAAGTGATGTTACAGATATGTCATTATTCCATATATCTGCACTGTTGAATCTGCCCTCAACATGGTCACAACAGCATTGACATGGTATTCTAACATCATATTCTGTAATCCCTTGCTAATGCAGCAATTCTTTATTTGGTGGTGCAAGAAATATTGAGTCTAGGTCATGCAAATTATTTAGATGGCATTTCTTATCTATCAATCTATCTATCTATCTATCTATCTATCTATCTATCTATCACATTTTTATACTGCCCAATATAGAAAGCTCTCTGGGTGGTTCACTACTTCAGTGCTTTCTGCAATCAGCTAGAATTGGAATTAGAACGGCTGTTTCAAACCGCACTAGAATGTCAACAATCAGCCCCTTAAAAACATCAGTTGGGCCCATGAATGTACTTTGAAAAAATTCCCTGGGTGCTGCAACTAATTGGCTCATCTGGGATGGGATGAAGAGGAAGAATCAGAAAAATATTCTTCTCCTTCTCCTTCCTCCTTATTTCTGTTTGTGCATGCTTGAATAGCTTTTCTCTTTTTACTCTCTCTTTTTCTGGCTCCTCTTATCTTTGGCTCTCTGCTCCCCATTCTCTCTCTTTCAAGTTGGTTCCTCTTTTTGTTTTCTTTCTTTTTTATCTTTCTGGTCCCTCTTGCATCCATTCTCTTTGGACATTCATATTCTCTCTCTCTCTCTCTCTCTCTCTCTCTCTCTCTCTCTCTCTCTCTCTGTCTAGACTCCCCCCACCACTGTGCAAATGAATCATTCCATTCACTTGCAGAGGGGAAGATTTGCTTGGTAGACACCTCAGGATGGGCACACAGATGTGATGGGCCTGGGGGTGCCGCATTGGAAACCTCTGCAGTAGTGCAGCATTTGTCCACACTGGTCAGACTTCAGCTGTGTCTTATTGGGTGGGAAATGCCACACAAAATAAATTTTTGAAAAAGCGTGAGGACAACACTGAAAGGACTGGAATCGAACCAACTGGAAAGGTGATTTTTTTGGTTTCACAGAAAATTATAATAAACACAATAATAAAAGGAACAAACATTTATCCAGAGATATACGTTCGTGCGGATGCAACAAGGAATTATTCAATAGTCACATCAGCTGCTTTCAAAATCTCTTGGCCTTAGGTTTGCAAAGCTCTGTCACAGAACATTGGTGGTGTTCCAATGTTGAAATATGTGTTGACTGCAAAAAAAACTGCAAGTGAGTTTTAATCTCACTGTTATTGTTAGCTGTCTTGAACACTATTTTTGGCAGAAAGATGGGACAGAAGTCAAATAAATAAACTAACCTCAAGGATGTGAATAACTATGATTTAGTTGCATAAGAATATACATTCATATCTTTCATGACTTGCATGACTTCATCTGATTTCAATTTTGGTTTAACTCTGCCATTTTGCATTGTCTGAAATCTGTCTCATATGTTCATCTTGCTTGGACAGAGCTATACTGTTTACCTGAGGTTTCATAAGCAAGCTGTACTTAATGACAGCAAGGGAGAAAGATTCTGAGGCTCATGAGGGAGAAGATGCAGAAGAAAGTAACACCAAGAATAAAGTGTTGAAAAGCAAAACTAAGTTTGCAATAAGCGTTGAAAAGGTCTCAAAATGAAAGGCATTTTTGACACTCATGGTTTGGCTGAGCCCTACAACAGTAAATTGTGTGCCCGAAGTCTAGACAGCAAGTGTGTTGTAGTGTTTAGAGCTTTGGCCTAAGATTGAGGAGACACATCCTCAAATTCCCAATTAGCCATGGAGATTAGCCATGAAGATTACTGAGTTACCTTTGGGCCAGTCAGTGTCTACATTTGCAGCATTGTTGTGAGGATAGAGGTGTGCATGAATCATGAACACTGCCTCAAGTTCCTTGGAGGAAAGATGGGATGTAAATTAAATAGAAGGAGGGGAGGAGGTAATGGAAGCAGGAGGAAAAGAGAAGGAGGAGGAGTAGATTAACATTGCAGGAGATGTTTTTACTTTTAATACTAATGCCGACTTTAGAAGTTTATGATGTTTGTTCTTGCCTGGCTGCTGACTTTGTGGTTCTTGCTGATATTTTCTGGAGCAACTGGCATCACTACACTGTCCTCTGCTGCAGCGAAAGTAGAGCCAAAACCTAAATGGGAAAGACATGAAAGCAACTATAAAAATTCTACTGACAAGATCCCTTGAGTCAAGGTCATGACATAGCCAATGATGCGGCAATAGAAAAAGCATCTAACCTGGCATGCTGGGATACTAATAGAGGTGTTCAATCTACAACCAATGACATACTCAATTAAAACATGAGTTCCCACAGCAACAGAAAAATTACTCTGCCTCAACTGGGCTCACATCTCTGTTGTCTTTGAGCTGAATATTAGATACAAAGTAATTAGGAGCTACCACATTATTAAGGCCAATCTGGGTGTAAACATATGTGTGTTTAAATTAGGATATGCCTCATGTGTATTTGCGTATAATAAAACCAGTGTGGTATGGTGGAGTGTTGGACTAAAACATGAGAGATCTGGGTTCTAGTCCCCATCTGGCCATGCAGCTCATTGGAGGACTTTGGGCCAGTCACTTACTCTTAGCATAACTACCTCATAGGATTGTTGTGATGATAAAATGAAGTGGAAGAGCATTTTAGATCCCGGAGAAGTTTGTCAATGCAAACACAATTAAAAGAAATTAATCTTGCACTGCGAGAGAGCTTTTGCAATGTCTGCAGAAGAAGCAGCAATGATGGAGCTAAGGCTTCTTAACTGCTTCAATGAACTACTTTCATCCAGGGTACCGAAGAAAAATAGAGCTCTGCAGGAGCTCAGAGAATTCAGTCTGCCTGATGAGATTGCTTGTATGGTCCAAAAGCAGTATCCTAAAATCTGTCTTTATACTCAGGTTTTATACATGTGCTGAATTAATCATGTGTTGAATAAAGTTCTAGAAATGCCTTTGGTCCCAGCTGATTGAAAATATGGGGTTGGGTCCAACAGTGTTATTCAGGCAGCAAAAGGAAAACAACTTGCAGAATGGATTTCCCCTTTCTCTCTGCAGACCCCTTCCCACACCCCCCATCTGTTCTGGGTTAAGGTTAGGGCTTAAGAAGATATTTAAGAGGGTGCTCAGGAGTTGCAGGGGCAAACAGAGTACAGAATAGTTCTATTATGCAAGCAGATGACCATTCACGCTACTGTTGGACCCAGTGCATGAGCTATATGCAGAGTAGGGGAATGGAAGGAGGGCTAAATATGTGAAAGGAAATGTATCTTTATTAGCAGCCTATGACCCAAGCACCTCAGTATTTTGCCCTTTGGAGGGTAGGGTCAGTTTCCCATCTATCAGCTCGGTAAAGACTAGGAGAAGAATCATCTGAGACACAGGACGCTGCAGGTTGATTCCAGTTGACTGTAACCATCCCTCTGAAAGATGCTGCTGCTAGTCCATCTGGTCATGGCACGATGAAGAGGCCCTTTGGTGTTCATTGTTGCCCCACTCCTTTTATTCTTGACTGGTGTGAAAGGAGGCACAAGACCTGGGCAGCTGGTTCCTCCTTATCCACCATGCCCCCTTCTCCTGTGGGGACAGTCCAGCTACTCCTTAAACATACGTTAAGAAGACTGTGTGGAGAAAGAGGCCATCCTTCCTACTGGATAGCTATCTTTTCTATTTGGATTGCCATTTTTTCACATCTGTTAGAGAAAATAACTTACTTGAGCAGTCTGTTATGGATCTGGCACCAGTCATGGTGGTAGTTCCATAAAATGGACAAGAGAGGCAGTAGGACTTTCCTGGATCAGGCTGATAATAGTCCCTGGGGCAGGGATGACAAGGCATTAAACCAGAACGAGAGAATTCTCCAGCTGGACAAGGGACTGCAAAGTGCAAAAAACACCCCTTTTAATGCTTGACTATACCATCTTCCCCAACAGCTTTTATATAAATACTAGAGACTCTTCTGATTAAGGCTACTGTTTAGATGACCTGGGAAAAAGGACAAGATTGAGGATTCAGGACCAAACTATACATCTAGCCCTTTTAAAACTTTTAGCAAAGACTCACATTACTAGGTCTTCACCAAATATCTAGTTTGATCCTCAAATGAACATTTACATCCTCAGTCCCACACATGTTTACTTAGAAGTAACTCTCCCTGAGCTCAATCAGACATACGGCTGGGTAATCAAAATGCATGCAGGGTTGAGAGAAACATGGCAAAAAGGCAATATAAATGAGATACTAATTTCTCACCAAGTTTCTGTAATGTAAAAAGTGAATGAATAACAGCACTAATAATATACAACGACATGTTGTTTGACCAATGATAACTGCTAGAACTCACTAGGAAATATTGGCCAAAAGAAAAGAAAAAAAAAGAACACTTTGGATTTTACACACTTCTTGGGAGTTTTCAGGTGATTTATGTTTCCAATCCTGTCTTTTCCTCCCCCCACCCTGAAATTTACAGGCTTGATAATCAAGGTAGTAAGAAAGACATGATGTATGCTACTTCTCCAAAATATTCCAGTTATGCAGGGATCAGAAAAATGAGGCTATACTTCACAGTATTTAGCAACAAGCTCTTTCCTGGAATTTAGATGTCACAAACCTCCACATGCTGATATGTCTACAGCTCCTCGCTTGACTGTTGACATGTTTTCTGGGCAAGAAATGCAGTTCTTAGATCCAGTTGTAGGCTGATATTTGCCAAGAGGACATGATTCACAGATCTCAAGGCCATTTGGAGAATAGGTTCCCGGCTTGCACTGAGCTAATTATATAACAACAGTACATCAGAATTGAGCAATCCATAACTTCAAAAATGAATCAAGGCCAACAGCAAATAATACACTAATCCAATGGCAGAATAACCCCTGAACCAAAGTGTTACCAGCTATTGATAATCCCAGGGGATATGAGTATTGCAACAGCTTGCAAAATCCAAAGAGTACAGAGCATCTGCCACCAGTAAGAACGTGTTTACAGTGAAAGCTGAATATTTTGTTTAAAATGGATCATCTGAACAATGTATTGTACCACAAAATAACATGAAAGTTCCAAACTAAAGCATCTCATTTGACAATTATTTCTGTACAATAATAGGCATTTCTGATTCCATCAAAAAGGTAGATCACCTTGGATAAAGAGTTTAAGGAAAAAACAAAGCTTTTTCACTACTTAAGCTTCTTTAAAGTTCAAGTTGTAGATATTTTAATCTGCTGCTAATTTAATCTGACAATTTTGTGTCCTCTTATGCTGGTTTTATTACTTTAACTGTTCCGAAGTACCCTGGAAACCATTTATTGGAAGGCCAACATATATACCTCAAGAAGCATACAAGGCAGAGCAATTTCATGTCAAAGATCCTATGCTCCACTGGTAGGTGCCAGGCAGGTGGAGTGACAGAGCAATCTTCACCTCTCCCTTTCTGCAGTGTGGCGTTATAGGATGAAGGCAGTGACAGGAGCTGCAAGGCTTTCACTTTGAATGGATTCTCAGGGCTTCGCTTCCTGGCTCCTTTCCTCCTCATCTGCATCCTTAGTTAAGTTTGGTGCTCTCCCCTTGGGGGAGGAAGTCACTGCAGTGCTGTGAGTGGTGGGGATGGGGAATCTCCATTCAAATTTCCCCTGCTAAGTGTGATGCTCCCACTGGAGGAATCTTTCTCTGAAGAGGACCCAGAGCTCCCAGAAACAGACAATGCCAAGGTGGCATCCATGTCAGGACATCTGGGGAGGCCTAAGACCTTGGGGAGCACCCTGGTCAGTCCCCACAGGAGGAGGGGAGTTCTGCCTCCAAGGCAGAATCTGGATGGCTGGCCAGCATCTGTGAATGCCATCTTCACAAGAGGCAGGCAAGTGGGGTTCCTGCAAGAAGTGCTGGGTCACGAAGGAGGACTCTTCAGGACCAAGGCCCTCCTCTTGGACTTTTTTTTTCCAGAGAGCTTGTAATGCAGTGAGTCAAGCTCAGAAAGTTCTGACTATACCAGCCTTCAGTTTCGGCCCAGCTAGCGCCTAGTTTTCTGGACTTTGCCTTGTGACTGATCCTCTCTGCTATGGACCCATGGACTTGTTTTATTCTGCTTTTGCACTATGACTGGTATCTGATTGCCTAACTATGCCTTGATTCTTGCTTGTATCTTGACCACTCCTGCCTTGGTCTGACTCATACAGGACCCTCCCTGTGCTTGACTATTAGCATGATTTGTTGCTTTGCATTTTGGATGGCCCCTTGATTTGCTCTAAAGCAGCGTCTAATTCAGCCATAGCAGGACAAGGCACTACTTCCACTCTTACAGAAGAATCCTGGGAGGAATTCCTCTCTAACACAGAAATCTAGGCAAAAAGATTGTCTTTTCCATATTATCCTTGATAATCCTTCTGCAACGTTTTATGGAGTACAGCAAAAGAACTGTTTTGTTGTGAGCTGCCCTGAGGCTTTGTTGCGATGGGGGCGGCATAGAAATGTTTTAAATAAAATAATAAATAAATAATAATAAACTGTGTTTTTGTTTTGTGTAGTATTTTGCTCATTACAAATTTCTTTTTCAAAAACATTATTTTTAAAAATACAAACATTTAGAAATGCAGTTTGAAAAACTTATACATAGTTGATTATAAATATTATTACACGACTGCTAACCTCTCACCTTTACATTCTGATACACTTCTGGAATGGAGATATTCAGTGTAGGTAGCAGATGGGCAATTCTTACATTCTAACTGCCCTTCCTCATCCTGGTAAGATCCAATCCAGCAACTTTCACATGCATGATGCTCCAGAGAGTAATATGTGCCCAAAGGACAGTTAACTGTGATTTAATCAGATGAAATATGACATTAAAAGGCTAGGCACGGAACACATACTTAATACCTTGTATACACTAATTGCTTACAATGCCCTAGTTGTCACCTACTATTTCAGAAGGAAATGCTTTTCCATGCAAAAAATCCTCTTACATGTAGAAAAATTGGGCTAGTTGAAACTAAGGAGGAACCAATCAATTTCAAGATGTACCAAAATATAGGGAATGGGTGTGATCCAACCAATATGAAATAAGGTGTCGCCATCATGCAGATGACACCTATCGCTATCTTTCCTTTTCATCAAAGCCAGGTGAGGGAGTATTATTCTGAACCCAGTAGCAGGGTACTGGATTGGGCTGCATGAGCAGCAGTAGCCTGAGACTCAATCCAGACAGATGGAGGTACTTTTAATGGGTAGTTAATCTGAGTAACTGATGTTCAGCGTGTTCTAAATGGCACCACACTCCCGCTAAATGACTGGGTTCATACTCTGGGGACACTCTTGAATCCAGCACTGTCACTAGAGATACAGGTGGAGTTAATGGCACAAAGCACTTTTCTTCAGTTTTTGAAGCAGCTTTCTTTAGCACCTTTCTTCACTTATTATATACTGTATTTTTCCATGTATAAGAGGCTACTTTTTCTTAAAAACATTTACTTAAAAATGAAAGTGTGTCTTATACACAGGGGGCCGCAGGCGTGCTGGGGGGGGGAGACTGGTGCGCATGGGGGGGCGATAAGTACAGGCAAGGGGGCAGCATGTGGGGCGGGCGGCGCGTGGGAACAGCAAAGCAGTGCACGGGGGGGCAGCAAAGCAGTGCGCACGCGGCAACAGCTTGTTCGCTGGAGATGGGTAGGAAAAGTGGGGGCGTCTTATAGATGGAAAAATACGGTACTTATCTGGAAAGAGTTAGCTTAGTTACAGTTAACCAAAGTTCTTGCTTGGATTACTACAATGTGGGGCTGCAGTTGAAAATGGTCTGGAAACTGTCGAAAATGGTCCAAAACAGGGCAGAGAAATTGTGAAACAGAACTGGCTTTACATGAACATGTAGTTCTCCAATCTGCAATCGCTACTAGTCCATTTCCAGGCCCAATTAAAAGTTCTACTATTAACGTTCAGTGCCCTAAACTGTTTGAGGCCAGGGAACCCAAAGGATCATTTCCACCTGTAAATATTTGCCCAGACCCCAAATTATTTTCAGCAGTTCTTCTCTGAGAGTCCCTGCCAAAGGAAGTGAGGTGTGTAGCCAGTAAGACGAGGGCCTTTTCTGCTGTGGCACCCTAGTTGTGGAAAGAGCTCTGCAGAGAGGCTCACCTGGTGCTTAAGTTGTGCTCTTTCCACTGCTGCATGAAGACCTTTTTATTGGCCCAGGCATTTTGTCTTTCACTTTCTGGTATAGTGCTTTAAATCTTTGCACTGTGTGGTTATTTTTTATTTTATACCTTAGCTTTAATTGGTATATTTATATTGCATTTCACCATGCTGTATTTTATGGTTTTAATAGTTGTGAACCACCCAGTTAGTTTTGATTACTGGCTGTAATAAATCACAAAAGTAAATAATTCCTTCCATCAATGGAAGGTTTCCGTCTACAGAATGGGGAGGGAATTTCCAGTGTTTTCCCCTATTGCCTGCAGCTCCCCATTCTTCCAGAGAGCAGGGAAGATTGCTAGAGCAGGTACTGGGGTACACGAGGGGGGCACAAGAAACTCACTGGAATCAGCCCCCTTCCTATTCCACTGTGTTCTATCAATGAAGGGAAACTACATAGATTCCACCCAATAATTCTCTGAAACCCCCAAAAAAGCACAGAAAAATTGGTATTAGGAAAATACCATAAAAATAAATGCTACCATCTACGTACAGCATAGCAGCAGCCAAATATGCAGATACACCTGAATCCATGTAAAGAAACTGAATCACCAACTTAAGAGATAATTTGCCTGTTCTAGATTTTCCATTCTGAAACAAAAAGAATTGACTAAATGGTTCTAAGATTCTATGACACAGTCTCAATATCTCCTTTAAACTGGTAATGGGGGGAGTTCACAAGATAAAATAATATTTTATAGTAATTGATTTCACTGAAGGATTTCACACTGAATTTTGCTTACCACACATCCGGCCCCTTAGGATAGAGCCTGGCCTGCAAAACAGGAAGGCTTTTTCAGCTTCCAGGGAGTTGGTGTCAGCTACAAGCAATTCGGAAGAAAACTGAAAAGAGTACATGGGGTCCTTATTGAGGGTCCTCTTCAGCCTGTTTGTGATGGTCTCCAGTGTTTTTAGAAGACGCACCTGGTTTTCTGCTTCCAGTGTATCGTTCCGTTCATCAGGCAATGGTACACTAGCTGGGATTAGGATAACAAATAAATCTCACACTTACACACAAAAACTTTTCCGATTCACCAGCACTATATACTGTGAGAGCAGAAAGCACGAGAGTGCAAAAGACCAGTGATACTCAAGTTATCTGACATCACTTTGCATATAGCAGCAGCAAGACATGCTGTTTAACATGCACTTAACGCCCCCCCCCCCATTTTAAAATCAGGCACTGAATATTATTCTTGATAAATAATGCTTTTTCACAAATGAAAAAAGGAGGTTTTTACTTACCGGTGATATTAAAAACTAGCTTTATTTTGTGGTCAGTCATTGGCACATTCATTTTTTTGTGTCTTTTGATCCGGGTGTGTGCCATGGAGCCCAACAGTGGTTTAGGTTGTTCCATTTCAGGAACTGCTTCAAGGAAATCATCGTAAGAATAATCTAGCCGATTTGCAGCACCCCAACCACCAGGACCTGCCAGTTGTCAGAAAAAGGAGAACATTTTGCAATAAAATGAGCAAACAGCTGTCGAGTGTCAACTGTATCCACTATTTTTAAACTCTTAAACAATAAAAGGAAATGCCAAGCATAATGTCCTGACCTGAGCTCACCCTTTCCTGGATTACATCTGTATAACAAGTACAAAAAATTGCTATCTTAATCCTGATGTTCAGCAGAATTAAGTTTAAATGTTTAACTCATTTCAGGCAAATCGATACAACAGAGCCCAACACTTGGTGTTTTTTTTTTTAAGGAGAAGCAGCTTTGGGAAGGAAGGGATTTGGAGTGGAACAAGAGCAGCAGGAAGGGGGATTTAAGCTTTCCTTGGCCTTCTATTTTTCCATTGCACAGAATCCCTACAACCACCACTTTTCTTTCTCCATGGTTCTAAACGTGTGCTGTCCCAGATCAAATGTCTGACTCCGCACCATGTTCAGGACTGAGACAGAAGCAAGTTGAAAGTGCCCATCCTATATTAGCCACTGAAAAGGTCTAGAGCTGCTGAGCAACTTACCAATTGCAAAGCCATTTTCATAGTCATAATTATATTCTAAGCAATGTTTCTGTGGAAAATCCTCAAGTCTACAGTCAATGTCATCAACATCATTGCAAAATGATGGAACCTGCAAACCATAAAGACGTATTAAATGCACGGAATTCACAATGCAAACACACATTTCTTTAGATAGCTATGCAAGGCTTTAACATCACTGACTAATTTAGATTTTCTGTTCCAATTCAGAAACAGGTATGTTCCATTAACCAGTAGGCTTTATACATTGAATGTTAGTAAACAGGTCTGATTTCAACATCTAAACACACGATTTAAGTAGTATGAAGTATTAGTAAGAGTTAAACAAGAGCCTGTATTTGAATTATAAACCGAAAATTTACTTCTGAAATGAGACTGCTTTTCCGCTGTATATATTATGTCCAACAATTCGAGGAAAGGCAATTCATTCAATAAATGATGACATTAAAACAATGCATTACTAACCCACCATTTTACCAAGTGCACTCTGAAAAGCCTCCACAAAATTTTTAAGAAGGTTGCTGTCATCACATCGTGTTGCTTTGTACAGCATCTCAAAGGATTTGAAACCATGATTTGCCAAACGATTCACTGAAAAATGTTGGGGAAAGATTACAATATAGTTGCTGTAGACAAGTCCGTTAGACTCTGTGCTTGTACTAAAGCATGTTAGATATGTTACATTAAAACTTCCTCGTGCCATTTGCAAAAGCAAGACCTTAAGAAGCTAGGGATCACTACTCTTACGCCAAAATGTGTCAGACTATTCCCAGTCACGTGTGGTCAATAATTAGTTATCCCAAAAGCACAGAATATAAACTATTTAATGTGAGGGAGAATGGAATCCTAATCCCACTTTCAGAAAGAAAGGGTATTTTTTTAAACTAACTGAAATGAAGAGGGCTATATTCCAAATACATGTGTTGCAAATCAGGATCCATATTTCAAACAATTAAGAAGAAAAGAATTTTGCTGACATTCCACTATTTACTTAATAGTGAGGGATTCAATCCCGTCCTTCCCTTGGGAATGTCACTGGAGAGGTCAGAAGGAAGGGAAAAGATGAATAATGCTGCTCAGGGACTTGAGCATCTTCGAAGTCTCTTAAATCACACAGAACCATTTTATTTATTCACACACATAATTCTAACAATTATGCCATGTCTAGCATTCAGCTCCTAGCTATGTTTACTTGAAGCCAAATGTATTGGTTTCATTAGGACTAGGCAGTTCAGGATCTGGAATGAAAACCATGTTTCTTTTAAGAATGCAGGAGAATAGACACGCATTCAAATAAGATCTGAGATGTCCCAAATATTTGGATAACCAAAAATTCAGATTCAGAAATGTGTGGGTTACACAGTACCAGAGCAAACGTACAACTATCAGAGTTCAGGAGTAGGTGTATGTCAGGGCTGAATCCTTAAACTCCAGAAATTTTGACCCCATTGGTGCTCTGTAGCAACTACAGGACACCA
This sequence comes from Varanus komodoensis, assembly GCF_004798865.1. Classification (NCBI taxonomy): domain Eukaryota; kingdom Metazoa; phylum Chordata; class Lepidosauria; order Squamata; family Varanidae; genus Varanus; species Varanus komodoensis. Next base: position 22,620,607 of record NW_025335550.1, on the reverse strand, counting down.
AAATAGACAAACTGGCTTCCAGCAGGTTAATTTGGACTCTTATGGTGCTCTTCCATTTTAATTTGTTGTTGTTACTATTATTTTCAGCACCACAGGAAAAGTAGATGTGGCAGCAAGGAGAAATTTGGCTTGCAGCAGAGCCTGAGGAGTTAAAAGGGCCACTGGACCTTCTGAAACTTCCCCTTCCTGATTAAGGAGACTATGAAGAAAAAAGGCAGGGAAACTACACAGCAGGGGTAGGAAAACATTTCAAGTAGAGGGTAGTGGGTATTAGTGGGTAGAAAAACCTGAAGGGCAGCTATGGTGGGTGAGTGATCTGGTAGATATTGTTCGCTTGGACTTTAAAAAGGCGTTTGACAAAGTCCTTCACTAAGGACTGCTGGACAAACATTAGCAGGCATGGGATAAGAGGAGAGGTCATCTTAGGGATCAGGAACTGGCTAAAGGCTCAAAACAGAGTATAGAAAGATATGCACAATTCTTGTAATGGAGGAATGTACACAGTGGAGTCTCTCAAGCAATCTGTACTGAGGCTATTACTTTTTAATGTGCTCAGAAATTATCTGGAGTCAGAGATCAGCAGTGAGGTAGCCAAGATTGCAACAGCACCACATTATTTAGAATAAATAAAAGAAAAACGTGACTGTAAGCAGTTCTAGAACAAGGTCTCTAAACTGAAATAATAGGGAATAAATGGGTAAAAGTGGTTCAGCATAAGAAACAGTAAAGTGATGCACACTGAAGCAAAAAAGCCTAATTTCACATAGATGCTGATCAAGTATCAGCTGGCCATGACCAACCACCTTTGGGTTCTGGTGCATGGCTCAATGGAAACATTAACCCAGTGTGCAGCTGCTATGAAAAACTGAAATGTCATATTTGGGATTAGCAGGAAAAGAACAGGAAACAAAACTGCCAATATCCTAGCACCTTTATATGACTCTAGAGATGTGGCCGTATTTAGAATACCATTCTGTTCTGGCCATCAAACCTCAAAATAACATTGCAGAACTGGAAAAAGCTCTTAGAAGGGCAACCAAAATGATAAGTGAGCTATAGCAATTCCAATATATGGAAAAGTCACAACTTTAGGGACTTTTTATTTCAAAAAAAAGTGAAATGGCAGGATATGATAGAGGTGTATATACTTATACATGAAGAGGAAGTGGATTGGAAGGGGTTTTTTCTTCTTTTTCCCTCTCATAATAATAGAACCTGAGATCATCCAGTGAAACTAAATGGTGGGGCAGATAAAAGAAAATAATTCTTTGTGTAAAGCCCAGTCATGCCTGACTCTAGGGGGTGGTGCTCATCTCCATTTCCTAGCTGAGAGAGCCAGCGTTTGTCTGCAGTCTCTGTGGTCATGTGGCCGGCATGACTAAACACCGAGGTGCACGGAATGCAGTAAGCCTCCCACCAAAGTGGCACCTTTTCATCTACTTGCATTTGCATGCTTTCGAACTGCAAGGTTGGCAGGAGCTGCGACGGAGCACGGGAGCTCACCCCGACTATGGATTCGAACTGTCGACCTTTCGATCAACCAGCCCAGCAGCTCAGCAGTTTAAACCACTGCGCCACCTGCAGTCCCCACAATACTACAGTGGTACTTCGGCTCACAAATGCCTCAATTCACAACCAAATTTGGTCGTGAATAAAAGTTTCATTAAAATTTTGACTTAGGTTGCAAACTCTGCATTGGGTTGTGACCACTATTGCAGCCATCTCCCCACGCCCCCAAGTGGGGAGATGGCCGCAATCATGCTGAGGGTGGAGGGGAGGAGATGGCCGAGATCGCACCTGTCTTTCCTACATGAGCGCAACTGCAATCTCGGCCATCTCGCCCCCCCAGCACCATTGTGTCCGTCTCCCCCCGAGCGCCCCTGCATTCACGCCCGTCTCTCTCCCCTGTAGCACGCCAGGATGACGGGCGCATGAAGGGATGACAGGTGCAATCATGGTTGTGCTGGGGTGAGGTGAGGAGATGGCCGCACTCTTGCTCAGGTTGGAGGGGAAGATGGCTGCGATCTTTGCTGTTCTTTGTCACTTTCCTTCATATTTTTCTGATTAAAAAAATAGTTACAGAATGGATTAACCTTATTTACATTTAACCTTATGGGGAAATTAAACTTGGCTCATGACCAATTTGGGTCACGACCAGAGTCCTGGAAAGAATTAAGTTCGTTAGCCAAGGTACCAGTTTACTTCTTTGTGTAGTACATAGTTAAACTATGAAATTCACTTCCTGAAAAGGTAATGATGGCCACCAACTTAAACAGCTGTAAAACAGTATTAAACAAATTCACAGTGGATATTTCCAAATGACTACGAGACACAATGGCTATATGTTGCTGCTAGTATCAGAAGCAGCATGTCTCTGAATACTACTTTTTAGGGAATATGAGCAGAAAGAAACTGTTGTGCTCATATCCAGCTTGTGGACTTCATATGGGCATGTGACTGATCACTAAGGAAACACAATACTGGATTAGATGAACCTTTGGCCCAATCCACTAGGACTCTGCTTATATATTTATCACCCCACCTGCAAACACCCATATACACAACCTTTCCTTCCTAAAAGGAGATTATATAAAGTACCTTGAGCTCCTTGAAAGGAAAAAGCATGGGATATAAATACAACAAACTTTTAAAATCTGCCAAATTGGGCAATATAACCCTAGAGCCATACTGACAACATGATATTAAACAGTGTAAAGTGTACTTCTCTTGTCTGAATCTCTGATTTAATGGGCAACTGCAATTCAAATGGCCACTGATTGACTTGCTTTGTCCCCATGAACCAAAACTATTACTGGAGTAGCAATTCCCAATTCCTATTTTCCTCAGTAGACAAGGAAGATATTAGATGCCTGAAAAACAAAATAAATAATAAACCTTACAAGCACAGTCAGGCCACTCAGCAGAGTAGGGAGGATTCCAAATGCCATCTGCATAGGCACAGTAATAGTTTTCATTGGAACCTGCTGTGATGTCATATCCATCCATGCAATACAATGTGCAATTAACTCCTGTCTCATCTTCTGTGCATTTAAAATGCCCATTCACGGGGCTAAAGGGAATTTCACAGGGTGAGCCTGAAAAATAAAAATGTTAGAGTAGGACGTGTTTGCTTCCTCTTGAATGTGACATGCAAATCTCTCTTAATGTATATATCATTCATTCCATTCCTTGATTGTTTTGTGGGTTGGCTGTATCCTGTATTTCACCTGTCATGAACTCTAGCTTGATCAGGAGACTTTCTACAATTAATTCAACAATTGGGACACCTGCAGTTTCCCACAGCTTTCAATTCCTTCAGTTAATTTGCAGCTTCTTTCCCCTTTTCTCTCTCTCTATATATTAAATTTATAAACCGCTCCAATAGTCCTATATTATCAATTTGTTCATTCCCATTGGCAAAAAAGGAAACTTGATATGAATACGCACAGACACACAAACATATATGATTGCATAAGAAATCTCTTTTTATTACTGTGCACATCAGTAAACAGACCTGTACACAAAAAAGTTTTTGATACAACTATGCATAAAATCTCAACTGCTTTGTTACCTATAGGTCATGTGCTTTTCTATGCATGAAGAAAAGACAGGAAGAAACTGGAAGCTCTGTGATAAATTGCATACCTGTAGTACTGTACAAAATTCAAGGGATGGTGATGGGTCAGCAATAACACAACAAAGGAGGATTTTTAATGAATTGGATTCTTGTTAGAAACAACTCCGGAGAACTTGGAATTCAAAAATCTGAATGCAAATGAGAATTCTGAAAGCACCCCGAAACTCTGCAAGTCATTCTAAATAGAAGCACAATTAAAACAAACCTCTGATGACAATGTGGAGCTCACAGGTCCTGTTATTTCCAGATGAGTCTGTTGCAGTATACTGAACCACTGTCTCCCCTTTGCGAAAGAGATCTCCAGGTGAGTGGCTTTTAGTTATTGTTAAAGCCATTCCTAGAATTGTCATAGGAAAAAAAGGTGTTCAATGCATTCCAAACCTTGAGCACTTCCAATCTAAAAGTCCGAATTCAAAATCACTGTCTGGCCTTCAGATCCCTGAAGCTGCAATCAGAAACCATACATTCTATATTCACTCAAATCTCAATGCAATCTATGGCACATTCCAATACATTTCTGGAGAGATTATGTTATGCATCTCAGCCTTAATATGATCATTACACAATCCTCCCATATATTTCCTCACAAGGATGATGTGGTAGATGAAATGACTTGTCCTACTCTCTCAACAGCAAGTTTAAAATCACACTCCACTCTTTTGTGTGATTTGAGTAGAACCAATTTGTCTCATCATTTATATAGTACCATCAACATGCAAGATACTTCATAGAATTAAGTAACTTATTTACTTTTTAATAAAAACATATAAACTAACATGATTAAAAGACTCATGAGAAATTATATTATACATTTTATTGTCCCACTTTGGGAACATCTTTCAATCTATTCTTAAGATTAACTAATATTCAGCTATAATGTCCTGAAATTTCTGTTCTAGAGATAACAGTTAAACCAAGGGTTTATTCCACATCAATCATTTCATAATAAAAGTTATATCCTGAGAACTTATATTTCTTAATGCTTACCATTACAGTGTTTTCTACAGTGATGTGCTTTAAGTGCAATGTAATCCCCAAAATTATTTATTGGGACATTTCCACTCTTTGTCTGTATGGCACTTTTCCTCAAAGGCAAAGTCACTCACCTGAGTTATCTGAAAACTGTGGCTCCTCCCATGTTACTCTGTACTCCTTCTCAGTTGTCTGAATTTGTGGTGGGGATCTGCATTTATCGATTACTGGAGGTTCGATGTCTAAGTAATTTGGAGGCGCAGAAAGAAATTTGGTTGTGAGGCAGCAGGAAGGAAAATAGCACAAGAACACTGACAAACTCTTGAGATGCCATGCATGTTTAAAATTATTGTTCCCTGAGGACCTGAAATTCATTACAACAGGAAATATAAATCATTTAACATCAATAAATGTCGCATGGGTAGTTGTACGTTGCATTTAAGGCTGCAATACAAATATTCAAAGAACTGGCACTGCAACTTCCTGTTAAGGAGACATTTATCTGTCCTCCACTAGCGCTCAGCTGCCAGACATTGTACAGAGCACAGCTGAAGATCTTAAGCATATGTGCACTGGCAAGAAAAACCATGGAGCTAAGCAGGCTGGAAGTCCACTGATGCTGGCTTTCACATCAGACATATGTATTCAAAAAGGCTATTCACCTGATAAAAATCAGAAGGCTGTTTTAATAGTGTGGAACTGCTGGCTTTTTCTACAGAAGTATAAGCAGTTGGAACATTCCTGTATGGAAGAAGGGCTCAACATAGCAATGAAACCACATCCTCACTGACAGAGCAATCGCACAAGGCGCCATCCACACACTCCTGCAAACCAAGTTACAAACTATCCCCCATTTTAGGCCAAGAAGGATTAAAATGCAGGAGGGAGTGGACTGGAGCAACTCCTGATGGGCTTTATCCTCCATTACCTGTCCATCAACATAAGACATCACTGGATAAGAAACGGGTGTTCTGCAACTGTGGATCGGTCTTCCCTCGCAGACTCATCAAAATGCAAACCTGAGCATCCTTCAGAAAACTTGAAAACTCTCTTCTGTGTTTATGCTACTTTGTGGTTGCCAAAATAAGCTGCCAAAGCTTCTGTGGGAATATGCATCATATATTTGCAGCACTCACCAATAACAATGATGCTGAAAGTGCAGCTTGCCTTGTTTCCAGATCTGTCAGTTGCTGTATATGTGATGCCAACTTCCCCAATTGGGAAAAGGTAAGGTGGTGTAAAAGCAGGAGTAACCTGAATTGAAACCTATAATTATGAGAACAGATACTGTCATATAATTGACTGCATTTGACTTTTATGCATGTATATTTTAGCTTTTAAAGGTAAAGGTTTCCCCTTGACATTAAGTCCAGTCAAGCCTGACTCTAGGGGGTGGTGCTCATCTCCGTTTCCTAGCCGAGGGAGCCAGTGTTTGTCTGCAGACAGTCTCCGTGGCCATGTGGCCGGCATGACTAAACACCGAAGTGCACGGAGCGCTGTTACCTGCCCACTGAAGTGGTACCTTTTCATCTACTTGCATTTACATGCTTTCGAACTGCAAGGTTGGCAGGAGCTGGGACAGAGCAATGGGAACTCACCCCATTGTGCAGATTCGAACTGGCAACCTTTTGATCAACCAGCCCAGCAGCACAGCAGTTTAAACCACTGCGCCACCTGCAGTCCCCTTTTTTAGCTTTTGGGTTCACATTAATGTTATTAATGAACCACATGGCTGATGATTATTATTTATTATAGTTTTGACTTCCTTCTGTTTCCTTTCCAAGATTAGTCTCATTTTTATTACTCTGTAAACACTGGGGTTTTAGCCTTTGAGCATACTTAAGTGCTTATGTTTGGGAGCATAAGCCTCTCATCTCTGCTACTTTTCCACAGCCAAACTGCTATACTACTCCCCACAATTTGGTTTTACCCACATTTGACTAAGGATAGTTCTTTCTCCTTGCATGACTTCCTTAGATTCCTTGTAAGAGGAAGAAAAGCAGGATCTAAATACAATGTGATGTAAAAACAGAAAGGAAGTCACTGGGGAAGACTAGCAATGCAGAAAGGGCTCAGGTGCCCCCTTTCCCACATCAGTTTCCCACTGGATATTGCAGTCTGTACAGCTGTTTTAGGGGAAAGAATTACATTCCAGAACTGAAAGAAATATATACATGATTGACACATTGGGCAGATTCACATGCAATGACAAGCTATGGGGGAAACCACCATGGCATGGCTTGCGGTAATGTGTGAACTGGGCATGAGAGATGAAATGTGGTAAGCTGGTCTCCGTGCAGAAAAACAAGGTTCGTTGCTTGTTTTCTACACTTCACCATGTTTTGTTTGCTTGTCTGAACCTATCTGATCTCACATTTCTTGAACTGGATATGTCCTGAATGTAGAAATGAAAATATTCTCATGTTCTTTTATCAGTATTTTCATCTACTGATGTATTGGTTAAGTAGATCATTCACAGAAGCAGCTAAAAGCCAGAGCTGGCACCTAAAAACAGCTGGAATCCTCTGCACTCATATTTGTTTTTCAGAATTTAAGCCAGTTCATATCCATTATCTCAGTAAATCAGAACATATGAATTGGACCTAAAAAGAGTTTACATCAAGCTAAAAGCCCTGATGTTTGCTTACCTCATCTCTAGAATTATCACTTGCATCTGGAAACTGCCAGGTAATATTTGCAGAGTTCTGGTGTTCAAGAGTAGTAGTTTTAATGTCACCAGGGCAGGTAATTTTGGGAGGTTCGATATCTGTAGCAGAAAGACATATAAAAGTTTTGAGTATGTGCTTATTATGGTATTCTGGAAGAAACGATACTTCACTGGTACAATTTCTTTCTTACCACAAGAAACATACCTTAACTGGTAAAAAAAATTGACATAACTCTCATAAGGCTTAGCTACTGGCAGGAGAACCTATATATTAGCATATCCTTGGTATTTTTTCTGGTTTATGTTTCTCTGGCCTTTGGCCATACCAAACACTGGAATGCTGCCCTCGAGGGCTTCTTCAAAACTGAATTTCTCCAGGACACTGAAACAGGTTCCCATCCCTGGGCAAGAGTCTAGGCCTAGCAGTGAGATTCTAGGTGCCAAGGTGATTGTGGTGGCAATCATGAGAACTGTGGCAATACTGTGTATTGATACTAATTCAAACTTATCACCCAAGACCATTGGCTAAAGTTCTTTGCTGTTTATTTCCTAATGAAAGATGTGTAGTAATCATATTGAGTCAGAAAGAAAGAAGCTAAGCATCCTTTCTAAAATAAAGCAAGATCTGGGTGCTTCCTGGAAGTGATGTTAAATATATAATACAGCACTAAAAATGGTGCCATAATTCCTAACAAGTAAGATCGAGCATTCATTTTCTACACTAAGGAAATGTATGAGAGAGGTTGACTTAATAACCATCCCAGAAATTGGTGATGTTTATAGAAACACAAGAAAAAAACAAGTCAGAAGGGGCCTCCTGTCTGACCCTCGGCTCCAGCTGGCTCTGCTCATATAATCCCCAACCAAGGGATATCTGCCAGGGTGAAATATTTTAAAAATAAATTATCAAGGAGTACAGTACCTCAGAGAGCACCAAAGGAAATGTCCAGGGATACACTGGTGCCTCAACAAGTTATGTACTCCTGAAATAGAGGTTTAAACCCTGATTCCAAACTAGTAGTTATTATCCCACCCTTTTTCCCCATGTGAGAACTCAAGGAACTTTACATGATCTTCCTCCTCTCCATTTCATCTCCACTTAGTTGAAACACTAACCACGATAACATAATATTACATTGTGGTGAAGGCTGAAAAGGGAAGGAGGGAGGAATGTATGTAGGAAAAAGGGAGGAGGGAAGCATGGAGTATTTCTAAGCTCTTAACCATGGTCTATACTATGCCACTGTTAGAACTAAGATGTGCACATTGCTAACCTTTAACCAAAAAATGCTATTCTAAAGTTACACTGGTTATTTTAATATTGCACACTGATGAAGAACGATTTTTGCCATTCTAAGCTTTCATTGTTTTAGCGTCTTCCAAGTAACAAAATAGTTTTATGCCAAAGCTAAACAAAATTAGAGACATCTGACTCTGCAATGCAGCAGTAAAAATGTTTACAGATTCCTAAATTTAGTTAGTCTAAATAAGGAACTATTTTAGTAATGACACAATCAATACATTTGAGCAATTAACTCAATCCTGGTTTCTTCCATCTCAAACTTACTACTCATAATTTCCTTCAATTCTTCTCTTACCTCCCTTTTTTTTTAAACAAGAGGAAATCATCAAAAAAATCCATACCTTTACAGAAAGCATTCTGCACATCTTCAGTCCACCTCCCAGTAGTTAAACACCTTAATTCTTCTCTGATCCCAGTCAAAAGGAATCCATTAGGGCAACTGAACCTGCACAAAGTTCCATACTTGGAAAGCTGAAGCCCACAAATATGTGGGTGAACAATCACATGTTTTGGTTTCTGGAAGACCGGGCAATGCATTTCTAAAGAAAGCAAGTACATGAATGTCAATGAATGCAAACAGAATACAGCTGTTTATCAGTCAGTGGCGCACATTCTGATTTATGTTAAACCGACGAAGAAACATGAAACTGAGTTGGAAGGAAGAACTGCTGAAGGCTAACAAGCTAGCTTCTCTTTAGGGAAGTTGCCAAATAATGTAGTTTGTGTATGTAGTTCCAGATTTTAAGAAAATGTTGCTACAGGATTAGGTGAAGTCTTTTTAAAAATTTGCCACACATGCTCTTCTTACTCTCTCACCCCAAGAGTGTATAAGAGAAGGGGTAATGAGAAGGCTGTCGGATGGGACACCTATAACCCAGCTAGAACTCAGCTCAACACTTGGCTCCCTCTTCAGCCTTACCCCTGCCTATTGGCACAGGTAAAGCGGTAGGAGATGTTGAATCCCCAACTGGAGCTTGGTGCAATATCTGATCTTCCTTCCATCTTTTCTCCTGTCTACTCTGAAACACACAAGGGAGCAAATGTCGAGCTCCAGCTTGCCTGAGGTTGTTCCAGCAGCAGCACCATATCCCCTTATATCTTATGGAGCAGAAAAAGAGACTATCTTTTAGGAAGCCTCTCATTGCTTGCCTGGGTGTGTTGTCAAAAGCTGAGGGGCAAACTTTTTTTTTTTTAAACTGGGAGGAGTTTCCTCAAAAATTGATATATTTGACTCATCTTCTTAGCAAATGAAGGAAGTGTTTGCAAATATGGTTAAGGCCCAGATCAGAGAGTGTACTGAATCTTTTACGCTAATGTAAGTATGTTTTTAACATCTATACCACCCAATAGCTGAAGCTCTCTGGGCGGTTCACAAGATGTAGATGCAAAGGATCCACCACCACTTATACTAGGATCTAGATCTGTATCAGGGCTGTGGGTTTACGTGACCATACAAATGGGGTGGGGGAAGACAAGACAGCTAGACACACATTTAATGTCTGTTGCAATGTTCAGTGGCTGATTACACCTGCACGGGAGCCAGCAGTGTCTGGAGATAAATCTGAAGTTCAGAAATATTTGATGACTGCCAAAAGGTTGAATAGAAATGAAAGATACTGCATTGTTTATGACCACGTATTTATGCATTGTTGTTGTTAGTCACGAAGTCATGTCCGACCCATCACGACCCCATGGACAACATTCCTCCAGGCCTTCCTGTCCATCATCCACCAGAGTCCACTTAAGCTCATGCCAACTGCCAACTAGCCAACTGCATCTAGACTCCATCTAGCCACCTCAATCTCTGCCATCCCCTTCTTCTTCAATTGTTCCAAGCATTAGGCTCTTCTCCAGTGAGTCCTTCTTTCTCATTAGGTGGCCAAACTATTTGAGTTTCATCTTCAGTATCTGGCCTTCTAAAGAGCAGTCAGGGTTGATTTCCTCTAGGACTGACCGGTTTGATCACCTTGCAGTCCAAGGGACTCACAGGAGTCTTTTCCAGCACCACAATTCAAAGGCCTCAATTCTTCGGCGCTCAGCCTTCCTTATGGTCCTTTATGCATAGTTTACATCAATAGTGCCCAATTTGTTTAGCACTGGGAACTGAATGAAAGCAGAGCGTATACCTGAAGGGTTACATCTTAATATATTTTAGACAGATGGACTTGATGTGCTCATTAATTTAAAAATGCACAAAACTTGTTTTAAATTTCAAAAGCTCATTTTAATGTTATGGTTTCCAAGTACGTATAAATATACTGCCATTATAGTTTTCAAGATTTTATCTGCAGTTCTGGAAGCTAGAAACCATTTGTTTCACCTGGGTTTTTCAGTTCTAATGAAATCCAAAAGTTTATTTTTCTCTCTCATATGTGACACAGTTTTTAAAAACTGTGGGAGAAAATAAAGAAAATGTAATAAATTGTAGGACAAGTGCCACGGAAACTGTAACCAAACTTTCTTGAAACAAGGGTTGCTTCTTCACATGGCTTTTTGTTCATTTGTGGAATTGCGCAGTCATTCCAGATGTCATTGTCTTCAACCTGTAGCCAATCTGTGTTTTCACACAAGTTTTTCCTATAATTTTCTTACCAGAAGAAAAGATAGAGTGATGGCACAATTACTTTTGACTGTACACTAGGAGCAATCTTTCTTGAAGCACTCAAATATAGGTAACTAAAAATATACATGCACATTTATGTTTTGCTTTATATTTTCAGAGTATTTTTGTTGCAGTTACAACTGTCCATGTTTTGTGATCAGCATTTTGTTGGTTAAAAATAAAGTTTAATGATGAGTAATATGGCTTTACAACTACTTCAGTATAGCTGCTTTGCAAAGCTGTAAGCTAGCTTTTCCCAGCCTGGTGTTCCCCCAGTTGTGGTGTTCTGAAATTCCCATCATCCACAGCATGCATCCCACTCTGGTTTATGATGACAGTTGTACTGTACCACATCTGCAGGGCAGCAAATTCGGGGAGGCTTGAAAGGTAATAATAAGCCTTTATTAGTTTAATAAAATAATATAAATCCTGGTCAAACAACAAACAGCAATATTAAAAAAAACAGCATACCCACACACTTTGGTTCCTTCCCATCCCACTGTGCGTTTCCTTGACAGGTAAGTTTGGAGTTGCCTTCAAGTTTATAGCCCTCAGCACAGGTCACTAAGCATACAGTCTTATACGAGATCTCACTTAATGAGCAATTAATATGCCCATTTTGAGGAGCAAAGAGTTTGGGACATGTCCGAACTGCAGAAGTTAAAAGAAGTATGTTAATACTTTTACAGTGGAAAGTACTGAGTAACAGATACATACACCATCCATTTTTCTTGGCAACCGTGTTTCCCAAATGGCCTCAAATGAGACCGCTGCAATTACAAATGTAGTATTAGGCATTTTGTTGGCTGAACCCAATGAAATGTCCTTAAGATAACTCATAAACATATGGGACTTATTTGTGCAAAGGGTCCTAACTGAAGAGAGAAATTTCCTAAGGATCAAATGGTTTATGACCTTGGGAGATCTTTATCTATATATATAGTGCTCTCTGTGTTTGAATAGTTTACCTGTGTCACCTGGCTCATTTGCTCTGCAAGGGCAAGGCAAAAGTGAATCCCATGCAAGCCCCCTCCATCTAAAGAGCTTACCTTTACCTGTCCCAATTTGCAGGTTTTTTCTTAGGAATCTCAGACAGCCAAGCCAGATGAGCATTTCATCTTCAAATGGCTTTCATAAGTATATCCTCATACTCAGCTCCTGGTCCAAATCCCACCTTTCTTTTATCACTATTACCCTTCCCCTTATTTCTTTTTCACCCTGTTCCCTATCTCATTCCAGGTCCTACAGGGCAAAATTCAGGCCTCTTTAAAATAAAAATGCAAGGCCTGCGAATATGAGATGATCTCCACTCTTCTTCTCCTGTTAAGCAACTGTCAACTATGAATTGAGAAAATGACAAGAATGTAATTGCAGCCATTCAGAGAAACCCATACAATTCCAAAGCTAATAAGCAACAACATCTACTGAAATACCAATCAAATTAAGTCAGCTTTATAAATACATAGCTCTGTATCTCTTAACCACAGACAAGGCCCAAAGAGTAATAGCTTCAGCAACAGCAGCAACCTTTCTCATTCAGGGAGTATATTATAGAAGATTTGCTAACTGAGCTTTTAAACAATTGAACAAAAGAACAGGAGACATTGTGCCAACCCAAACATTCATCTAGCATCTGTGCTTCAGGAATGTCTTGCTATTGAATTCCAGAATACTGACCTTCTCCAATCCTACCTCCTGTGCTTTCTGAATTTTTAAAAACTAAGTATGTACTTTTTTTTTTAAGCATGGTCTTCTGGAAACACAATTTTTACTACAGCTATATTTATTTGGTGAACTTCCTTACTTCTGAGGCACGTTTTCATAAGAAAGGAAAAGCGTTTTACATGAGGCTTGTCAGACAGAAATATAATTTAAACCTGTAGCAGTTTTAAAGATCATCATCAGATTCCCTCCACCTACTCACCTTCTTCAAGCCCAACCAGAAAACTTCAAAAATCTTTCTAGAGCTAGCAGAAAATACTCAGAGACACACTATTATCTCTAGCTCATGCCAACAGTTTAAAAACAGGCATCTGTGGCTATATTGTCTATCGTTATTTGTAGTAGACGCCAAATACTTGGGGGTGCTGTGGGTCTTTATTAACCTTATGTTTTTCGGTTTCCGTGATTAGAACACTACTGTACTATGCAAAGGGATCTCCTTGCCAAAATCCAAGCAAAACAGACGAGGTAGAAGGGACTCCACTGCTGCCATTTCCATGTTCTTTAAGATTGTGGGTGTGGGAACTTTGTTCAGTACGGTATCACCTACTTTACTATAGTTATATTGGATTTTCTACTTGTAGTACATTCATCCTAGTACTTTAAGCATTTCTCAAAGAGCAATCTAGCCAAAAAGCAGAACGTTTTGTCCTCATAAATGCTTGAAATAAAATCTAGTTCAGGTCCAGCTTTCAGCCCTTTCTTCTTCTCTCCTAATATGCATACATAAATGCATGTATAATACCCCTCCCACACACACCCTCAACTCAAGAATCTCTTTTTGCATTCACTGTGAAATCAGCAGTTCCCTTATTCATTTGATGCACACCGAATGAAACCAGCACTTATGGACTACACTTCTCCATGCAAGGCTAATCTATCTATCTTTCCTTCCTTCCTTCCTTCCTTCCTTCCTTCCTTCCTTCCTTCCTTCTTACTTACTTACTTACAATATCTATATGCTGTCCTATTCACAAAAAGCCTCAGGACACCTTACAGCATAAAATATAACATACATAAATTCCTGACCCACACTGGCTGCAGTTAAAAACATAGAAAAGACAATTTTAAAACTTATTAAAATATCGCTGGAATAAAAAAGTCTTAACCTGGCACCGAAAAACAAACAACAGCGTCAGGCAGACCTCTCTGGGGAGCGCATTCCATAGACGGGGCGCCACCGCAGAGAAAGCCCTCCTCCGGGTACTTTGCCTCCTAATATCTTTCACGGAAAGTTCCCGGAGGAGAGCCTCTGCTGCCGATCTCAAGGCGCGGGAACGCAAATATGGAAGAAGGCATTCCTTCAGGTATCCAGGTCCCAAGCCGTTAAGGGCTTTATAGGTAATAACCAGCACCTTGAATTGAGCCCAGACTTCGATGGGAAGCCAGTGAAGCTGGCAGAGGACTGGGGTTATGTGAGAATGAAGCCCAGTCCCAGTCAGCAACCTGGTTGCTCTGTTTTGCACCATCTGAAGTATCTGGACTGTCTTCAGGATGTCTTTTTTATATCTTTTTTATTCCAATAGACTGCACACACCCACATGGGTGTTTCAAGTATACATTTTCAAAACATATTTGAAATTGTTTAGTTCAATCATCAAGTTTCTGTGATCAGAAAAATCCGAGGTTTACTCTTTTTTGGAGGGTGGGGGAATCAATCAAGGACTAATTTTACTGCAACTGTTCTTTCTTTCCTGGCCATTGCTTCAATTTATTTTACAGAGCTGCTGTGCAACTGCATATGTGCCAGCCATTGCTTATCACACTTCTGACATATTTTGGCTAAGCAGAGCGAGCACACATTTAACGTCACAACATCAATGTGAAGGCATTAATATCCTTCTGCTATCCTTTCAAAATGTATATTATAAAAAGCTGGGAAAGGGCATTTGTGTTGGGATTAATATGATGGCCCATAAAATAGTTCCTTTGATCTCCAATTTGCTTACAACATGCCTTATTAATGTATGAATAGAGATCAGCACCCAGAGCCCATGCCAACTTGAGCACTGCTCTTCTAAGAAACGTGTACACTAGCAGAAAACAAAGAACAGAGGAGAATAAGAAGAGCTATCTTTAAAGCCCTTCAGAAGAAGCTAATGGAATGGGGAGGCAACAGCAAGGCCCTGGCTTATCTCCACTTACCAGTCAAAGTCACTAATTTTGGCTTAAGTAAAAACTTGTGAAATCTTTTACCAATCACCTCACCACAACCAGCAAATAAATAAGCTGAAAATACGAGTTCTTCAAGAATTCCAATTTGATGGCAATGAAATGAAATGTTACAGCCAGTCCAAAAGATCAGCCAGCACCGTTCTGATTTGCAGTATCATCTGGATCTAGTTTCCCTTGTTACATGACGCTTGCATACGGGCCCACATTGCTGTGCATGCATATTTGCTTGTGGGCATGTTGTTAAATGGTTTTTGCAGTCGGTAAAAGCTGAATCACATGTGATTAACTAGTTCTACTAATGTACATGGGTTAGTTCTACTTAGAGAAGACCCATGGAAATGAATGGGAATTAAGACAGAATAATACTGGATATGACCCTATGAAAAGATTTTAAAGAAAACATAGGGTAAGTATAATGTTAAAATGGAAAATCTGTGACAGAAATTCCTATAAATTTCCACAATACATTAGGAGAAAGATAGAATTACAGAAAGGATGGATTACTATGTATAAAGCTTTTTGTAGATGACTTTCTCTTCTTATTGTTTCATATTTAAAAGCTGAAACTGACATACATCAGGCTTTGCTGCGATAGTCTTGCTTAGATCACAGATACCTTAACCTTTTTGCTCCTGTGGATCCCATGTAACTACTTGCAGGGGCCTCATGAGAAAATGCCCAGCCACAGAGATATAAAGACACAGCCTTCCCTCCGCTCACTCTCACGTACCACAAACACTCAGACATGGAGATACAGGCTGACATACAAGCATGTGCGCGCGCATACACACTCTTAAACACAGACATACAATATTTAATTGCATCACAACAAATAATACTGTGAGGTTTCTACTGTGCACAGTTTCCTGTGGGTGTGCCTGAAGGACAGTCAAGCTTATCATGGTACTCTCCTCCTATTCACCATTTTCTCCCTTCTCAGTCTTCAAGGTGGTATCCCAAGAGGATCCTCAGGGAGGAATGAGGTTCCTCACTTGGACAGCCATGATCAAGAGCGGAGTTTGGCTTACCACAGCTTTCAAGCACTCTCTCCTGCTTGTCAGTGGGCCCCTGTCAGGGAATGGGCTGTTGGCAGGTACCCTGCCATGTCCACCCTTGACTCCCTGGTGGATGGGAGCTTTAATGACTGGATGCCATGTGCATGCATAAGATCCAATATCTGCAGGCCCAATAAGATCAGTCCTAAAAAACTTAGAAACATTGTTCGAACTGCAGAGGGATCTTATCTTGACTCTAACGTTTGAACTCTGGATGGTTTGAAATTAGAGTCCAGCTGTGTGGCCCGGTTCCTAACAGGCTGCAGTCCGTGGCAAGGGGGTTGGAGACCCCTGCCTTAGGAAATGCAATTCAATGCTTCAGAATAGGGGTGGTGGTGGTGGTGGTGGGAAATCCTGGACCAAAGCTGGAAAAAAGGAAAAGGAGAGAATAAAACAGCCACCAGGGGGAAAGGGCGAGTCCTGAAAATTGGGACCACAGGCCTAAGGTTTCATACCCTTTACTTACATATGTTGTATTGTTCATGTATGCACTTAATCCAAGCATTTCACCCATGCATGGATACTCATTGGACAGGTGTACCTAGTGGGCATGGCATAAAAGTGCAATTTTTCTCCCCACCACATACCAGAGCGAGATTCAAGAACTAGTCAAAGGCAAACAGCAACCATTCCTTCCAAGCAAAAGCTTTCCTACCCCTGCATGTTGCTTCTGAACCAGACCACAAGCCATTTGGCTGGCAGAGTCGAATGCTGCTTCCCACAAGGTCAAATCCTGTTTTGCATCGGATTCCACATGCAGCGTTGAAGTGATTGTTGCAGACATTCTGGACAAAATACCCATTTTCAGGCGGATGCAGCACAGGGCAGTGCACCACTAATTAGAACAAACAACAGTTAGAAACTGGTGGTAAATACTTAGAAAGCAATCAGCTATCATCTCTACTCAGAAGTAAACCCTGCTGAATTCAACAGGGTTTCCTCCCTGGTAAGACTGTGCTGGATTACAGCCTTAATTGTTGTCCTTTCCTGTTATCTCTGAGTGGGTTAAAGAAAGCAATCGAGAGATAAACTTGAAATGGTATTTGTACTAATTTGCTAGTCTAAAATAAATCTCATGTACAGACTGAAAGATCATTTGCACACTGATACAGTCCATGTGGTTTTTCGATTCGAAGCAGTGTTGTAAATGTGTTCTTGAGAACCCTGATGTGCTCTGAACATTTCTTAGGGCATGGATGGGAAACTTCAAGGTTTTTGAGGGTCACTCACTCTACCATGGTAGTGCCAACAAGAAATTAATGTTTTGCTAGCAAAATACAGCAGAAAACTGCTGCAGGGCCTTAGAAAGGCCAAATACAGCTCGAAAAGAAGATCTCAGGATCCATAGTGGTGTGCAAATGAATTTCAGTAGCAAACTGCCATCTTCTGATGGTGGGGTGACAATGGTGGATGTTGCTGGCAAGTCATGTTACCCACCCATGTTCTGCAGGGGCCTTAAAGAGACTTAATAAAGGACAGACCATTCAACCCTAAGAGTTGCCTGGTGCAGTGCACAGCCTCAGGAAAGTATGTGTGGCATTCTAGGGTTGGTCAGCACCTGACATCAATGGAAAGTGCATCCCAACACGAATCCTAGAATTCTGTGCCATGTTCATGTGTCCTTTGGAGAAACGAAAGTGATTCTTGGTAGATTCTTTGTGAGTGTTTGGAATAATTGTACAAAAAATTAGAAAACAAACTAGCTGCTAGTTTAAAACAATGTTAATTCTTATAATATTCTTTGCTTAGCTGGTTTCTTTAGGGAACCTCTTACCTTCACAAGTCTGGCCTCTGGAGCGATAGCCTTCCTTGCATATGCAGTCCTCAGCAGAGGTACTTCCTGGTGGGGAGGTGTGATTCTCATCAGGACAGGAGATGCAGGTACTAATTCCACCTGGTGAACCTTCAGGTTTGTAGGTCCCTGATGGACAGACTATAAAGCAAAGTACGGGTGATAAAAGACAAGTCATGACCAGAGTACCTAAACATATTGCAATCTTACATTTTTCCTCCTCTCCCCACACTCAGGTGTCATCCAATTCTGGTTGCAAAATGTGATGCCAAAGCCTTCTATGTATTTTATTTGCAGCATGTAGTGATATATGTTATCGTGAACTTCAGCAAAGATATAGCCAATCTTGACTTTCAAGAGAAACTGATATAAAACATGTGCTTGGCAGGTTTATCATATGGAAATATTTCAATATTCTTGCACTTACTTTTACCAAGGTGACTAATTCTCTTTCTTTTCATAAATCCAATCTAGCCAAGATTCTTACCCAGTGAATCCATATAGTGATGTCCTTTTCCCTTTCAAAGTGGCACTTTTGTAAATTTCTTCCATGCAAAGTAATAGGCATTATAGAATACATATTGGACTTCTGGGGAATGGTGACTTGATGAAGCAGCAATGAATGTTGCTGCTTTCTGCCTTATCATATTTGGGTGCTTATAAACCCCCGGGGGATGTTTACCTCTCTAAATGACAGGTGAGTATCAAGACTCTCCTCTATAGTTCTGATTACATTGAGATGGTCTGATAAAGTAAAACTGGAAACAGTTAACAAAGTTGCCCTCCCCCACACTTACTCCTTTTTTCTTTTAGTTTTTATTATTCCTTTTTATATTATGTCATTTTTTGGCCAAGGGAATAACAGCAATTTGATGCAGCTTGAACTCTTAAGGCATTTTTGTTTGCATATTTTGAAGGGACTCTGAAATGGAAAAACTTTTGCTGATAGATGGAGTCTCATCTGCAAAGCTGTTTAATGTCTCTACTCTAGAACTAAGAATTATGAATACCGTAAACTGACCTTGGTATGAAAATACTAGCTGGGTGAATTTTTGTGCTTAATTGTACCTTTTGAATTGAAAAGGAGGACAATGGCGCATTTCAGACAGCTTAGACTTGAGGCTATGATTTTGGTTGTGATCCAGATTTTAAGGCATTTATGTTTCTCTGCTCGGAAAGGACTTTGAAGGGGGTACTCTTCTACTTAATTCTGCAGCAGTAAATTGTCTGATTTTTTTTTCAAAAATCCAGGACATTACAAATTGACCTTGGCTGAAGCTCCCTGTAGCAGAAGAAATGGTTCTCTCCCCCTTCGTCGCCATTTTTAAGGGAGTTTGCTGGTTGTTCAAGCCAGGATTTTTTAATTGTTGTTTTTGATCTAAATTATGCATGATTTGCTCAACGGAACAATTGTATCTCCCTGATGGGACTTGAGAGTTTTTTTTCTGGTCCTACCCACCCCCACTTAAGAATAAAAAATAAATAATCCTAAAGAACAAAGAACAAACATGATGTACTATAAGAAGACCACCATTAACTCCATCTATTGGACCTGGAGAAGATTGGAAGTCAAGGCCCCTTGCTATGAAAGTTGGAACAATGCCTCTTCTTAACAAACTAATTCAAATGAATATTTTAATAGAGATAGAATGGGACTAATAATTCTAATATTGATAGGAGGCTGATTACTAGCTTTAATCACTTTTGTCTTGTGTCCCTTTTCTTTCTCTCCCCCCCTTATCTTTTTCCCCTTCCTTTCCTTCTTTCTTGACTCTCCTCCCTTAATTCTTCTGCTTTAAGCTGTACTGTCAAATTGTAGTTTACTTATAGCTATGAAGAAATGTGAAAGGTTGAAGTGCGAAGAAGAAAAGAATTAATGAGAGAAGGAAATCTGAATTGGATGCTGGAAAGCTGATGACAGATTTGAAAAGAGTTGTCTGAGCACCTTAGATTGAGTTTTAGAGACAGGGTGAAAATATTATCAATTGATATTAATGCACTGAATTTTTCTTTAAGAGAATCGAAGCAGTTTTTCATGAGTCTTAAAAACAGTGTCAGAGCCTTTCAGGAAATATGTCAGAGTTAGGACTGCAGCTGGTTCTGGATGGAGATCACCGGTGCCTCCAGCAACTGAAGAATGGAGAAATGGACTGGTGGACTTCTCTGTTTAGAAGATGGTTAGAGGAATGTGCAGCATGGTAAGTGGATCTGAGGTGTTTAAAAAAGAGAGGGAAAGCTGTGGAGGATCTGAAATGATTGGAGCATTTGTTGTTGTATAGATTAAGGATTTCTTTTGTGTTACATTTTTATGGAATGCTGATGGATAGATTTTGGGGGCTGATTGTACAAGTTGGATCTGTACTGAATTCCCTTGGCAACTTTGTCTATTTCAGCTTGTTCTGTTTATTATAATTGTTTTGCTTTCAAAAATAATAAAGAAAATAAAAAAGAAATAGGCATTGTAAAAAGTATGCATTTAAGAGGTTAATATACTTGGCACTACATATTAAAATGCATTTATTCAGTGAACTCAATTACAAGTGGGAAATAATCCTTACAAGGCATTTTCCATACCTGATGCTAATAACTGGTCAGATTAACCAGTTTTATTATCTGCTTTGCACTGCTATAGAACCTCAGAAGCCTATTAATTTGCTCTCCTCTCTACACAGGGTAGAACTGCTAACTCAAAAATTTCACGAGACCTAAAGCAGAAGCCAAGCAACTTCTGGTAGCGGTGTCACCAGATCCAACTTCCATACCAAGCAGGAAGATATTCTAAAGAAAATAACTCAGAATCATTTAGATTTTTGTGCTATCGTAACAAGATGGCTCAGAACAAGCTACAAAGAAGAAAAGTAAAGAGCCCAACTACTGGTACAAGTTCCCTGAAGGCAGAGAACGTCCCTTTTGGCTGTGACGCTTGCACAGTCCTATGCAACTTCTGGCTTCAGTTTCTATGGATTCTGTTTTATGATACGTGTCTTGTTGATGCTGTGAGACAAAAGTCTAGGCAAAGTAGGCATGTTGCTTTAGTCTCAGCACTAGTATACAAACATTTCTTGGCCCACATACACTTCCCGGGTCCATGGCTTTTGTGAACCACCCAGAGAGCTTCTGCTACCACTTAAGTGTAAATACTTTTTATTTACACCATTAACAACACCTGCTCTCTGTGTATTTGCGGCCTTAGAGCTGCCCAGGCTAGAAAAAGGAGGACATATGTGGCTCATGGCTACATATTTGTGATTTGTTTGTCAATAACTTCTATGCAACCAAAATGTTCACAAATTTAACCTGTGTTCCTCCCACAACTTTCCCAAAACTGATAAAGGAATATTCATCTCAAATACAATGGGGTCAGTAAGAGAACATGGAAGAATAAAAGTAGACTTCCTTCTCCTTTGACAACTGCTTTTGTGAGTTCTCAATGTATCTTCAGGCAACTACACACTTAGATTTCATTTTTTGGGGTGGAGGGGGATCTGAAACAAGCAACAATCCAATGCCATAGTAAATGAGCATGCACTTCATTCTACTGAGCCGCTAAACTCAAAGAGCAAAATATTCCAGCACTGCACATAACAGTGTCTTTAATGCACTTATAAATTAGCAAACAATAAAGCAGGCCAACGCTGTGTAATTCCTTTGCTTCATTTTAAATAGTGTACTGATCTGACAGATTTAAATGCTTCAGTAGTCCTGGCATGAACAGGTGACATAACTTGAAGTCAATAATTCTCACTTGCTAGAATTCCCATGTATTGATTTATATTTAAGGCTGTGAGAAAGGAATGTGAACTCAGAATATGATACTACACATTTGTGACATGCTATTAGTCTCATGTTATTGTTCATCAACTTTGTCTCTCCATTCAAGTACCAATCTTGATTTTGCATCATTCTTGAAAGCTTTGATGGATATAAGCAGTTTTCCTCTTCACAAAGTAAACCTCTACAAGCAGAAGGTGATGAACATGAAAATCAGATATGGGTAGTACACACCCTCTCATTACATGATTTATCTCCTTGGTTGATAAATGACCGAATGAAGCTAACATGGACGCACAATTAGATTGCCAAAGTACAGGGAATTCCACAGATAAATCCAATATGCACTATTTTATTAGTGTTTCATTTATACACTACCTTTTTTCTTCTTGCAAATAACCCACCAGGGCTTACACAGCCCTCTTTCTCTCTAATTTGTCCTCACAACAACCCCATGAGGCAGTGTAGGTTGAAAGTCACTGGAGACTAGAACCAGAATCTCCCAAGTGTCAGTCCAACATTCTAACCACTATACCACACTGGTTGAAGACATGACCAGTAGTCAAATACGGACCATGTTAAGAACCTTCCGGAAGAGTACAAATCTTCATGCTTAGGTTGTTAGTTCCTGGAACCTTGCCTAATATTTTGCTTAGGTTTTGGCAAGCGTACTGTTCATCATCCCCACTTCCACCTCAGCATTGCAGAGTATAATTAATTAACTGCAATTTTTGATCATTCAATAACCAAAATTCTCCTAAATGTGTAATAGCCAAATATAAAACAGAAACAATAAACAAGGATAAAAAGTAGCATGTCAAGCAATCAGAACGGCCAAAACAATATGGCCCATAAAACCAAAATATATCCAGCAATAACATAGAACAATGCCAACACCTAAATATGCTAAAATAATGTTTGTGATGGCTGGGAGAATGAAAAGCGTTCTATCTAGTCCTGAAAAGTTTAGAAAATACGTATCAGGCATTCCGTACATGGGCGCCACCACTAAAAAGGCTCTCTCACCTAGCCATCCATCTCACTCCATTTAATGAACTCATTTCATCCCATAGAGGAGCAAAGGCAAAATCAGTCCTAAAGCCAAACTGAGATGGATCTAGAAAGTCAGCTTCACCCAAGAATTCTTGGAATTTATGATTGACTATTTATTTGAGCACCTTGCCGAGGAAGGGAGTTTAGTAATCAGCCTATAGCAGTTATTGTTTTTGATGCTTTATTATTGTTATTACACTGTAAATATCTTCTGGGTCCACGCTAGCTTTCTTCTTGGAATGACCTGATCCCACCTCTTTTAAAGAAGTTGGTCCCTCCCTATCTTGCAAAACTCAGCCAGACATCTCCTTCCTATTATTTTTCAGCAGAACTCCTATTTTTAGCTGATTCACTAGTTCTGCAGCCAGAATGACAACTGCAATGCAGAACTGCATATGGAATACATCCCAAGAGGAACCCGCAACTCTTGCTGAGGCTTCCTTTGCTGAATTCTCTTTGTCCTTCCTACTTAATTTGAAGTGGCACATCCCCCACTTTTAGCTGTAAAAGTTTCTGGTTTCATTCTGAAAAAGACAGGTTCTTATACTACACTGGATCAAGGGAGTAATTCATTAAAGAGGACAAGAATATACTCCCATCATCATGAGTGTTCACTAAGTCACTCTAGAAATATGCTTGAAAAGTTATACAAATTTGAAAAAAGTCTCTCTCCTTCTTAATCTATCATTCTCTATACATGACACACACTACAAAGAAATTACAAAAATATGCAAGTGACTGGATCTAGCTAAGTATTTGATATATAGGTCTTCTAAAGAAATTGCAAATGAAACATCTATCATGTCTACAAGGATCAAGAAAGATTTGTGCTAAATCCCAGAATGTGCTAGAACTTGTGAATATTTCCTGTTATAACCAACAAGTGCTCCGCATGTATTTGAGAAGCAGCTACGTTTTCATCTTTTAACCTATTTACGGAAAAAAAACTTTCAACTTACAAACTACAGGCAGATGTTCAGAACACACTTTTGTATGGTTCTACTGGAAAGAGCTGTTATTTGGTGTCCATTTGAAGCAGTCTACAGAAGAAATGTCCAAAATATTAGGCGAGCAGTAAGCAACTTGTTGTGTTCTAGATCTTTTGACATACAATTCCCATCATCCCTAGCCACCACAGAAGTGGCAGGGAATTCTGAGAACGGTAGGACAAAATATCTGCAAGGTCAAAAGTAGCCTGCCCCAATATAGCATGACTGAAAATTCAAGATACAATCCTGATAGTCTACTCAAAAGTGTGTGCCCTTTAGCTTAATGGGGCTTATTCCAAGAGACTGTTTATGGGATTGCACTTCAAACTGGAGTCATCCTGGGGGCCCACAGGGACATAAGAGCTGGATACAGTATTATTCACCTCCTTCAATAAGGAAGTTTTCACATAAGTTCAATTATTATGACACCCACTCTTGTGTGTGGCACTCTGTGTAGTGCTTTCAAGTTAAAATCTATAACTAGCTATAAACCTATAATAAAGAACAACTTTTAAAAACTCCTTTTTGAATTAATTAATTAATTAAAAGCTTTTCTAGCCTGTTCCCTACAGAACATCTCGGATGGCTTACAATAAATAGAACAGCCCCATAGCATCTGACCATGATATACTAAAACCCCAATTAAAATTAATTAAACTTTAAAATAACAGGAAAATAAAAAGTTTTTTGCCTGACACTGAAAAGAATATAATGTCAGTGCCAGACAAACCTCTGTGGGGAGTGTACTCCAAGAGTCTACTCCAATAGTTCGGGTGCCACCACAGAGAAGGCCCTCCGCCAGGTACTCTCCCTCTTAATCTCCTTCAAGGAGGGCTCTTGGAGTAGGGTCTCCACCCAGGGCCGTCTTAATGCATGGACCTGATAGGCACTTGCCCGTGGGCCCCATCCTAATCTGTGTATGTTAACCCTTGGAAAATTGGAAAACTTCCAAAATTAACAGTAATTGTAGTTGTCGGAGGGGCCCCAGTACACTGCTTTGCCCAGGGCCCATAGTGCTGTTAAGACGGCCCTGCCTCCACTTCAGATCTCAAGGGGCAGGAGGGCACATAGGAAAGAAGGAGCTCCTTCAGGTATCCCGGACCCAAGCCTTTTAGGGCTTTATAGGTCATAACCAGCACCTTAAATTGGGCCCGGACTTCAACTGGTAGCCAGTGTAACCGGTAGAAGACTGGTGTTATACGTGAAAACTGGCTGGCCCCTGTTAACGTCCTGGCAGCTCTATTTTGAACCAACTGAAGTATCTGGACCATATTCAAGGGCAGCCCCATGTAGAGTGTGTTACAGTAATCCAACCAGGAAGTACCAGAGTGTGGGTCACTGTTGCCAGGCAATGCTCATCCAGGTAAGGACGCAGCCAAAGCTGCAGGAAAGTGCTCCTCGCCACTGCTGCCACCTGAGCCTCCAGGGACAGCTCTGAGTCGAGGAGCACTCCCAAAATGTGAACCCTGTCCTTTAGAGGGAGTGTAACCACTTTCAGGACAGGGCTAAAATCACTTACCTGAAAACCTGAACCGCCCACCAAAAGGACCTCCATCTTATCTGGATTAAGTCTCAATTTACTGGCCCTCATCCAGGCTATTACCTCCGCCAGGCACCAGTTCAGGACAGCCACTGCCTCACCTGGACTAGATGTAAAAGAGAGGTAGAGCTGGGTGTCATCAGTGTACTGATGACTCAGCAGCCCAAACCTCCGGATGACCTCTCCCAGTGGTTTCATGTAGATGTTAAAAAGCATGTTAAAAAGTATAGCTCTACTGAAGTGGCAACTGGTTATTATGGATAGAATGCTACAATGATGTTCCTTGAATGGAGTAATTTCATTTTCTGGAAGCATTTAAACTAAGATTATGTACAATGCTTAATCCTAAGTACTGCCATGTTGTAACTGATGTGTAAGAAATACTGTATATAATATATGGGCAGTATCTAATGCTGCCCAAACACCAGTGGGACCTACTGCTTGGCACTTCTAACAAGAACCAGAAACGAGGAAAGATGCTCATTTGCTGATCATCGTAGGGTACGTTTTATGAAGCACTTACATCCTTGTTGCTCAAAAAGTTGGCTCCACTTGCACAGTGAAACCAGAAGAACTACAGCAGCCCTGATGAATACTAGCCCATGAAACTCTGAGCTGCTTCTAGGGCTTGGCTCTGTGAGCTGGGGTTCTTTTTGTTCTCATTGCCCTGGTAATATTGCAATGTACGAGTACCTACAAAATGTACCAAGGAAAGATGAAGGTGGCTACATCATTGTTGTCACAGAGTAAAGTATGGTGTTGAGAAGTTAACAGGCCAGCTGGCCAGCTGAGAAGAGCAATTGAACACCTTAATTCTGTTCTCTTTTCTGTTTCTTCTCCCAACTGTTTGGTTCCTAGAAGATTCACCAGCTTCTCGTCTGCTGTTGCTGAACGCAAGGTTGGTCCTCACTAGGATCTGTATCATCCTTGATTTGAGTGTGAATGAAAGGGCCAACCTGGGCTATATTACTATGACTTGGGGAACTGAGGGCAGCTTATTTCTGCAACAGCTAGTTTCCTCTGAATACTTGGTATAGAACAAACACAGGTCTGGGGATCAGGGGATTTGGTGTTGTGTACTGAATGCTCTTTCTGAGTGCCAACCTTATGCCTGTAAGTCTTGTCTCAGACACCTGGGATACACTGGGGAACTACCAACTCTACTGCTAATCAGTCTCCTTGCCTGAACTATGAAGATGGTCAGAGATGACTATTTGGTAAAATCTCAACACTGATGCCAACAACAACAGATCCAGGGCTCCATAGTCACTATGACAGTCATAAGGGTTACAAACATATCTTCACCTAACATGTAGGAGGGCAGACTCTTGATTCAATTTTCTCAACTGGACATCTATCCCATGCCATTTTCAGTGAGGTTTACACTTCCAGCCACCTATTAAAATAGTCCATCCCTGAAGGCTAGTTCTGAATTCTGAAGGTTCAGGAGGACCTTGGGGTGCCCCTTTCAAAGCCCTGGTAGTTTTGCGAGATATGGAGATGAGTCAGGTCATTGACATGCTTGCACTAGTTTCTTGGTATACACCTGAACAAAAGTAATAAAATGAGATGGGAGACAACTAGAATATCTGTGAAGAAAGACTAGTGCAGAACCCAGTCAAATGCAGATCATTGTGCAGAGTAATGTTAATCAGTGGAACATTCCTGAGTGGTTACCAGCCTACTGCAATCTGGCTGAGATAAAAAATAAGGTGGCTAAGAGAAGTTTGAGACTATAATAAGAAAATTTCCTGCTTCCACCTGAAGATTAATTTATTTGCCCTGGTCATGATTTAAAACGCTTGTCCTAGTTGATTCTAAACTCTACGTACCATTTGGTCAACCAGTTGATGCAAAAACAGGGCAAATCAGGGTACTTGATGCACCATCAACTTTCCTAAAGTTTGGGTAATATTTTGCTTCTGAACTTTAACTTTGTTGAAGTCATTTATTGTCTTGAAGAAAAATTAAGTTTCAACTCTCTATTTAGCAGAGACATTATTCTGATTTATTTTAATAGAATGCATTCCCATTTCATGTTAGCTTTAATTGTGAAATTTTAGAAGAGATGATAAATTTAGGAGTATGTTCCCATATAAATACAAATGGCAGAGGATTGAGAACACTAGTAATGTGTTTGGGTTATTGGACAGGATAAAATGGATTTAATAAGCAAATAAATAAACAAGATAGATTTCTTTCACAATATCTGAAAAACAAGTAGAATGATCATCCATTTACTTTCTATTCCCTGAATACACATGCTTTAGCTCTGTCAAGCTAACTTAAACCATCTGACCCTTGGCTTCTAAGTAAATAAATACTTTAAATGGCACATGTTCTCAAGTATTATGTCAGCTGTTTCATGCATGATGTGTCTCTAGTGCTTGAAAATTTTGGTTCAAAACAACATAAACACTGGTGCTGAGAAGCATATTTATGTAATCAAGGACATGCTAGCAAGGCTAGACATTCCACATCAAACTCATCAAGGTAATGACAACTTACTGGGAACTTGTCATATTTTAATGCTAAATTATTTAGTGGGGCAAATATTAAATGCACAGCATTTGCGAATGCACATTAACTATGAATGGAGGAAAGTGCCTTATGCTGAGTTCCTTGGTCCAGTATTCCTGACATAGAGTGGAGATGCTCTCCAGTGTTTCCAACAGGAAATTCTCCAGCCCTACCTGGAAATGTCAGGAGTTGAGTTTGGGACTTTCTACATGCAAAGCATGTTCTGAAAATGAGTTTCAGTCCTTCCCTCAACTACATTACTTTTTTATTGTAGGTGAAAGGCATTTTAGGAAACAATTGGCATACAGCTGGTTTTTTCCCCCACAGTAGGTTTTGCAATGAAGAAGAAATAGTGCCAAGGACATTAGATGACAGGAAAAAGAAGTAAAAATATATCACACATTAGTGATCCCTTACTGTCATGAAGCTAGAAGTGCTGATTAGATTGCATTTGGAATCCTGAGAGCTGGATTCTAAATAGAAGGAATAATAAGGGCTCTAACCACATCTGATTACTCTCCTCTTAGCTGTTTTTCTGGAATTGCCTTGCATTTTCACTTGCTAGTCACATTGCACAAAGCAGCCATGTAATGCTGTAGTTATCCCATTGTGTTTCAGTATTTTTTGGGTAATCTTTCCATTTTTTGCCAACAGGGTTTCTTTTGTGGTGAAGTGCAATGACAGCTTTAGCCAGTCGAATCTGGACAGGCCAAGACATTTTAAGGGCTTTCCTTTAAATGGAAAAAGAGAGAAATTCAGTCATTAAAGTCTCCCCTCAATGGGCAAAACTGAAATTAGGACAATTCAGAGGCTATTCCAAGGGGAAATCATTACTAATCTTGTAGTATGGATCAACATGGAAGCATAAAACATGCCAAACTCACAAAAGGGTGGTGGGGGGGGGGGAGTTCAAAAAGCATTTGAAAAGCCATTTGCTGGTATTCTAGCCAAGGCAAAAGATATTCCTGGATAATACAGTACTATATTAAGCCCTGCGTTGAACCTCCATTTTAATTCCAGTTACAGCTAATTGTTGAAACATAAATGTCTCAGATGTTCATCGCTAGTGCAGATGTGCTCCATCGGTGCTGGCTTCAGGTTTCTAAAGTCCTTGGGCCAGGCACTCCCAGTGAGCCCCCTGCCTTACTGTGTCTACCAACTCTGTTACCAGCTGCCCTTCTTCCCCCTCACCTTTCTCAAGATTGCTACCGCCTATTTGAAAGGGAGAAAGCCAGAGTGCAATCAGGCCTTGACTTCCTTCTTACCATCCTCATGACTGGTCTGGACCAGAGCAATTAGGCTGTAGTGGTGAAAATGAAGAACATGTCTAGGGGGTCACTTGTCTCTGGGCTCCTGCCAGAACGTGGGCCCTTTGCCAATGCCCGAGTATTTCTACCCTTGTCCCTAATCCTGATCTCAGTGTTGGAAAAAAAGGGTTGCAGGAAATTTCAGGGGCCTCTCATAAGATAGCATTGCAGATATATGGAGTTATCAACTGCTGGAGGAGGCAGAGTGAATTTCCTGCTTCTTTATTCCTCCACCCCACCCCATGGCCACAGCTTATTCCTACATCATGAAATAACACATGTGGTCCAGCAGTGATATGCTTTTGGGTATGAAATCTCTTTGTCCTGCTGGATTATTCAACTTTCTTTCTGAGGCTATTGTTCCTTCAAGACTAATATATCTAGAAAAATGGAAGACCAAGAACCTACATGCTTTATATACAATGTAGGAATGTCTTTCCTTATCAAATGTTAATTCAAACGGGTTCTTTGAAACTGGTATTTACAACTTCCTACTCAGTGACATTAAATCACAAACCTGTTTCTAATCTACATTAGCTTCCCATTTGTGGTGCTGAGTTTACTAAAAATAATATTTTTATGCTATAAATATGCCATAATTCCAGAACACTGCTACTCTGCTTTTGGATAAACCTGAAGTTAGACAGTATAAGTGTTCAGAGTGTCATCAGTTGATAGTGAAAACAGATTTTCCATAATGACTGCTAATGGTCAAGTGCTGACAGAGAAAGGCGCCTGAACTCACACCTACACAACGGAAGTGTCTGCCAGGAGGATGTGTATGCCAAGAGAACAAAAATAATGCCTAGCTAGAGAAAGGAAAGTGGGGAAAGAAACACTTCTATATGGTCCCCTTCCAAGAGATACTAGCACCAACTGAACATAGATATTGGTTTCTTTGTAAAAACAAAACAAAAAAAAGTTTAGTATAGAATTACTGCAAATCCCCTGTTGGCTTGTATCCAAAATGTAACTCATGCTATAAAGCAGTGGTTTTCAACCGCTGGTCCGTGGACCATTACTGGTCCACCAGCATTTCCTGCCCATCCATGAAAGAGTAGCTGTTGCGCATGCACATGACAGCCCATCCTGCTCACCAGGACCAGTGCAGGGCTCCCCACCACTTCCTTGGCCGAGCGGGATGGAGAGGCAGCAAAATGGGAGCCAGCTGGGAGCAGCACAGTGCCAGGTCTGCCTTCTGAGGCCTTTTCCTTTCTCTGCTGCCTTTTCTCCTGGGAAGGGAAATGCTGAGGCGGGATTGTTTTGAGAATGCTTTCTCAGCCAGTCTGTGCTGGTGTGTAAAGGGGTTTGAGGTGGTGGGGGGGGGGTTCACTGTATTTCATTATGTAACATTGTGAATATTATTGTATTAAGTAACTTTGTTTGATTTTGTATTGCTCTGCTGTTGATATTGCATTTGAATTTGTATGAGCATAGATTGATTTATATTGATTTTGTATTTATATTGATTTTGTATTTTGCTATTGTAAATTTTTGATCAAGTATTCTTGAAAAGAAGCAACAGCAGATCTCACAGTAGCCTTATTTGAATTAGATACTGCTCTCTAGAAATTCAGTTGTGTTCAATTACATT
Organism: Varanus komodoensis; assembly: GCF_004798865.1. Lineage (NCBI taxonomy): Eukaryota > Metazoa > Chordata > Lepidosauria > Squamata > Varanidae > Varanus > Varanus komodoensis. The sequence continues at coordinate 22,589,907 of NW_025335550.1, read as the reverse complement.
TAATTTCAATATTTTATTCTTTTATTAGGATTTTTACTGCTCAGTTTCTGGTTATTTAGAGAATTTTATTTTTTGGTACTATATTACACAAAATACTATATTATGTAGATAATGCCGCAGTGGTCCCTGAAATAATTTTCCTATTTTTGCTGGTCCCCAACTGTAAAAAGGTTGAAAAGTAAAGGACTTCCTTGTAAGTGCTGTAAAGGACTGCCTTGGAACCTCTGACTGTTTGGCAATTCTTAAAAATTACATACCAAATAAGTGTAGTAATCAATGACTATGATTAACCATTTGATTAACTGGAGAGACATCCTTATTATGATTGCAGTTGTGTGTTTGTCCAATAAATAAAAGTAAACTAAGGTAACAAATATTTTCAAGTTGTAATAATTGTAAAACGTCATTATTGTTGAAGGTGCTGTTGACTATTTGCTGAACAGTGAACAGCAGTGCTGTCCAAGAAATGTATAAAATGTTGCCTTGCAGCCAGTACACTTCCCATTCAAATCTCCTCTAACAGCAGAACATCTTTCCTTTAGATTTTTCTGTACCCACATCCAACAAGCTACGTTAGTGTGCTTGCATTTAAATAAGTCATGGGAATAAAGAGGTTTAAACCCAAGAATTCAAACATAGTGGGTCACCATACAGGACTGAGGCATGGTGTGCATATAACAACAAACTCGGTTTTGTTTTGTTTTTGAAGCCCTGGGTCATCATGAATGAACCAGTATGTTCACTCGCACTGCTTGGCTGCTTTCATGCCATCCTCAGGTTGTTTAAAATGACATCTGAATCTGGAAGTCTTGTTTGCCTCTCTTCTGACAAGCCACAAGTTGGAATCTAGAATTAATTGTATCTCTATCTCTCAAGCTGCAACCCTAGATTAATTTACCAAGAACTAAGCATACACAGGATTGTACTATTAAAGCCATGTTTACAAAAAGAAAAAGCTAAAACCAAGTCATGTAAACTTTGTTTTTCATTATTTCAGCTTGAAAATTCATCCTCTTTTTCACTCTTATTTTCAAAGAGCTCTTTCACTATCTATGTATTTCATTCACTAAACTGAGACTTCCTTATGGTTTGTGCTATACTATCTACAGAACATAAAAATAATACAGTTAGTTTGGGATGCTGGTTCATGTTTGCTGTTGTTATGTGCCATCAAGTCATCTCCAGCTGATGCCGACTCTATGAATGAAAGCCCTCCAAAATGTCTTGTCCTTGACAGCCCTTCTCAGTTCTCGTAAATTCAAGGCTGCGGCTTCCTTTAGGGAGTCAATCCATTTCATATTTGTTTTTCCTTTTTTCCTTCTACTTCCCCAAGCATGACTTTGTTCTCCAGGGAGTCTTGTCTTCTCATGATGTGTCCAAAGTATGGCAGCCTCAGTTCTGTCACATGTCAGCTCAGGCTTTTCACAACTCACTCCTCCAGCACCCCATTTCAAATGCAACCTTTTTCTTCACTGTCCAGCTTTCACACCCGTATGAGTGAACTGGGACTCAATAGCATGGATGGCTTTGGCCTTGGCCTCCAGTGAAACGTCCTTCATGTTTACTTGTAAATACAGACTGTTATAAATGTTGAGGTTTTTTTTCCCAGTCTTTCACTCCTTTAAACAATATGGAGCTACTTTGTGTGCAAGGCCAACCAAAACAATCCAAAACAAAGCAAAACAAAAAGCAGTTCTACAAAGCATGCATTTGACTATGATCACAGTTCGGTAACTAAGCTGAGTAGGATCACACTCCGATGGCAGAATCTGTTGCCGTCTTTCCTGCGATGTGCCGGTTCTTATGGAATGCTGTCTTGACAGTGCAGTTGAAACTTCCAGTTGCAGCACTGAATGCCTATTTTGGTCATGTGGAATTGGCTAAACGGTAATTTTATCAGGCTGCTCTAGCTGCTCAGGCTCGTGTTTCTAATCAGCCTTTCAGAAACCTTAGAGGGCTATAGGCATGTCGTCCCCTCTTAATCCCTCAAGTCTCAGCAAAGGAGCTGAGGTAACTTTTTGTGAACAAGGTGGCAACAATACCTGCCACCTTTCCAGCCAATGTTCCCTCTCCTGCCTCTTCCCTACCTTCCCAGTGGCTTGCTTTTATTGAGATCGCAGAGGACCAGGTGACCTGAATCATTCTCCTTGCTTGTCCTTCTGATCTCTTTCCTTCCTTTCTTTATACTTTTGTCCTGATCTTTCAACTCATCTTTTATTGACCTTTTAAGAAAGTACATGGTTCTTTGTCCACTGGCAGTTTTTCTTGGTCCTTTAAACAGGCTTTCCTTTGCCCATCGCTCTTGCATGCATTACCATCCCTGTTTCAGTACTCTCTCTCCTATCTAAACTCTGGAGAGGTATCCGTCTTCTCATGATTTCAGTGATTCTTTTCAATCAGGGTTTTAGGCTGGTCATTCAATGGAGATGGTGCCATCTCAGGTACAGAATGATGTCCTTGTGACTATGGCACAGTGCTGCAGGATTTTTTCAAGGCATTTGGTACCTTGGACAAGACACTTCTGGCCTGATCCATTAATTGTCACTGCTTTTTCTTGGCTTGATTCTCTCGTCAGATTATCCTTTTTTCTGTTTTTCTTGTACTGTTTCAGATCTTTTCCCTCTTATGGTTGGGATGCCCTAGGGGATCTGTCCTTGAACCTTTTCTTTTTTCCTTCCTATATCCTTCCATTGGGCTTTCTTTATTTTGGTTTCCAGTGTCAGGTTTATGCTGATGATACCCAAGTTTACCAGTTGATGGTGGAAAGGGCAGGAAATTGCTTAATGTAGATTTACTCATGGATGGCTGCTCAGTGCCTCACCCTGAGCATAGATAAAAGTGAAATCCCGATTTCATGACCTAATTGCTTCTCTTTCTTTGTCCTTTATACCTCCTCTCTTCTTCTTCTTCAAGGAACCCAGCTGGTCCTGATCCTGGTCCCTGTTGCTAGAAGACTGGGAGTCTTCTGCTGTACTCCTTAAGAGTACAGTGAGAATTCCCTTCTCATAAAGATATGTTGGCCTTGAAAGTTCCTGTTTCAGGTAAAGGCAGTTCCTTTGGTCACAGGTTTTCTAGGCTACTGCAACAATTTTTAGTAGGATTCCCTCTGTCTTTTGATTGTGGTTCAAAATAAAGCTGTTAGGACTGCTCTCAACCTTCCTCAACTTGCCCATATCGCCTGTCATCATAGGGTCTTGCATTGCTTATACTGAAGGACAGAGTTCATTATAAGGTTTTGGTCCTGGCCTTTAAGGACTTGTGCGTACAGCTACATTATCCAGCTTACTTTTCATCTCTTGTCCTAGTATGTTCCAGGCCAGTCCACGAGATCTAGCTGTACCCCAAGGATCACCGTGCCCCTCAGATCGCTTTCTGTGACCTTGACCTTCACTTGTGCAATTCCGTCTCCTTACCACTATGGTTAATCCAGTGTTTGGAAGAGTTTAATAAGGGTCTGAAAACTTTTCTGTTTGAGTTATTTGAGGTTCAGTACACTGGTTTGTGTGTTTATATGGGTTTTATGTAAGGTTAATTCTTACACTGTATATTAGTGAAGCCTGTCATTAGCTATACTTATGCAGTTATGTTGTACATTAAAGTGGTTATTGTAAATATTGTAGTAATGTGGTATTTTAAATTGTTGCTTTACTGTATTTTATGTGCAGCACTTTGAAAAAGTGCCATAATAATAATTGTTGTTATTATTATTGTTATTTATTTGTATCCCATCGATACCAAGGATCTCAAGATGGTACAAATTAAATATCAATTAAATATATAATAAGCCTATTCACACATCATGATTGTTCACAAGCTAAATATATCTGTGGGGGTTCTTGCATTGTGCTGGTACCTTTCTCAATGAGCAGCTTGCCATGGCTTGTCATTTGATCCCATGTGTTAGACAAATCTCTAAAGCCAGTCATGGGTTATTTGAGAGGTGTCTAACACTCAAATAAGACCTGCCCACCTGGGTTCACACAACAAGCTATGGCAAGCCAGATGCCTGTGGGTACCATGCAAAAACAGTACCTGACATAACAAGTCATGCCATGTGAACCAGTTCCATGTATCTCTTATGATAAAACCCGCAACATTTATTTACAAAGAGAAAAAGGCTTGGAGCAGCTTATACCCAAAGCCTTTGGACAGGGGGACAAGCAAATGTTCCTAAAGCCACTATTCAGGGGCTCCCTGTACTAGGGAAAGGAACAGGCCCAAGCACCTCTCTCCCACATAACATATTCCACACTATTGCATTTTGCTTACACAGCGCTATACCAACTGGAAACAAGGGATGCCATGCAAAAGTTAGCGAGAGGTCCTAACTGCCTGCTTCATCCTGCTCTAGAAAAGTCCCTTCCACAGATCAGGTGCACTTTTTAATCAATCAATCAAGCAAGCAAGCAAGCAAGCAAGCAAGCAAGCAAGCAAGCAAGCAAGGTAGCTACAGATTCTCTACAGACGCATGCTAAGTGGCAACGCAGGGCATGAGCACAGACACAGTGAGGCTGAGCCTCTTAAGAAATAGTCTGAGTCCAGGTCACGCGCCCACTAAGGAGGCTCCATGTGAGGGCATTTCTGCACGTTTCAGGGCTCTGGCTTGGCCTCCTTACCCAACCTCCATACCTGTGACTGGATCATTCCACTGCTTCCAGTGCCGAGGCACAGCACAGACAAGGCAGATGCAGAAGAAACACAGAAACTCACTCAGAAACACAGTGGGTGGGCTGCCCTGGAAGGGATCTGTTATTATCGCACAGTCTAGAAGTAAAACTTTCCAGGGTGTAAGACTTGGTGTGGTTCCATTTTTAAATTGGGGAGGGGGAATGATGTTCCTCAGCCATTAGAAATTTGGAAAAATCTTATCTAAAGCTTACTGTCTTCATAAAATGCCATCCACATAAACCATTCTTGCACCCATAAAATTTCTGTACACCCACTTAAATGGCCTCATTAAATTGTACTCAGATACTCAACCATAAACAAAAGAATCCTTAGTAAATCAAAGTAAGGAAGGGGAAATCAAAGGTTTACATCAAAGCACAGAACAATATTAAATATAACCAAAGTTCCATTTTCTGTCCAAAGTACCATGTATTTAATGATACAGTATAATTATCATCAGGAGATCAACATTCACTGGCGTATATAATGGTTGCTGGGAATGAAAGACTATTACTAATTAACCTAGCCTACTTCTTCCCCATTTAATCTGGCAGAAGAAGAATTTCCTAGGAGGCTGAACTGGTCTTAGGACATATTGCATGCAATAGCATTGCAATGACTGCAACTTACCTTGCTCCATCACTACTGCAGTGGCTAAATCCGCCCCCCACTCTGCCCCCGGCTATAGTAGTTTTTCAGATAGGCAAACCACTGACAGAAAAAAGGTCCCTGTCTTCTTTTTTGGGGAAATATTCTAGAAGAGATAGCACAAAACCTGGTAAATTGAAACTGAATATTACAACTAGGGCTGCCCATTGTGCCAAAGCATTGCTTTTTCTCCAACTTTGGATTTTGGAAGTGTAATACTTGGGACCTCAAGCTATTTTGGAAAAGTTTTCCTATGAATTTGTTCCTTGGAATGGCCATCTGCCATGCCCATACTGGTCTTGGGCTATGCACCAGAGCAGGAAGACACTTGATGAGAACCAGGCTGTATTTAAAGCATGCTCGTTTTAGAAAAGCCAACAGGAAACAGAAATGTTCAACTATGCCATGATCAGTGAAGTACAAAGTGAACAGAAGAATGTTCAAATGACCAAAACCAGTCTTCAAAAACAGAGTCAACACACTGACATTTTTGCTTTACTGAAAGCAGTGAAAAGCTGCTTGGAAAGGCTGTTCAGGCACGGTAATAGTGTTGCTTAGGGAAAGATGTGCAATGTCATTTTGAAAGGCTGCCCAAAGAATTGTGATTGTGTGTGTTTAAAAAGGCAACCCCAGAACTGTGGCTGACTTACTGAGTGCAAAAGTTGCCTGGACAAGGTGCCCAAGAACTGCGACCAGGTCCAGTGGCGTATTGGAGCTAATGCTCACGAGGATGCAGCGATAAAACAGGGCATTGATGCCATCTGCTACCCCTCTTAAAATTCTCTGTGATTATTGCTGCTATTCTCAAAGCAGATAGGGGGAGGGGGGAAATGAATTAATTTTCCCAGCAGCTATATACAGTTGTGAGCGATCCTTGCTACAGTGAAAAGGGGTTGGGACAATAATATTATAAAAGCTTCTGCTGCTAGAGTTAGTTTCTTGATACAGATTGAAAGGGGAGACTTCCATGTTTGGCCTTCCCTTGCCCATACAACTATAAGGACTGTCACGATGAGCACCTACACTTCAAAATTTACCACCACACCACTGACAGTGCCCCTTCCAAACACATGAAGTAGCCTCTAGAGCAACTGAACAAACCTTCCAGATTATTATTTGTTTGTTTTTATGAGCAGGGAGGGAGAAAGGTACTTTTTTCATGTTTAGTGGTATGGCACTAATGCCAACTTGTACCTTTCTTCCTACCTGTTTGGCCTCAAACAACAACCAATTATCTAGACCTCCAGTTCCCATTCTCTGAAGCCTCACAGAGAAAGAGATCTGATTTTTAATCCACTTTTCATCATCCCCATCCTGGAAGAGGAGGGGAGATACTTCTTGCAATTTGCTGGCGAAGGCTGAATGACAGCTGGCCAGCTGGGTCCCATCTTATGGTCTCTCTGTCCCACTCCTTCCCCACTTCCTTCCACCTCCTCCACCATTATTCTGTTCATCTCCAGCATGGTTAGGATGCCCTCACTCTCCACAACCGGAGCAATAGCTGATAGCAGTGCAGCTTCCGCCCTTCAGGAAAAAGGGTCAAATATTCCACTGGGCTTGTGTCCAGCAAGTTCTTGGGTCTCAGCCACAGTCTATTAGCATACTTTGCAATAACAATAAAACTCAGTACCTGAAAACCAAAAGCAGCACTCTTACAATACCACCAGCCACTAAATTCCTTACTTTAAACTTGCCTGCAGCAGCACCCCCACCATCCAATAGTTTATTTATTTTCCTCCTTTGTAAAGGATGCATGTGGCCTTTCATCTCTGCCTTTCTTTCTTTTTTTAAGTAATGCAGTAAGATGTGAGAAAGATTAAGCCATATTTACAAGAAAAATGTAAGCCCTCAGGCCAAAAGTTTTGATTTGCGTGCACAGCTCAATGGAGTTCCCTCCACTAAGCACATGTGTAGCAGATGGCAGACCCTCATGTACATCCTATAATAGATGTCATCTTTTAAAAATTTGCTAATGTTTGTCATGATGTTCTTACCAAAAAGAGCCATGCAATGCCAAAACTCAGTCATAAAATTGTATGGTGTTATACCATGCATGCTCAAAACTAGATAATAAACACATAGGTTAAGTGTGCTAAACATAAAAATTAATGGGTTTTGCCTATTTATAGGCTCCAGTGAAGAACAGAGTCAAAATTTCATTTTACTTGTAAACTCTGATAAATGCATTAGAAAATTCAATTTGCATAAATCGGCCATCTTCACTGCAGAGCATAATCTAAGCCAGATGTGCTTGATTGTTATTGCCACTGGTGAAACAACTAAGCTTTTCAAAGATATTTGTGTAGCAAACACATTTTGCTAAGAAGCGCTCCAGGAATGCATTCCTAATTACACATATTTTTGTAAAGACTGTATGCAGTATCTGGCCAACATTCCAGGAAACTTTAGAATAATTCTATCAATTCTTACTGGCAAGAAAATAGAATATTACGATAGTATACACATCTTGTTCCGATTCTGATTGTTCTAAATCAAATCTAGAATTAATTTTCTAGTCAATACTGCCCCCACAACCATTTTTTTCCTTCACTGTCTGGTTCCCTCAGTCTTTTTAGATTATGGGATTATTTGTCCATATAGCCCAGAACTGTTTGCTCTAACTTATAGCAGCTTTCCAGAATCCCAGACAGTCAGATCACCTGCTCCCCAATCCTTTAACCTGGAGATGGCAAGGACTGAACCTGAGACATTCTCTCTATATAATATGCATGTTATATATATTACTTGTTCTATGTTCTCTTACTGAACTGTGGTCAAAAACCCAGGTTACTGTTCATCCAAAACACAAGAATGAGTAAATTAACACTGACTATATCTCCAAGAAAAAGAAAAAAGGAAAAAAAACCAGACCATCAATAGCTAAGCAAAGCAGAACCCAGCATTTTAGATGACTACCTAAGATGTTTATCATGCGGAGCCTCTTTGTCTGAGCATTGCTTGCCCTGGATAAGAAAAACCAAGGGGTTACCAAGCACTTGGCTGACTGAAATATAAAGGTTTGGACACAGTTCAGGACTTCCTCTGCTACTCCTTGCATGCTGTGTGCAAATAAAACTCTTACATCTGTTCATATACACTTATAGTACATCCTATACAAGTGAGCTAAATGGTCTCAGGAAACATAGGAAGAAGTTGGCCAAATACCAGCGGTTACCTTAACCAGGTGTAGATTGAAGCAGCCTGTTCCTGCAGGCAGGCAACCGATTCTCCTACAACCCTTGCCCCAAAGGGAGAGCTCCCCCAGAAAATTTCTGTATCTAGGACTAATGAGTCTCTTCCAGTTAGTGGCTCCGATCCCAAGCTCCTTCTTCCTCCAGCATGTACATGCCTTCACTCCTTCCCGCTCAGCGTGTTTCAAGGGAAGCATCACTCTGCCTGATCTCCATATTTGGTCCTGATTAATTTCCCAGCTTCAATCAGGATGTAGTTTGTGACAAGGCCCTTCAGAACGCCCACAGCCAATTGCCACATTTATCTCAGAAGCCACCAAACCTTTGCCATTTTTTTCTGTTTTCCCTCAGCCCTTTTTTAAACCCTGATAATGCAGAGACAACATGTGCAGGGGGAGATGGTCGCCCAGGGAACCCAAAGGGGGTTTCCTAAATGGGGGGGGGGTTAAAAAGCCAACCCTAATGTCCCTATTTTGTGCAAAGAATTCCAACTGCAGTGGAAAAACAAGGCCATAGGGAATAGTTTTACTGTGTTGCTATGTAGATTCTTCCTTCCTATCAATCTTTTGCACTCATGACCTTGATCTTTTCCCTTAATTTCCTTTTTCTGTGCAATGGGCTGGAGCAGACAAGTGTGGTTCAATTGCATGATTTGCAGTCACTTACTGCTTACAGTCCGCTGTGCCTGCATCTCCCCTTGCTTGGCTCACCCATGGCTCCACCCCCCAGGCAGTTGTCCCACCCTCTGCCATCCCCACTGCCAGGGGCTCTAGGCTTTTCACATCTGCAGCCATCTGCTCTTGGATCCAGCTATCAGCAGTCATTAAAAAAGACACAGACAGACACTGACCTGTGCATTCATGTTGAAGCCCTTTGCCATAGTATCCTTTTTCGCAGATGCACTCGAATTGCCCTGTGTGGGTACCACATTTGCAGCTTGCCATGATATCACAGCAGTTTCCGCCCCCATCACAAAGATAGGAGCAATGGGATATGTCCTCTTGAATGTAACTACCAGAAGGAAGATCTGTAATCAGGGGTATTCGGAGATGGTCCCAAATAAATAAAGAGTACACAAATAGGTTAGAGATAATAAATACAGTTCTGTAATAATAATAACTACAAATAATACCTACAGTTCAAAGAGTTAAAAAATTAAGCAACTTTCTTCAAGTGCAAAAATAAGCCAAGTCCTAAGAATTCATTTTAAAATTCTATTCATGTATCTTTTGCTACTCTTGATAAGACAATTTTTCCCTTGGCTGCTAAACGCATGAATTTTGGGGGACAAGAGAGATTGTTCCATTTCCCAGTAATAACCAGGATCCATGGATACATTTCCTCAGCCTTGAGAGACAGTACCTGTGAGTTACTGTCTAAGGATCTCATCCACTCGGTGATTTATCCTTTGCAATGAATGGGAGCTGTGGAAGAACACTCTTTTACAGCTATTATTTATTCCCAAACAGTTTGTGTGTGTGTGGGGGGGGGGAGTTCAATTTTTGTGCCCTAAAACAACAGATTTTCCCTGCCTTCCTTTGTTCCATTCCTCTAATTAAATATAATATTTTGTACATTTTGGAAACACAGAAAAAACTTGTTGGCAGTTGCACTCTTTATTGGAATAAAGAGGAAACCTTTCTGACCTGATGAATGTATTACATTACCTGTTTTGGGTATCTAACTTGAGGTCCTTACTTAATAGTGCCTAGTTTGCCAGTTCTCAAAACTGGCCCAAATCGGCATTTAAAATATCAGTTTAGAAGACATTATCCAATTCAAAGAAAGTGTGATACACCTTTGTCACATCACAAGGATGATCATTTTCTGGCAAAGAACAGAATGTATGTTTGTATGTGTTTATATGTGAAATAGCCTGGACTACTCATGGGGTTTTAGATTTTGCACAAAGACGTCAAGGGACACATTCTGATGCTCTTACCCAGTAAATGTATCAGACAAAGCCCATGGTAGAGATTGGTTCAAAAGGAATTTCACAGGCAGTGATACAAACTTCTGTGACTTGGTCATGATTTTAATTGTCTTTGAGAAAATCCCAAGAGACCTCTTCATTTGTCTGTTTTTATAAAACACAATTCCAGACCTGGTAATTCCAACCCACCTCCCAAAGACTCAAATCTTAATTAACCTCATGCAGATGTTCATTTCATGTAGAAGTGAATGTGTGTGTGTGCATGTGCGGGGGGACCTCATATCTACTGTCCCAACCCCTGATCTCTATACGTTCAAGGTGCTATTGGCACAAGAGCCTAAACACACATTCACCCAAATGAAAGACGATGTCATGGCTCAGGTGTAGACATACAGACCTCTGCGCAAACAGCATCCTGAACATGGGAAGAGTACCGGCCAGGACCAGAAAGCATGTTGCTGATCCTGCCCACATGTGTACACACATACAGTGAATACCTGCATGGGGTTTCCAGGAAAAGCCCTTAATTTTCTAATTCACTATAATCACCTTATTCTGAAAACAATTGGAATGATGTTTAGAGACCTTGCAATTCATTTCAGCCACCCTCCATTTGTAGGCCTAAGAGAAGAATTTCCTCCAGTGCCTTGATGATCAGTTATTCAAAAAATTAATTCAGGATCTCATGGTAAATCTATAATTCAAATGAGTAATATTACGTAATAATAGAATATCAATGCATGGGATTGTTCCACAGAAAGTAGAACTAGAGGTAATACCTTCATGAAGGGCTCTGCGAGCTAAAGCTTCAAACTCTGCAAAACTGTGGAGCAAATAACAATGTTCTTCCTTTGGATGGGAAGCCATATCGTTCAGCTCTCGGATGTTGCCTTGCCATATCCCAAATGTGAAGATCTCTACTCCAAATTCACGCAAGGAGGCTGCAATAGGCCTGGGGTCTCCTCCATTGGAATAGCCATCCGTTATAAGGAATATCACCTTGGTAGCATTTGCTCGGGAGTGAAGCAGTATTTGCTACAAGAAGGAAAAAATAACCACAATTCAAGCCAAGAACTAGCAAGCTGATGATCTGTTCATGGTCTTCTCGGCCAGAATTAACTCCCTTTACTCTCACTATTTAACCTATTTCAACTTTTTGCAGGACCACCCAGAATTAACACCATAAAAATCAACAATCTTTCAGCAGACAGTGTGATTCAAAAGCCAAAGACTGATTCACAGCACAAACACTCAGATTCAGCTGCAATACAGATGTTGTGGGTTTGTCATCCAGGTCCAAATGAAGTCAACTGAATTATACAGATGCCGACTGAGCTATATCTGCCCTTTGATCAACTGTCCCACATCGTAGGAAATTCCTTGATATAATACGTGTAATTGAAAGTCCATATTGCAAATCCTTGACTGATGCATGCATCTGTAAAATCATCCAGGAATCATACAATGCTAAACACAGGAAATATACCAAGGCAAGAGAACCAAAACTCATAAAATAAATATAGATAGGTTAAGAGATATGATGACAATAAACCTGTTTGTACAAGCTTACATCTAAACTAAGGGCATGAGTCAACGTTGCATATGAATATGGGTTGTTGAAACTTTCTCCTGCCTGCCTCTTACCTCCCTGCAGCTTCTGCCTCAGCACCATGTGCCTTTCCTCCACTCTGGAATGGGGATGCTGAAGGAAACAACACTGTGAACACTGCAGCTGAAACTACTGTGTCCAAGGCATACGCTGCAGAAGCAAGAACTTGGGTACCATGTACTTCATCCTCATTGACACAGACTGATATCATATTAGAAAAAGCTCACCAAAGTACAGAATATTTTACCTCCTTTGTTATTCCTTTCTGCTAACAAAAAGCCTGATATCTCCCAATAATCATGGAATGATTGTATCCTCTTACAGAATTTTTCTTTCCAAATAAGAGAACTAATGTAGATACTCAGTGACCTCTATTCTTTGGTACATACTTAGACTACTGTACTGATGCATGCAAACAAGACATTTGCAGTAACTCAAAACTGGTTTGGGCTTTCAGAATGATTCTTTCTATAATTATTCTTTGTTTGGAAGTATGTGGAATCTAGCAGTACAATTTTCTCCATTCGTACTCAGAGGCAAGTTCCATTGTGTTCAACAGGATCCACGTCTAAGATTGTTCATAAGGTGGGTTTTGTAAAGGGAAAATATCCAGTGTAGTGAATGGCACTCCATTTATGGCTCTATACTATTGGGATGCCCTCCAAATCTTGCCTTGCAGAGCTGGAGTGATGATGGGGGCAGTCCGTGCCTCCCTGTCCTCTCTAGACTGGCCTTTTATCCCATCTAGCTGGATCATTTTGGAGGGGGAAGGAAGGAAGCTGGAACAGCATCCTGGCCCCCTGAGTCTTCTCCCCTTTCTCTCAGAAACTTCCTTTATTCCTTCCAAAGTTACTTTCCTGAACCTCAAGAGCACCTGATATGGTTCTTTCCATGTCAACTGCAAAAAGTGGGAGTAGAGTGCCAATTCTCAGATCTGAGGTTGAAATTAAGTCTCCAGGCTCAGATCTGAAAATGTGAGATATCCTCTGGCCCTTCAGATGCTGTTTATGGGCCACAGGATAGGGCCCTCTGTCCCATAACAGCATGTTCATTCAGCCACTCAATCTGTCCCAAAAAGATTGGGAATTTAAAATAAGCATTTAAACTTATCAAAGACATCCAAGCAACTTTCAATGGCATCATCTGACAAGGGTCAAATTCCAAGCTGGAGGTATTTCTGATCCCAGAATTCCAAATCAGAACTCTGTTTTTACAAAGCAACAGGATTCACCATTTCTGTTATATATGGGAAGACTGGGCAGAAGAACATTATAGCAATCAAGGTTGGAAATATTGAAACTATAAGCCACTGTTTTGGGATAGGGAACTGAAAGGAAGCACCATGACACAACCTGGTAACTAACAGAATACAGGAAACAAAAAAGGAAAGGATCTAATATAAAGCTATAATTTCTTGACTAGTTAACAGGGCAGTGGATGCTGATAAGGCCAAGAAGTACAAAAAGTGAGGAACTGCATAAGGTTACATTTTGAAATGCAGGCACCCATTGTAACTAAGAAAATTGTAAAGCTGTAGGAAACTGTGTCTATTCATACCAGGAAACCAATTTTAGCAGCTTTCATCTGTAACGGGATCAGCTTGTTTGTAAAGCTAATAGATCTTACCTGCCTCTTCAGGGTACCCCAAACTACTTTGCAGTACAACAGGGAAGAATATACCATTGCTGGGAAAATTAATTCCCTCCCAGCTACTGTGTGGGTTGGCGCTAAGCTCAGGGAGAACAGGGAAGCCTGGAGGTGGCAGATGACATGATGTCCCTGCTATCAAAAAAGGGACGAGTGCTACATCCCTGTGATCCGTGGATCCACTATTATCATCAATGACAGGACAGAAGACAAATTGGGAAGAAAGAAAAACAGCTTGGCCTTTAATATACTGAATACGAAAGCCATGTGCAAGGATTGTAATCTGAGAGTGTTAAAATATTCAAAGAAACAAATGACTTTAACGATCATTTGTTTTTAAGGCTAATAACTGACAAGGTACAAATTATTCTACTGAGATCACTGACCATCTGGAGAATTCCCACCCTTCCCTGTATTTTATGTTCTTTTAGCAAGAGTATGTCAAAACATGAAATGTGTTTGCTATCATGGAGTATTCCAAAAGGAAGAAAAAATGGGTATTTAGAAGCACATGTCTACAATAATAAATGATCTATGTTAGAGTGGCTTTGCCTAAGGGAGGTTTTACTAAATATGTCTGATCACAATGTAGGGGCAGGATAGTCTTGTGCCAGAAGGTCTCTAGTATGATACACACAAGTAATTATAATTACTAGCATAATACCAACTCCACCTGCTTCCTACCATTTGCAGAAGGTTTCAGGATAAATACATCCAATAGACAGCAATGTGTACACACACACGCGCGCGCGCGTGCACACACTAAAGCAAGGTCTGAAATCCCTCAAAGTGTTCTAAAAAGTTTTTTTCATTCTCTTGCAATTAGCCATGCATTTTGTTCCTTTAACATCTTGTAATTGATTAATCTGTCAGTGCAAAGTCTGTTTTTTCAGTAAATGTTTCTCTTAACCCCACCAGGAAAAGCTCAACTATTTGTCTTCCTAACACCACTTAGTAAGATTACTAATTGCATTCCTTCCTTTAGCTCCACAGTAATATTACTGCCTTTGTTTCTTCCATCATAGAGAGTAATTGCCCTTCTCAGAGAGAAAAAGATAAAACAACTCAGTGGCTCTTCTTGATTTCTAGCGAGAGATTTCTTGAGAAACTAAAGCCAAGGAGTCTTCAAATTAAAATCATGCTTTACAGCAAAAGTGAGTAACTGAGCAAGGTGAAAGCGACCGTAACTGTATCATAAATCACAACAGCTCTTTCATATTCATGCTGTATTAAAGGCCATTTTCATTGCTTTTGCGCAGTTTTACAAATGTTGAATCGGGGCAACTCCAAACAGCTTATTATTTTTTCTTCTACCAACAGCCAATTAGAACCTCATGCTGAAGAAACACACGCAAGGATTTTCACCCACCCAATGAAAATGAAATGCTACATTATATAGAATGTGTGAGTGAAATTCTCAGTCTCTCTTGCCCCAAAGGGCAGATAAGGACAAAGGTAGGGTGGTTCAGGTGAGATGCTAGCCCCCTTGTGTCTGACAGATGGGGCACAATGGAGGGTAGTGTGCCCCTCCACCCCTAGTCCTGCATCCCAGGCAGAATGGGGTTGACAGCTGCAGAAAGCGTCCAATCGGCATTCACTCCCTTGCCTAGGGCTACGGCTGATGCTGGAGAGCTGGACTGCTTGTGAGTATTGTCACCCTCTTAGCACTGATGGGAGCACAGGAAGAGGAGGCCAGAATGTGGGGAGGGGGCCCATTCAGCTTGGCCTCCTCTCATGTAGACACAGTCAAACATGCTGCCACTACCACCAACCCACCAGCACAGCCGTGGGCAGGTTTGAGGACTGGACACATTTGGCTGCAGCTCCCTGGGAGGATGCTGAGCTGAATGTGGCAGCTGTGCCTGTGGCCACACCGCCATCGTGGCTGCAGGTGGAGGTGTTTTCCCTGCATCTCCCTGGAGGAGGAGCAACCTAACATGCCACCCTGCCCACTGCAAGCTGCTCTCAGTTGGCGCAGAATCAATGGGCTGCCCTGCCTAAACACTGAGGTCTCAACAGGACTTGGAATGCAGGAAGGGCAGGTGGGGTGGTCGCTCTCCCCCTGGACTCCTGCCAGGCAGACTGAGGGGAAAGCACCTCCTCTCCTCCTGCCTTTGCTGCAGTGTGATTGTGAGCGATCATCTTGCAATAATGTTGGCTGGTGAGAATAAGAGGCACTTCTCTCCAGGGAGAAGCAAGGGGGGAAGTGCCACCTGCCAGCTAGTGCAACCTGCTTCAGATGATATGCTAACTGAAGGTGCATTTACTAAACATTAGAACAAGCCATGGCTTCTTGGGGAAGTGTGCTGCATTCAGATGACATGCTAGCTCATAACACCTGCACAGCCAGAATGTCTGTGAGAAAGGGGAGTGAACCACATGCGCAATCATCATAGCACAATTGTGTATTTCCCCAGATGTACGTATATTCAAGTGTGGGGCTTGAATTTTGCAGATTTTAATCTCAGTGTTTACTAGGGTTTAGCAAATATTGCACATCACCTTGGAATCTATTAATGATGAGCAATATAGAAGCACTTTAATTAAAATGCTAAATAAAAGGGAGAGTCAGACATGGCCCAGGGAGACTGAATCCGAATGCTGATGGGGCAGCTGGGGCTCCAGCACCTGCAACCATCATGCAGAAGGGGGAAATGCCACAAGTGTCACTTGTCATGTCTCTGGTCAGTAGGAAGCCCAGTCACTAGCAAGAGCAGAATAAATATGTGGTACATAATAGTGAGAAAATATTCAAGTTGGTCAGTCTCACCTTTGTAAAACACAAGACTTCCATAAAATATGAATGGAGAAGCACGTTCTCAGCGGCAGGAATGTGTTTCCTGAACTCTGCAGCCCAAGAATAAGCCCCTTTACAGCCCAACCCTAATCCCTAGAGCGAAGTCCCACTGAGTTCAATGTTTTACACTTTGTTCGGATAGCAACTTGCGTGTTACCAAAAAGAAGCCAAATGAAGACACTAAATTGCATAAAAGTTGCCTTTGCAAATTTAGGTTGAAAGAGATGCAACTTTAAGGGGGAAAACTCACCATAGTGAGGAAAACCATGCTATGAATTGGCTTGCACTATTCTCCTGGTGCTAAGTGTTGATAAGCAATTTCAAGGCACCAGCTGTTCCCAGTTATGCTTCCCTATCTTTAAACAGGACTGGTTTATAAGATTTATATCCTGCTTTGTTCTTACAGCAAACTGGAAGTGGCTTACATAATTTTCCTCCTGATGCTTTCAATCTTATCCCCACAACAACAACCATGTGAGGTAGGCTTGGCTGAGACTCTATGACTGGCCTAAAGTCATCCAGCTGGCTCCATGACTGAGCAGGGACTAGAACTCAGACTGCTTCACCACTATACCACACTGGCTATCACTTAAGCTGATCAGTCTTTCAAACAGAGAACAGTCATCTGTAAGTAGGCCACTTGGCCATCCTACAATCTGTACCGCTACAAAGAAGATTTTGGAACATTTTGCTTGTGTCTATATCCTAAACAAGCCAAGCTATTACACATCTTAGTAAAATGACCATTTGATGCATGAGATCAGATTGAAATTACTGTCCACTTCAAGGAAACCCTTGAATGAACTAACATAATTCTATATTTGGGCTGTTAATACTATATAGTATAATGCTATATTTGGGTTCACCCTATGGGATGACCTTTCTGGGAGAGAGATGGGGGAGTGCAACCCTGTTGATTCTCCTTGGACCTCTCAGTGGCTGAGTGGAATGGTGTAAATTGGTGTCCTGCAACAACAGGTGGCTGGACCAGATGACTTTCTTCTCACTTTCCAGCTCTACTATTCTATGAGAACATTGACCATGGTATCTTTCTGGAGCAGCCAGTTGTATTGGGAGTTGGAGGCACAGCATTTCATTGGTCCCACTCCCACCTGATAGACCATGTCCAGATGGTGGTGCTGGGAGATCACTGCTCTGCGCCATGGCTTTTATGTCACAAAGTTAGGCAGGGTTCAGTTTTATCCCCCATGCTTTTCAACATCTACATGAAACTGCTGGGAGAGATCAGGAAGTTTGAACTGAACTGTCATCAATGTGCTAATGACACTCAGGTATACCTCTCTTTTTAATCTGTCCCGGCTGTGACAGTTTCTACCCTTAACCCATGTCTGGACTAGATAATGGATTGGATGAGGGCTAATAAACTCAAGCTCAGTCCTGACAAGACAGAAGTACTGTTGGTGAGTAAACCTCCATTTCAACTGGGAGATTGTAAACCTGACCTGAACGGGGTTGCACTCCCCCTAAAGGTTCCAAGTCTGGGGGTGCTCCTGGACACCCAGCTCTCCCTGGTTGCCCTGGTGGAGTTGGTTGCCAGGAGCACCTTTTCTCAGTTGATTTACCACTACTCTCCTACTTGGATGACGGTAGTTTTGTCATGGTCATTCACGCACTGGTAACCTCCAGAGAGGACTACTGCAATGCACTATATGTGGAGCTTCCCTTGAAAACGGGATGGGCAATATGGTTGCTAATGAAGACGTTGATGGAGGCCCTCCTATGAATTCCTCCCTCTATGGAGGTTAAGGGAGAGGTTGTGAGGAGGAGGGCTTTTTCTGTGGTGGCACCCTAAGTAAGGAATGTACCACCATCAAAGATTTGTAAAGTGCCCACTCTACTGAGTTTTAGGCACCTGATGAAAACGTTCCTTTTCCATGGCACCGCTTAGATTATTTTTACATCAGTTTGCACCCCTTTAACTTAATAACTTAAGTTTTATTGTTGTTGATTATTTATATGCTATTTTATCTTGTGCATTTTAGTTGTATTATTTTATGTTACCTATTGTTAATTTTATTGTAATGGCTGCTCAGAGAGCAGGATGCTAACAGGCAGCCTTTAAACAAATTTAATAAACAAACATTTATAGAAAAAACAGGGGTCTAGTTGAGGTTTTTGCAAAATATTTTAAATGCAGTGTGAATAAGATTGGAAAAACACTTATTTCAAGATTTAAATTGTCATATTTATGCTAGTGTATGACCATAAAAAAGATACGATTGAGAAATAAGACTCATTGAGTTCAACAGAACTACAACTGCAGTCTTGCCATCTGGCCTATAAAGAACCATCTACCCTATTTGTCCAAAGAGATAATAGATCCTACAAATGTTTATTAGAAGTATATATGATTAGTAGTATTTACCCACTTGAAACTCATCATTAAGAAAACTAAGATCATGGCATCTGGCCCTCTCACTTCCTGGCAAATAGATGGGGAAGAAATGGAGGTAGTGACAGATTTTATTTTCCTGGGCTCCAAGATCACTGCAGATGGGGACTGCAGCCAAGAAATTAAAAGACGCTCCTTGGGAGGAAAGCTATGGCAAATCTAGACAGCATACTAAAAAGCAGAGACATCACCCTGCCAACAAAAGTGCGTATAGTCAAGGCTATGGTTTTCCCAGTTGCAATGTATGGCTGTGAAAGCTGGACCATAAGGAAGGTTGAGCGCTGAAGAATTGAGGCCTTTGAATTGTGGTGCTGGCGGAGACTCCTGCGAGTCCCTTGGACTGCAAGGCGATCAAACCGGTCAGTCCTAGAGGAGATCAACCCTGACTGCTCTTTAGAAGGCCGGATCCTGAAGATGAAACTCAAATACTTTGGCCACCTAATGAGATGGAAGGACTCCCTGGAGAAGAGTCTAACGCTGGGAACAATAGATGACAAAAGAAGAAGAGGATGGCAGAGGATGAGGTGGCTGGATGGAGTCACTGAAGCAGTTGGTATGAGCTTGAGTGGACTCCGGGGGATGGTGGAGGACAGGAAGACCTAGAGGAATGTTGTCCATGGGGTTGCGATGGGTTGGACATGACTTCGCGGCTAACAACAACAACATTTACCCACAGATAAATGTGTTCAGGATATGAACCTAAGTGTGGATTCACTGGGACTTACTCATGAGTAAATCTGTATAGCGTTGCACTCTAAATCCATAACCACAATATTCAAAACTATTACAAGAGCAATCCCACTTACTTTCAGAGAATGTATCATGGGACAGGCTGATAGTTTACTCATTTATTATATACTGCAGAATATAATAAATGGGTAAAGGGTTTATGAGAGGCTACTTTCATAAAGAGTTTGGAGTCTCTTGAGAAAGGGTTTGCATCTTTTTTCCTGTAATCAAATAATTATTCTGGGATTTCAGACAGGTAGCGAAGATCTGTACATTTTTAAGTTAATAAAGAAGGAAACCCACAAAGGACCAACAATGACATTCTAGAAGTGTTAGCCAAAAAACACAGATCTGAATAGGGTTTAAAAATAGAAGACAGAGGCATAATAGTCCACAGAAAGAGAAGCAAAGTGGTAGTTACACCTCAGTGCAAGCTCCTCTATTCATTCCAGTAATGGCAGTTTAACATAATAGAAAATCTTTATACTCTGTATTAGGACCACTGCATAGTACTTTCAGCATCTCCATCATTTATCTTCAAAAAAAATTCAAAACACAGAAACCCTTAGCAAAGTATTTGGTTATTTTAAGATATACTGAATTACATCTGTCTGATGCAATAAAGGATAATCTGAAGGTGGAGACTCGATCATTCTCATTGTTGTGGATCAATGTATTTTGTTGGAGTAGTTGTACCAAAATGTCAAATCACATTAAGAGCTTTAGAAAATATAGTGACCCCAATTCGGACAAAGTTAGTTTGTGCTTCACTCCCACTGAAGTCAGTAAGTTAAGTTAGCTGTGAGAAATGTACAATCCATTAATTTCAATGGGACTTTAGTGAGACTAACTTTTTTTGTATTTTGGTCATTATGCCTCCTGAGAAGCCTCTCCGAGAGTCAGGAAACACCCCAGAAATAAGGATTCAATGTGCTTGAGAAGCTGCATCCAGAAGGGGAAATCATGAACACATACATCCACATGTTCCCTGTGCATGTATGGAAGCACTTAAGGCAGAGGAAAGGAGCTAAATGAATTCCAGTCATTGTGTGGACATGAAACTGACAATCTGACAACTCTGAAGATCAGAATTAATTTTTACATTGCATTTAGATCCCACTTTTTCCCCTCTTGTGAGAAATCCAAAGTGGCTTACATACTCTTCCTTCTTATCCTCACAACACCCCTGTGAGGTAGGTTAGGGTGAGAGTGAGTGGTCCAAAGTCACCCAGTGAGCTTCATGGCTGAGTGAGGACAGGAACCTGAACCTCCCCTGTCCCAGCCCAACACTCAAACGACCACTTCATGATTTCAAAGCTGAGAGCTTGAATTTATTCTGTTGCATTCAGGACTTAAGTCTTAAGAATACTCAGAACCTTACACAGTTGAGGCAGGATGTGGGATACTTTTCAACAGTAGTATGCAAATAGTAGTAACATTCATTCCTAAGTGTTACTGGAAGTCATCTTCAAAGTAACATCTTCTTTACATGTATGGGTACGTAGGTGGGTATATAGTACTTGTGAGTATATATAAATGTTCATTTAGGGATACATAGATTTGATGCACACACTTTGGAGCTAATTACTTTCACCAGCACACTTTTATTCAGAGCTCATTGCCACTTCCCTTTCCTGAATACACTCTGCCAACAACCTGGCAAGTCTTCCCACAACGCTTCTGCTACTTACAGGTGTAAAAGTGAACAACATGTTTAGGAGTGATGATCACATAACTGTACAATGAACTCAAGGAATACAAGTAAAGGGGCATGTTTCAATTCCTGATGGACATGCTACATGCTTTGTGCTGTCATATTCAGTAACCATTTATCCCAGTTGTAAAAATCTTTGAATCAAAGCATTTTTTAAAAAATCAACATGTTCTAAGGAAAACATAAATGTGATTAAATACCGAATTAGTCATCAGGACACTAGAAACTTAATTTTGTTAACTTAAAGTGGAATTCCAAGCATCCTAAAGATCATTAATATGCAAGGAATAGAAAAGTGGCTTGGGTGTTGTCTATGTACTGGTGGATCCTCACTCATCCTACCAAGCACACAAGGAATTTGGTTTCAATTGCAAATGTAGGTACTATGTTTGTATCTGCAGCATTTTCACACATAGCACCAGAAGTTATTCAGTGTTTTTTTCTGGAAACTTTTTTAGCCAGAGTTGCATGCCAGTGGGCAGACCTGAAGCAAAAGTGGGTGGCAATACCCTCCCTCTCATTCATACCTTCACCAACTCTAACCCTCAGATGTTTTGGGCCACATGTCCCAGCACCAGATTAGGGAATGGGCACCAGATTAGGGAATGTTGACATAGAAACTCAATGCAGCTAGTCAAGCTAAACCTACACTGGCCACAACTACATGTGTGACTGAAAGGCCTTCTATCCTACATTAATAATATCCATACATAGAGCATAAGTGAGGCTCAAAGGATGTATAAAATCCTCTAATTTGAATGCAAAGCTGCTAGCTTAAATGCACACTAGATTTAAAACTGGTTGCCTTCCACTTTCTGTCCTCAATTAATGAAGTCCATCAATGTTGCAAAGGGTACATCAATTACTCCTTAATCAACGACAGGCTTACGATCTGGGAAGCTCAAGGTCTCATTCAGGCATGGCTGTTCATCACTTGCACAACATACATTCAGACATTCAGCTGCAAGTCCCTGATCATGTATCTGTATGCATGTCATTTGATTCTTCTGCATGAAGGCCAATGCACACTGGACAACAGGCTCAGTCTAGACAATGCAGAGCAATGCAAGAGAAGGCACTCTTGGTGTGAAGAAGGGGCAAAGAAGTGGCAGATGGATGTTCAGTCCTTTCCCTGCCAACATTTTTCTTTTGAAATACTTCTTGGCTGCCTTTACACCTTCTACTATTCCTACCAGATTCTTATTTCTCTCACCCAGGATGTGTTGGGAAAACAAAAGATCAGAAAGAAAAATCTCAGGGTAAAGCAGCCCTCGAAGGATGGATTAAGCACCCTGTTCCCTGAGCTTTTTCCAAGAGCGTTTTGCAGCAGAGACGAGGACATCGGGATACTGTTAAACAGAGCTGCATGTAATATGTGGTTTGGCCCAGATTATGTGCACAAAGGTCCAGAACTAGATGCAGTGTGGGAGAGCTGAGATCAGATATTTCTGAACCATTCTCTAAAAGCAGCTGAGAGAGGCCAGATTTGGATTGGGGCCACCCTGGATATGTATGCATGTATGGAGGAGTATCCTTTCCCAACAGAGACTGCCTCCTAAAGCAACTATTAATCATACAAGGTGGGGGGAGGGGGTGACAGGTATATGTATCTTGCCTGTTTCTTCCCCCTCTTTCTTTCTTATGCTCTACAACTAACAGACGCTTGAGGAAGGGTGCTTGCCATCTGCAGAAAAAAAGTGTGTGGATTGGGCAGGTTAAACCGACCCTCCTCAACCTTATGGTCCCAGTAGAATTCTGCTTCCTACCCTGACTGCTTTTAATAAAGAGGAAAAAGAAAGAAAAGATGTGAGAAGTTCATGATGGTGTTATTGGACTCTGGTTCTTCTGGGAAAGCACTATATTTGAGCAAATGTGAAAAATGCAATAATTTCGATGGTATTTTATATTTGATGGAACACTCAAACACAAAAGGCATCCATTGGTGTTGCTGTGGTCAAACAATGATCATGCATCTGAGTATCAGCTCCAAGCACATAGTCACTTAATACTGTCCATGCTGGCTTGTATCAATCTCTGAATGATGGCTGACAAGAAGAATTCTTGTCATCTACTCTTCCAGTGGTAAATTCTAAAATTGTGGGCTGCCCTGCTTAGAGTAAACCCACTGAAAGGAACTGGGCATCTAAAGAATTTAGATCATAACTGGATACAACCCTAGATTTTTATCCTGCCCTTCCTTCAAGAGTTCACAGCAATTGGTACATGTGTCACTTTCCCTACCCCTTTTACAGGCTCATCAACACTGCAAGAAAGGTATATTTGGGAAAATGACACATTAATACGCACACTCCTATACAGGCCTACTCAGGAGCAAGTTCCTTTGAGTTCAGTGGGGTTTACTCCCAGTGGGTAGAAGTGGGTAGAAGATTGCCCCTTAACGATTATTATAGATTAGGATGAGATGGTGACTTGGCCAAAACTTGGAAGAAAAGCAGGTCTTCATAGGCACCCTTAATGATTCCTCCGACACAATCGGCTTTACAGCGCAATTCCAGGTATGTCCCATTGAGTCCAACCAGACTTAATCCATATTCTGGGCCACGTTACCTCGGAAAGCTACGTGTTGTAGGCCTTAACTCCCTCCCCCCCCCCCGCCGTCTAACCGTGCACAGGATCGCTCCCTTAATAACTGCGAGATCCGAAGCGGCGGACGGCACAGCCTGTGCGCGTTAACAAAGTTGCAGCGCGCGTGCTCCCGGCGCAACTCACTCACCACCGCCTGCTGGAAAGCGCCCTTGGTGTAGGTGCCGCCCCCTCGGTAGCCGATGGCCGGGATCTCCCGGCTGAGCAGGGAGCACTTGTGCTGCGGCGGCTGCTGGGCCCAGGCCGGCGGCGAGATGTAGTCCACGCGGGGCACCACGTTGTTCTTGGACGAGAAGGTGACGATGGCGACGCGCGTGGCCGTGGGCACCACCGGGAAGTCGGAGAGCAGTTTCTTGACGAAGCGCAGCTCGCTGAGGAAGTTAGCCTGGCCCACGCTCGACGACTCGTCCACCAGGAAGACCAGCTCCAGCCGGCTGCTCTTCTCGCGCAGCCGCCTCACCTGGCGCTTGAACGCCCGCCCCAGCTTCTCCACGCGGCTCCCCGTCGCGGCGGCGCTGGCCGCCTGCAGCCCCACGGCGGGGCCGGACGACAGCGCCGCCAAGGAGCTCAGGTTGAGGGGGCGATACAGGGCGAGCGGCTCCCGCGCCGCCCAGCCCCACACCAGCGACGCGCCGCCCCACAAGTACATACCCAGCAGGGGCCACATCGCTCCGCAGCCCTCGGGTCGCCCGCTCACCTCCGCGCCTCGCTCCCTCTGCGCTCTGCCCGGCAGAGCCACGCGCTCCAAAGCGGCGGCGTCCCTCTGTCGGCGCGCACGTGGAGGTGCTCCCCGCGCGCTCCGGCGTCCGGTCTCAGTTTGGAGGCTGTCGGCTGGAGATGGAGCTCTTCCGTCGCGCCCTCCGTCGCCCTCTTCTCTCCAGCCCTTCCCCGAAGTGTTTGAAAGGGGGTATCGTCGAGATACGTACGTCTCTCGTCTCTCCTCCCCGTGCGCTCGCTCGCTCTCTCTGCGCTGAAGTTGTTGCTGACTTAGATTCCTTGTCACCAGAGCCCCTCCGGTGTCTGCCAGGCTGTCAACATTCCCAACGCAAACACATCGGCACCGAGACTTAAGCTCTGATTGATCCCATATGTCTGGCAGGCCGCACCGGACGAAGCAAGGGAGGGGATGAAAAGGGGGAGGGGACTTTAAAAAGAGAGAGAGATGGATGGGTCCAGATACCAGGAGAGCTGCGGTAATTAGAAACACTTTGTACAACAGTAATGCACAGCAGGGGACTCCGGAGGGGGCGATGCGGTGGCGTGTGTGTGTGTGGGGGGGAGCACCTTCTCTTACGAATGCTCTCGCTAGTTGTTTTAAGGGTAAGTGGCTTTGTTTTCTCAAAACTTCAGGGGTCTTTAACGGTTCAGTTCAAAGCTTAGCCAAAAAGATGCTGACCATTATTTCAGCTCTGTGGAGAGCTTTATTATCATGTACTTCTAAATAAATTTTAAAATATTATATTTGAACCAGAGTCTACTCTTTCTTTTCTGCCTAGAACTGTGTGCAGTGCCAGCAAGGAGTCCGCAACATGAAGTACAATGGAGAAAGGGTGAAGAATCTCACCCGACCAAGTATCAGCTGCTGCAACACACCCATATGCCTTTTGGGATGAGAAGGCAGCCCCTCCCATCCATTACTGCAACTGGGTGTCTTCAGTTGTGCTAAAGCAGAAATGTAACATATCTGCAAAGTAACAATTGACATGGGAGTAGCTGAGTAGAAATCACTGCCACAAAGAAAGACCTCCACTTTACTAGGACAGAACTGTGGTGCTTTGATCACTGGCGTCTTCATCCACATTCGTTATTACTTCTGGCCATTGGAGTCAGCGACAATGCAGCTGGGAACTGCCTGTGTTCCAGCATGACTTGCAGGTGTTGGGCAGGCTGATTCTGTCCTTGTCAAGGACGGTCCATCTGGAAACATGGATGGAGAGTTCCATATATGTAACCCTATATATAGTGGAGGAAAAGGACCCTCAAGGGGAACAAAGCTTTCCTAATTGCAAAACATTTTCTTTCCTCCCAAAGGGGTGATAGACGAGACTAGACTAGATTATTAACTACTTCCAATCTACAGAATTCTTACAGAAAGTTCTTTTTCCCCTCCTTTTCAATGGCTATATGAGCATGCATGCCTATCCTTTCTTTTCCTAAATTTTTAACAACAAAACTTTGAATAGTTCCAAAAGTAAGAGGGAGGATGCAGAATGTCTGAAGTACATAGGCATTAAATACAAAGCTGTCAAAATCACAGCAAGAGTGCACAGACATCCATTGCATCAGTACTTTATGATCATGCTCCTGTCCTGTCTCACCCCCCCACCCTTCATCTGAAAGCATTAAGAAGCCCCATAAAACTAGTATGTGGCAGGATGCGCACACACAATGTTTGCATTCCAAGCAATCAAAGTTCTACAGTTTGGCTTCCAAACTCGTAGCTCTGAAAAGCTATCCTCTGTGCCTAGCTTTACTATGCTTTTCATTTCTGTGGAGGTTGCCTGGGAGAGTTCCCAGTTGATCTGGCCATTCATTAGCAAGATGAAACACATGCCCTACAACATTATTAAACAGTTTCACTCATTATAGCTTCATGTTCTGCAATTGCTTACTGTCAGAAAATGACAAGTCTGTGCTGAGAACTACTAACTGTGAAAAAGCAGCAGTTTATTTTAATCTCAGCAACCTCCTCACATGTGTAAAGCTGGAAATCGTGGAGACAATTATAAATTAATCCTCCTCATACAGAGATTAATGAAAATTCATATTTTGCTGGGTGACAGAATTCCCATCCTGCTGATCTTATGGTCATTATATATTCAGCTCTTTCCTATTCAGCCCAATAGGACTGTGTGTCAAAAGGTTGATGGCTCAGTAGGCCATAAGACAAAATATCATTTATATGTATATGCATGATTAGTAAGGCTAAAGGCAACTTATCCTTTAAAAATAGATTGAATTGTAAAACGGCGTATATGATTCTGAAGGATTAAGGAATTCCACAAAGATTGACAAATTCACTTACATGAAGGCAAAGACACAGAAAGGGGAAAGTAGCTAAAAGAAATAAGCTGTGACTATAGAACTCTTTCCATGATAAAACAGGGTTCCCAGTTTCATACAGGCCTCTACTCATGTTCAAATGAAGGTAGGTAGAAATCCCCTGTAGATGTTCTTGCTCAAAATAAGGATGGGGGGCTTCACCCCTTTTCCACAGGGGTCAGCTATTTTTTTATTTTAAAATGAATGCATTTTCTGTCCAGAAGCAGGGCTTGCTTGCTGTTGAATAGGGATAGGGGGTTGGTGGTTTTAAGGGGCTCAGCACTGAATTCTTTTGTTTTTTTGGGGGGAGGGGAATTACTTTCTCCTTTGCCACATTTCCCATGGCAGCCATTTTGTGGTGGTGCCCAGGGCAGTTTCCCAAATTGCTAAATGTGCTGTCTGCTCCTATCCTTATGCATGCTAATAGACCCAATTCACACCCTGCAGCTGAAAAGGGCTACAGTCCCTAGGATACAGTGGTGAATTTTGCTCATGGTCAGCCAATCATGATGGATTTAGTTGCATATTTAGCTATTTCACTGTTTGTTTATTCTTAGACAGTTTCCTTTAGCTCAGTATGTTCAGAAAAAGAGATAAACTAGAAGCTGGGAAGGAAGATGGCATGACAAAATAATGAATGACCATAACTCACTGGGCAAATGCATCCAAGTGACAGATCTTGAATAACTGATTTTTGACTCCAAAACTGTACAGTGCAAAAAAATAAAACAAACTCCACACCAATCATACCATTCCTGAATGTTTATTAAATCCCAGATTTTATTACATTTGTTGGGTACAATAAATCAGTATGAAAATTGGAACTGGAAATTCCTTCATCTGGAAGTGACCTGAAAGGCTGTGTTTTGAAGCTCACATGCTTGGAAGTAAATTTTGCTAGAATTAAGGAGACAAAAGTATTCAAGAACAGCATTAAAAGTATCTTGTGTATATTTTAGGTATATTTTAGGTGTGATTTCTTAGTCTACTCCAGAGATGCAAGAGCCATTGTAGAACCACTCCACCCTGTGGATGCTAGGGCAATGTCAATGAAGAGGGATTCAGTACACCAGTTTCTTCCTATGCTAACATCAATGGCTTGGAAACTAGATTAATGCTGGTTTAGGGAGGAGTCTAATGTGAATTCCTGTGTGAGGTGGAGCTTCTTGCATTGCCCCGGCAGTGAAGGAAGGAGCAATGTAAAGAACACAGTCTAAAATATTTCTAGTGGTGGATGTCCTATTTCACAGAGAACCATCCTCTACTTGAAGATACCTCCTGTCTGAAGAGGTGTTCAGATAAGAAGATGGTATGAAAGGGAAGAAGCAGGGAGCTCAAAGTGCCTCATCCACAGTTTGCATCTGAAGGCAGACCGAGCAGGCACACAGCTCACCTAGTCAGCCCTTCACCACTATGTTAATCCAAATTAGATTTATTTTTAAATGTGTGCACCCATCCATACACATATGCATATGCAAATGTCATCCAAATTGGTGGTTTCTTTAGGTGGTGCATTTTCTTGCATTTGGTGCTGCTTAAGAAGCCAGTCTAGGTGGGTAAATTGTCCTTCATCATTAGATTATGTTGGATTCGTATCCCTTCCAGCTTTATGGGCAAGATGTAGTGAGGAGAGATGGGATATTATTATATGCATATTTACCAAATACAGTAGCTGGAAATATTATAAATGCATATGTGCCAAATGCAGCAGCAAGGGTGAAAAACCAGGTAAAGAGAGGCCTAGAACCCCACCTTGGTATCTGGTAGTGGTTTGGGCACAGCCTATGGCAGAAAATGGCAAAGTGGGTTAAAACAGCCATTGCATCCCTAATTGTGTCTTCTCAAGATTTGCTTTTTCCATGAACAAAGTGGCCATCAGAATTTTAAAGTTGCATGATGTTCAGGATGCCCCTTATAAATCCCAGCTGAATGGGCAATTAACACCAAAAGGGGAAGAATTCGGATACAAGTAGGAAGAATTGATGTGAAATGCGCACTTTGAATGTCTGCCTACTTCTTAATTAAATTAGTCATCAGATTCACCAGAGATTGTCCTCCTTCTGTTCAAGCCACTGAAAATAACAGAACTGCAAGCTTGCTGTAACTTCCAAGAAGAGCTTAATTATTTTCAGCCACAGTTTTAACGTGCATTGATTTGGTGCTGACTGAATTATACAGAAAATAGCTACTTTGCATTCAGATGCACAAGAAGTAGCACACACCTTCAAATTTGTTAGTGATGGATTGCAAAGGTGATGTTCAATCCATTTGAAATAGCACCCCAGAGAAATTATATAGCATAATTCCTAAAATGTAAATAGGCTTGTGACTCATTCCTCTGATACCAGAATTGCTAAGAGTTGCTTTTCACATATTCATATATAGTGCCTAAGTACGGCATTTCTGATTAAAATTGTGCCATATGTCTTTAGTAAAAGGGGGTGAAGATTGAGGGGGTGGAGAGCGTTTGCATGAGGATCAGTTTGAAATTAGATATTATAGAGGGGAAATTACCACCCTGTGGATACAATCCTATACACATTTAAGTAGAACAAAGGCCTACAAAACCCAGCAAGCTGCCTGACACATGCTGGGAGTCATAGGCCTTTTTTCTGTTGAAACTTACATAGCATTGCTCCTTGTGCCAATCCGAAAGCAGATATTCCTAAAGCTTTACTCCACTCTGAAAAACAAAACAAGATCATTACTAGTGTGACATCTCTATAACATTGGTCTTCACAGGGATCATGATAGAAACTTCCTCTTTCCCTCTCTCTCTCTGTGCATGTGTGTCCATGTTGGAATGCATGTAGGGATTTTGATTTCACTTCCTTTCTTACCTTTCTATACTGTCTGGCAGCCAACTAGCTCTCTTGGTTTGCAAAGATCGGCCATCTTAAAAAAATACATGCAAACATTTGCATGCAAGCATATTGGGACAGAGAACATGCAGATACAAACATGCTAGCAGAGGCACACAATTTAAAACAATGAATAATCAAAAATCCAGAACTTGCTGGAAATGATTGCATTTTTATGATCCTGGCGCTGTGGAAGTCCACAAGATGGACAGGAATTATTTCAGAGTTCATGCAATTTCTTTGCAGTTTCTTATGGCAAACCAGAATACTAGTGAGACACACATCAATATGTATGACCAAGAGATGTATGTATTTAACTATCTTTACTCCTAGACACTTGGGATGTGCAACTTCAGGTGGTTTGAGGGGTTCTTTCGAGGCCCCCCAGGCTGTACTCTTATCAGTGCTGTGTTGCTATAAGAGCAAAAAGATAGAAAAGTAAGCACTAGAAAAGTAAGTAGGTAAGCAAACAAAAGCGGATCAGTAAGCACTTAACTGAAGAAATATCAGCATGGTTTCCACAAGGGGAAGTCTTGTCTCACTAACCTATCGGAGTTCTTTGAGAGTGTCAATAAGCATGTAGAGAGAGGCAATCCAGTAG
The DNA here is from genome assembly GCF_004798865.1 of Varanus komodoensis. Classification (NCBI taxonomy): domain Eukaryota; kingdom Metazoa; phylum Chordata; class Lepidosauria; order Squamata; family Varanidae; genus Varanus; species Varanus komodoensis. Next base: position 22,559,450 of record NW_025335550.1, on the reverse strand, counting down.
GCATTGTTTGCTTGGCCTTCCAAAAGGCTTTTGACAAAGTCCCTCACCCAAGGCTCCTGAGGAAGCTAAATAAAGCAAGTGGATCCTCTTATGGATCTCTCACTGGTTAAAGAACAGAAGACAGAGGGTAGGAATTAGGAGTAAGTAGTGAAGTGGTAAAGTTTGCTGATGACACTTAAGTTTTTAGGGTGGTCGAAACCAAAAGGAATCCAAGCTGGGAGAAAGGGCATCAGAAGGACAAATGCAGTTCAGTACAAGCAAGTGTAAAGTACTGCATGTTGGAGCAAAAAATCCCACCTACAGGTATACCCTGAAGTGACTGAACATGAAAGAGATCTTGGGGTAGTAGTGGACAGCTGGGTGAAAATGGCAGCCACCCCACAACCTTTTTTATCCACAGAACACCCACAGGCAGATCCATCCATTCATCCTCATTCATAACACACATGCAAAGCATACGCAGCTCTTTCTCTTATAAAGTCTAATTGCTCTGCAGGGGGTTCGTGGGGAGCAGAGTGGATCTGGAAGGGGAGGGTTAAGCCTTCCGGTGCAGCAAATCCCCTCCAAATGTATCCATTAGACTTGCAAGAAAGCCTTTCATTGGCAGTTTGTGGGGAGGGGCGGATTCTTTTTCAAACGGCATTAATGCTCCCTGGGAAATAGGGGCGGGGGAGGTTGCAGTGTGCAGGACTTAGAGCATGCAGGGAATGCACCGTTTAAGAGACAGCTTGCCTCTGCATCAAACATGCTGTCTCAGAAACTACAAGTCCCAAAGTCCCTTAGCAACCCTACACTCCCTGGGAGAGCATCTCAGGGCCCATAGGATTGTTCAACATGCCCTCCTGAGGCTCTTAGACCTCCTCCCCTCACAACCCCCCTGGAGAGAGGGACACCAGCTGCTCTCTGGGGTCAGAAATGCAGACTCACCCACAAGGGAAAGGAGGTTGCTGATGGGAAGGGAGAGGCCAGGCCAGGCCAGGCCCAACACAGCCCTCAGCAGTGCACCCCCTTTGGATGGGCTGAGGGGCCCTTCTGCAGGAAAAGATTTCAAAGGATAAAAAGGCAAAAATCCCCATAGTGGGTCTTCAGCAGCAGCCTGGCCGTGCATGGGAGACAAGGAAGAACAGGGGGCCTCCCATGCAAGCTACAGCTTATGCGCTTCGTTCCTGCTAGGGATGCCTTAGGAATTTGATCTTTGCAAATTCCACTATGAATTGATATGTTCCAGACCTCCTGGACAAAAGTGGACTGGAACTTAATTATCTACTGCCTAAATATTCCAGTGAGGTTCTCTGCTCAAAAATGCTCTTTGCCTCTGAACCCCAGGAAGAAAAGGAGAAAGGGGAGGCTGCTTTGACCTAAAGTGAGCTGAAATATGGAAATTACAACTTGAATTGATCTTTTGCCACATCAAACCTTGGTGCCTATTCTATCTACATTCCTCATATTTGATTGATTGATGCTTACATATACTGTTCATTAGTGGCAAGCTCTCATATCCCGAGACTGTATAATTTTGCAAAGACACATGTTCCTTTTGACACAGAAACAGACATAATGGTTCCTATGGGACATTTGCATGCATCTTAAGAGAAACAACCTCAGAAGTGGTCCTGAGTCATGCAGCTGCCTTGACCAACAAAACCACCAATGAATTTTAACAGTGTATTCTCATTACGGGCACTTAAAATGAAACGGGAGCATGCCTGCATACTGTCTCACATAATTGAGGTCTTCTTAGTGCCAAATGATTGGGCTTTGGCTTCACTTGCCTTCACACACTTATAGCTTGACTGACTTTACAATTTATATCAGAGCCATTTAACATCCATGTATCTTTCTGATGGCTTTTTTTTTTGTAGTCATGGATGGGCCCCTCTCACACCTCTAGAATCATAGGTGACTTTCTTTAATATTTATATTCCTTTTTGAAAGCTACTATCGCAATCTTGTGGTTTCTCTAGAAGCTCACATATGCAAGATCCACTGAAATAAATAGGATTGTGTATGAAGACACACGTTGCTTGATTGCTTCCTTCCATTTCATACAGGCTTTCTCAGAGAACTATGCACATTTCAAAGTCACTTCTGCAGCTGCAGGGATAATTAAAACCATACTTGCAAAATAAACAGTACCAAGGGCACAATCCTGCAAACACTTAGACCAAACCCCCCCTACACCTCCCAGCATGCCCCGGACAGCTATGCTTATAGCAGCCGTGGACAGAAAGTCACTTTCTGGATATTTGGGACTCTAAGATCCAGAAGGCCCTGCCAGCATGGGCAATATTCAGGAATATTGCGAACTGGATTCCCAAACATTTGGAGATCTACTTTCTGCCCGGTCCTTTCCTATAAGGCAGGACAGTGTTACAATGCTGATAGGAGGCTGAAGAAAGCCAGACCAAGATAGACATGTCTGTTCAAGCATCAGAACATAATCCAAGAGGGATGCCCAAGGGGGATCCTGTGCAAAATCACATTGAGACTAAGGCCAAAGTGCAGCACATAGACGGTGCTCATACTTGTTTGTCTGGGAGTTGCATCCCAGCATCTTCTGTGGCCTTGAAAAGAATCATAGGGCTCAGCATAGGGCAGACTGTGCACTGCTTCACTGACACCTTTTTGGCTGCAGGTAAACTCTGTTTTCTCAGGCAATGTAGTCTTTCTGCTTCTGTTATCCTAAGTCTATTGTTGCATTTTATATCTTTTCCCCAGGCTTTATTTGGTCATGATTTTTATTTTATACTGCTGTTTTAAACATTTACATTTTTATGTTGTGTTTTATGGTTGCTAGGTGGTATAAGAGGCAATAAATCAGTTATAAAAGTGGCTTAAGGTACTCCTTGGGTCGCTGATGCCTTTACAATGTGATCCAGCGTGTCTGGTTGTGGCCCTTTGGACTCAGAGGATTACCAGCATTCGGGGGAGCGTCATTACCTCTGCACTTCTTCCACCCAACAAAAGACTTGGACTGCTGTGATTTTGTGCCTGTGTGGGAGGTGGGCAGGCTGAGGCACTGCCAGGATGCCTCATAACCTGATCGAGCTTACCTCCCGGAGCTGCAGCCAGCATGGTTCTTTCTGTGCCAGTGGCAAGGCAACTATGGCGTCCAGCTCTGACCTCAAAGTTGTGAAGACTTGAAATGCATTGATTTAGTTTTTAAAAAATTATAGGCTGCCTTCAAGGAGGGAAGCCTCTCAGGCTAGCAGACAAGTTAAAACCATGCAAAATGGGCACGATAAAAATATGAAAACGGATTACAAGTAACAACAGAATTAACTGTAAGGCCAGCTTCCCAAAACACGCCGGGAAGTCCAGGGAAACCCCGAAAGCTACCTGATGAACCCCCAGTGGACACTGATTCCAGAGGTCTGAGGCCTCCACTGGAAGGCCCTGTAACTATGGATGTAAAAGTAACAGATTTTACCCATATCCTTCTGTAAGGTAAAGGTTTCCCCTACACTTGCATGCTAGTCATGTCTGACTAGGAGTTATGCTCAGCTCTGTTTCTAAGGTGAAGAGCCAGTGATGTCTGGAGATGCTTCCATGGTCATGTGGCTGGCATAACTAGATGCTTTCACACATGGAACACTGTTACCTTCCCACTGATGTGGTACCTGTTTATCTACTTGCATTTGCATGCTTTTGAACTACTAGGTTAGCTAGATTGGTACCCTTCTGTACTCTTTCATCTTCTTTACTTTTCCTATGTAGGGATAGATAACTGGCAATAGAATTCCATAGCATCTTATAGTTCTTTTCAGGTGGACGTGGACAGGACAAGTCTTCAAAACAGAGGTTGCATTCCAAAAGAGGATAGTCCCCTGTAGAGTAGGATACCTGGTCACTCTATGAAGGAGTACAGGTTAGGACATTAATCCAGCTGCAACTGCCTTCAGACACTGCCCTCTTCAGGGATACTAAAGTAAGCTACAGTCAATGCCTCAGGAAAAAGCTAGTCCCTCCCAGTTCTGTCACCCTTCTGTCTCCATCACCCTCTCCATGTGGAAGGCAACTTTCTGGATCAGGGGAAGTTCTTCACATAGTTGTGAAGGACCATATTCCACACAAGGACTGGTGCAATCCCCATCCACTTGCACTTACTGTGCTCAAAGTAATGAAGAACCCGTCCTCCCCTCAAATTGCTGAAGAATATATGGCAGCAAGCAGTGCTATTTACTCATGTGTGGTGACATTGTGTGAGCTGAGCAGGGCTCACATAATGACACAGTCTGCAGAGACGTACACTGTCTATGTTGTGAACTGATCAGTGACTATATGCGGGTGAGGACCTCCAGCTAGGTTCAAGCTGTTGGAGCACCATTACCGCCTATGCATCACCCAAAAGAAGAAATGCTTCATCAAAAGAGAGGACACCAATTTGCATATACTAATGTAAATATATACGTGCACATTTAGAAACAAAAGCTATAATTTGAATTGCAATACATACATCTAGCCATAGTAAGGAAGAGTGACCAGATGACCTGGGTCACTGCTCAGTCTGCTGTCCAGGTGGATGGGCAGCTGTGGCCAGGCAACCTCAAGGCACCTGTGCTCCTCTCCTGGGCATTCTTCAACATGAGCACAGATCAGCATGTTATACACACCTGTTCTGTATAGTCTGCATCACTGTTCCTGGTGAAACCTCCAAAGCCGCTTCCCTCCAGACCTTCCAAAATCAGATGAAGACTTCTTTATTCAATCAAACATTTCCTGGCTGCTGGACTTGATTTGATCCTTTCCTGCTGGGATGGTGGATTTAGCTGCCCTATGTTCGGCAGGCAGTACTTTACACCAGGTGTAGGCAGCTTTTTTGGACTGTGGGCACATTGGTTAATTTGAGAAAATGTCCTAGACACCACTTCAAAATGGCTGCCATGGGAGGTGTGGCAAGACAAAGACAGAGCTGACCCCAATGCAGTAATCATCTCCTTTGAAGCCACAATTTTCCACATCAACAGAAACCTTATTATTTTAAGTGGGAGGTAGGACACCTTGGTGGGCACCAAGGAAGTTATCTGGAACGGTCTCCATGGTCTCCACATTGCCTTCTCTTGCTCTGCACACTTACCTGAAAATAAGTCTTATTGAAAACAATGGGGTTACTTCTGAGCACACATTGCTAGGATTGCTAGGCTGACTTAGGTGGCCATACTTATAAACCAGAAGCGATCAATTAATAACTCCTTGCGTGTTCCCATATGACAACCAGAACTAGTCTGCTTTATGTTTACAATATGTAAGTTTCTTGTCTTCTCTCCTCAGATTTATTTTTATATTTCTTTTTTTTAATGTTGCAAAATAACATTTTTTCTGTGTTGTGCGCAGCTGTTCTGGCTCTTTTGTTGTTGCTATGTTGTCTGTTTGGTATCTGCTTTCTGTTGCATGTTACCAGGCCAAGATTTTCATTACTACTGATGCTTGAGCATTTTGCATGGTGAGTCATAACAATGATATTTCAGGAATGCACTTCAGACACAGATGATCACCCTTATACATTTTCATCCATAAAGTCGCGGCCTGTAAGGGCTTCAGGTTCACAATCATGCCACTTCCAAAGTATCACAGAACTCGGCATCTCGGGTGGTAAACTGGTGCCTATGCTGCATTGTTTCAGTCTTCAGGTATTCCACAGCAAAATTAATTATCCCTTTAAATAGAAAGCTAGCATATTAAATTTCTTCCTTGCATAGCTGATTTCTATAGGCAAAGATTTGTCCAGATAGAGGAATATTCAGCTTTGTGAACTCCACACCTGAGAACTTGGCCCTAGAAGGGCTATTCTAAATGTTATTGTGATCTTTCATTGCAGTGGTACACCAAGGTAAGTCTCATTGAAACTAACAGGACTCTAGTTGTGGAGCTGGATACAATCCCCATCTGTTTTGGTTCTCCTTGGCTTCATTATGACAAAACTGCTCCTGAAAACTCTGTTGGCGGTCAGTATCTAAGAGTGTCATTTCAGTTTCAGCTGCTTAGCTGACCAGACCTGTTCTTGGCAAAGTCAGGCCTCACTAAAAGCAAAGCTGCACTTAAAAAGTGATTTTTAACTAGTACAAATGCTCTTGCCGAGGGATGGGCTAGAGCTGGCCAATCTGAGCCTCTTTCTCCTCTCTGTGTGAGCTGCGTTCAGAATATGAGTGTTGTAAGGGCTGTCTTTTCCCACATGTGCTCCTTCACATGCTCCATTCAGCACCTGAGTCTTTGTTGCAGGTGATGGGTGGGTATCCATGAGGAGTGGGGGCTTACTGACATTGACAGCAACTACAGCGAAGTCTAATGTTTAACTGGAGTTATTATAATTCTATCCTGCTTGTTCCCCTCTTGCAAGGAACTCAAAGCCGCTTAGGTAATCCTCTCCTTCATCTCCATTTTATGTTGTGATCTGTTGCTGTGTGTTGCTGGTGCACCCATTTTTCCCATTGCAATAGATTTTTGTTCTGTTTTGCTGGGTTTTTGTATTTTATTGTTGAATACTGTTTTATGTTGATTCAATTTTTGCGAACTGCTTTGAGTATCTTTCTGATAAGGAAAAAAATACAAATACATTATTGCAGTAAATAAAGAATTTGAAGAATAAAGCTGAACTTGAGAAGCAGGATTGGGGTGGATAATATGTGAAGGGTCCCACTTTCCATCTCTCTCTCTCTCTCTGAGGTTTATTGTAGAATTGCAGTTCCATTATGGAACTAACTCATCAAATTTATTCACCATGTTTAACCAATTTATTCAACATGTTCAACAATTCAGGGCATGGCCATGGGGAGTCTAGATGTCATTAACAAGCATTTTTAAATGGATAATTGTAACAGCAGGGTTTTTCTTTGTTCTTGGAGAAATGCAGTCTTAATCTTCTGCATGGCCCAAAGCATGCCTCAGATTTGTGAGAAGAAGCCTATATCAGAAACCAATGAAACAGTTTACTAGGGACCTAACTGGGAGAAGACCTCACACAGGGTTCCAGGTTCATTCCCTAGCATTGTGATGGAGGTTTGGGAAAGGCCTCTATGTGAAACCCTGTAGAACTGGTGCCATTCAATGTAAGCAGTACTGAGATGGATAGACCAATTGCCTGCCTTGATGTCACTTTTCTCAGTTTCACCTGGAGTGCACCTCTGCATCTTTGAGGAGGTGGGGTGTATAAAGTGAGCATTGTTTCTGGAGTTCACGGCCTTCTTGGGTGGAAAGCAAGAAGGGAGGAACTTTCTTCCTGTATGCCCTTTACTGGTCTTTGGACCAGTAGGGAATGTTATTTTGTGGAACTAGCCATATCTGATGTGAGTGCATTTAAAATATTAGTCTCCAGTTAGGCCAGGAATGGACAGCATGTAGCTCCTTTCATCCTTTTCTGTATCACCCATTCAGCAGCAAATTAGTGGCAAAAAATAAGGGGATATTAGCCCAGAAATTTGGTGGCAAGACCAAAAATTAGAAAGGCTAAAATTATTTTGATTCCACATTATCAGTGAGACATGTGGCTCACTGAGACATGAATCGGGGGAGCTGGAAATTGACCTATAGACCATCCAGCCTTGCCCATCCTAAAATTAGACTGGTAGTATTAGTAGGGAATGCAGTGAAAGGCCACATCCACAGAAGAAATATAGTTAGAACTTTCTAGAAATGACTGTGGGTCGACATGTACTTCTTTAATGACCATCAAGTAGAATCATGAACCTTACTGGGATCTCATTGATTTGTGTGTTTCCTGATAAACAGCCTTTTCCGGAAGGAAGATCTGGCTTTGTGTGGCTATCGGAGCCTCTGCTCTTCGTAACTACACAGCTGTGATGGAGGGACTTTGAGCAATGCTGAAAGCCAGACCTCCAGCCTGCTTTGCCTTCAACTTCAAAGTCAACAAGATTTTGCTTACAGCGGATAAGAAGCAGGCATTTCTTAGAAGTCCATTGTTATATTTATTTTGACTGCAAGGTATCAAGAAACTGGCTTAAAATGCTCTGACTTAAAATAAATCCATCGGCTGTGGAATCTGTCAAACTGCATACCAAAAAACCCAAACAAACATGAAAATGGAAATGGGAGGGGAAAAATGAGGGCTGCAAGCTTTAGTCAGTATGAATAGCAAATTAAGCAAGTCGAACTTTTTAACTGATACATTGGTGGGGAACATTTTTACTAGTGGAAACCAAATCTTGATTGGTTCAGCTGCTAGCAATGGGTCACGTACTAGGCTGTTTTGAACTGATGTATTTCAGTGCACACCAACTCAATGCACTGCTCCAAGTTCTGTTAGCCTCCACATCTGACCGTGCAGGAAAGGCAAGTCTTCCCAACCCTACTGCCCTCTAGAAGTGTTGACTTGAGCTCCCATATCCTCAGGCAGTGGGATGTAGCTACAACTCCTATCACTTCCAGACAGCATAGCAAATGGCTTATGCTAGCTGGGGATGACGGAGACTACAACTCCAGGTTGGGGAAGGCTGCTATAATGCTTTTACAACTGTGCAAATTCCCCGAAAGGTGAGCCTGCAATGAGACGTCCATATGCAACAGTAGGTGCATCTGAGGCCAAAGGACAGGCATATGTTGCCTTTACAGCCAGCTTGAAGTCATTTCCTTGGTTGCTGCTGTAACAGTGTTCCAGACTAGATTAGCCTTTTTCCTGATCTTGCACCCAATTATCATGTTCCTCAGTTGTACTTAAATGAGCTAGTAGGAACTGGGTCCTAGAAAAGATACTCTTTTTTGAATGGACAGCGGGGGTGACTTAACCACTACAGATTCACAGATCTGTCCCTAGGCAGTAGGAATTTGAACCTTTGTAATCATGAAAATCACTTGTCCTTTAAGTTACAGGGTTTAAATTCCCCTCTGTATCCTGGCTTGCCAGACAGCTTATATTTATCTGTCACATATTTGCTAGGCTTTATGCTTGACTAAGTTAATATTCACTTGCTAAAAGAAATAATATTACATGTGTCTTGACACACAGAAGGATGTTTCAGTCACAATCTATGCTGTGATACTTTGCTGGTTTAGTGTGATTTTGGTATTATCTGTGACAGTCCATAATATTTTCCAATAAGAGCAGAAAATCAAAATAGGTCTGAGACAGTGTGTTTTATAAGATAAATTTGATAGATGGTTGAGCAAGAGATAAATGCCAGGGCATCAGAAGCCCTATTGGTGCATTCAACCATATTGCACAAGTTGTTACAATCCAGGGCTCTCTTACCTGGGAATACACTGCATTAAACTTAGTGGGCTTACTTCTGGATAAACCTGCATTACACAACACAAAAGTATTATTTGTATAAGTAATTGATTTAGGGTGCAATCCTAGGCAAATTGAGAGAGAAAAAAGCTCTACAACACAACTGGGGCATAATGGGAGTTATAGATGGTTTTTTCTGCCTAAACATGCATAGGTTTGCAGCTTAAGAACACAGACTTATTCATTCTTGCTCAAAGGTAAGTGCCTTTGAGTCCAATGGGATTTAGTCCTAAGAAAGTGAGTACAGGTTTATGTTAGATGCTTTCTAGTACTACAACATCTTAGTGTCATTTTGTATGTTATACCATTGTTTTCATAATATTCATTATATGTGTTGTTACATCAGTGCTATTCCATAATTCACATTTCAGTATCATTATTTTAGACTGCGGCCCCATTTGGATTTAGTGGGAATTCAACCCCATTGAATACAATAGGATTTACTTTTGAGTAGACAGGTCTAGGATTGTAGCCTTAGTCCAACATGTGAGGGTCATCATCTGTGCATACTGAATAGAAACATGGGGCATTTCAGCAATGGATCACAGCTTAATCCGCCTTATTATCTGTATTTTGCGCATATATATATATATATATATATATATATAAACTTTTTAAAATCTATGCTATTTTCTAACAGTTTCTTCAATACATCCGATGCACAACTAGAGCTGTCACCCAGTTAAAACAATCAGTTGATTAATCATATGAATTTTAACCTGTAAATAAAACTGTACAACTAAGTGTGTATATATTTGCATATGAACAAAATGGTCAAGGTTGTCAGTCCTGTGTTACTTCCACTGCAATCAGTAGGTCTTAAATCAATCAGATCAGTGTTCCACACTGATTTCGGTCACTAAAATAACACCTACGCAAGCATGGAGGAAATGCCCAAAGTCCACCCGGTCCACCACTGCATTTCTCAGTGTTGCCAGCCGTTGCCTTTGCCCCAGTGGAAAGCCCACAGCCTGGTGGGGCAGCCACAGTCCTCTCCTGTGGTGGAGGATGACACTGGTGCCATTGGGCATGGCTTTGGGACAGACTGCCCAGAGGCATTCTGCCCACTTGGCAGAATGGACAGGAAAGCCTCCAAACTCTGCGGGAATGGCCTGCCATATTCCAGGCAAGTGAAATTATATGCAAGTGAAATTACATGCTATCTAAAGTGCTCCCTCCAGCATTAAAGCCATGAACTTCTGAGTCTAAAATTGCTGAAGTACACCAATGATCTGGTATCCTGACATACATTGCCGCTAAACCTGGAGAGCCCATCTTATCATTATAACTCATAATCACAGATTAGACCTCTCCTCTGTGACTTGGTCTAATCTTTTTTCAAAGCAATCTAAGCTAGAAACCATAACCTCATTTTAGGACAGTTAATTCCGCAAACCAATTACTCACCATTTGAAGAAGTACTAACTTTCATCTGTCCTGAATCTTCTGCTGACCTTTTCCAAGCCACACAGCCATTTTCAGAATGGAGAGGTTTTTATCGAGTAAAAATGAAAATAAGATGCAGAAGAAGGGTGGCGGAGGGTGGTGGAATGGATATGCATGATGTTAAATGGCACATTTTTATCAAAGTATAGACCCTAAGGCTGTAATAATTTGGGAGTGTGTCACAATGAATACAGAAGGCATCTTGCCTGGGGAATAGGCTGGCAAAAGGCACAAAGGGATGTGACTCCAGCACTTTAACTGTTGTTCAGAAAAGGGCATTTCAGCAGGAATAGCTTGATGAGAAGGCACTCCACTTTTGCAGCTGTTCAGACTTCACTGTCTTCCTTGTGTACCATAGTCCTGATTCTGCTGGGGAATCCTCCCATTCCCAGCCATAGCCCTAACCCATCACTGCCGCTGAAATCTGAAAAACTAGGTGTCAATGGCAATCACACAGCACAGCAAGGACTTCAGAATAAATGTGCACAGAAGTGGGCAGGCAATCCTTGCAATCATTATGCAAACATTTACATGGACCTAAGCCCCACGGAAATCAATTGGACTAGGTTCTCAATAAATAGCATAAGCATCAGGCTGATCACCTATTAAAGCAGCGTGTGACTCCTATGATCACATGCCACTGAGCACTAGCAATCCAGTCCCACACATGCTAACTCAGAAGTAGGACTGAGTTCCATGACAAAAACAGACAGACAAGCAAATAGTTTAGAAATGGACTGTTGCCCAATGTCATATCCAGTTAATGCTGCCATCCTATGCAGTCTTAGTAGGGACTAAGTGCCATCCCAATCAGTAGGATTTATGTCTGAGCAAACATGCATAGAGGTAGACTGAACATCTCATCAAGCTGGAGTTTTCTTTTAAGAAAACATGCTGAGGTTTGGACAGCCTGATCTTGCATATGTTTCCTCAGAGTTCTGTGAGACTTAGGCCGCATTTATAGGCGTGCTTACCTAAATGAGTCCTATTGCACCGAATGAGAGTTACGTCTGAGTAAACATGCATTGGAGTTGGCTGTCACCTCCTAGCAAAGCAGCAGACCTGGGCACATCTGCCTGGGGTTAACTACCCAGAACCAGGCCAGGCTGTTCCAAGTAAAAATATACAGGATCAGGCTGTATGCATAGAATTACAACCTTAATTATTTTCAAACATCCTTCAGGAAATAGATCCATATTTCCTCCTTAAGTTGGACAGCCTATCCCCTTTTACAACGCCCATTTCCTAACTAGCTATATAGGCTTTGAGAAGAAGCTGAGGACAAATTCTAGTATTTCTTCTTTTCCTAGGTCTATTACAATTGAATGGCATGTTATGGGATGATGCCATCCTCAACTGAGTATTCATCAGATGTCCTGGATGACCGCTTCCACAATTCCTTATCTTTGGCTATACCAGCTATGGCTGATAAGAGTTGCAGTCCAAAACATCTGCGGGTTACCAGATTTGTTCCTAGAATGTGTTGAAATCATTGCTGTGTGTTGGCTTAGCTTTCCTGAGTCTGTAGTGTAATAAGTGTCTTGGGTGAGGATGCACACCTTAACACGGTGGGGGGCAGGTTGAGAGAGAAGCTGAGAGCAATGCCACTGAGAGGCCAGATTTTCTCATAGCGCTGGTCCCCTAGCAGGATCACCCGAGGTGAAATGGTCAAAACTGAGACACCAGGCCAAGGTATGTACATCTACCCTCTTCAGGAATAACTGTCACATGAGCAGAAGAGAATGGGCATCTTAAATGGTGCTGGGGCAGAGAAACTCCTGAAGGACAGCTACTAGACGGCAGCAGTAGCTGAAGACAAGCCTGGGGAGGACCTTTCACAAGCCTGCACAGGGACTCTCAAGCTAACTCGGGTTAGTTTTGCTCAGAAGAAGGCAATGGTAGACGACTTCTGAACATTTCTTCCCTTGTAAACATTTCTTCCTCCAGGATCATCATAAATTGGAGATGACCTGACAGCATGTAAAACAAAGAGTAATCATTTTCCTTAGGGAGAGTATTTTGCTTAGTTTTGGACAGTCTGATAGATAGGCTTTCCCATATTATCATATTTGTGTCTGTATTTCACTGTAGCTCAAGATGACATGCCTGGGTTGCCCAAGCAGGACAAACTGGCTAATCTCTCACCTAAAAGACAACACTCAGAAACCTGTAGGACAATATTTCAATTTCCCAGGATTCTCTACTGCTAGCTTGATGAAAACCATAGTTCAGCATCATCAGCATCAAAAAAACAAAACAAAAAAGAAACACACACACATTTTAAATGCAGACTCTACAATCTAAGCCATGATAGAACTTATGTGCACATGCTTTTGTCTTAGGTACCTAAGTGTTATGTCCTAGGCAGAACCAGGAGTTTCTCTCTCACCAGAAGTGATAAATTAGCCCAGCTAATTGAAGAAAATCACACTATTGCCAGTTAGTGCTGTTGTGAATGACCCCTGCTCTAATCTTGTGTACATTGGAACTTTACATAGAAATATCGCAGACCCAGTGTGGAACGCTTATGTTTTGTGACCTTTGGGGCACACAAATTATGTCTGTCCTGGTCTGTATTTAGAGGACATGTCTGCCAACCAAGAACAAGATTTCCTGTATCTAAAGAAATAGTTCAAGTTCTCAAAAGCAAATGCACTCTTGTTTGAGCTGCAACAGGCTAATGTAGCTAAACCACTGAAATGTGTTGGCATGGTTTTTATTAGCTCGGGCTGTGGCCTGTAGTTCTCCTATCTGTCTTGCCATTCATGGTTGTTAATTCAATTGGCTGCATGACTTTTTATTATGGGGCGCATGGTTGATACTGGCAGTTAAAACTGTATGCCGTGACTGTTGAAATTGGCAGTTTCTGCTGGGTTGTGGACAACCACTGAAGAGTTTGCAAATCTGCAGTAGTCTAGGAGGGTGTGAACATCTCTGGAGAGTTTGCCAAAAGCATTTCATCTGGGATTAAAGTTGGATCACGGCTGGTTTTCTTTCCTTGCGTCAGTGATTGACAAGGTCAGCTGGTGGAGTGCAGGAGCTGAACAATAGGTAAGGCTTCTAACGGTCCTCACTATATTGTATAGGGTAGCTCAGACTCATCTGCTAGAACGTGCTGCCCCGTTAAGGATACATTTTGAAGGACTGGAGTGCCACTGTAACCTTAAACGCAGTTAGATGCAGCTCTTGACTGGCGTGCGTGCACACAGCAGATGTGGACTTCAAATACCGTAAGCATTCAGAAGTGGATGTGATGAGAGGGTAGTTGATAATGGTTTGATTCTGTGGCAAAGTTCGGACTAAAGGAGTAGCTTGTTAAAAACAATTAAAAATGGCTAGGCTTTTAGCAAATCATAGGTCCTCTGTCCCTACATCCATACTTGATTTTGTCAGTCTTTTGGTGATCCACTGGGACAGGAATGGGAAGACCCTAAGCTTATGGAACCTACACTGTTTTTCACTGGCACCCTAAGACCCACCAACCTGAGTGTGGTGCAAATGTCATAAATGGAGACTTATGAGTTCTGAGCCCTGGAATTTCTTCTGAATACCAAAACTGATTGCTGCTTTCTCTGCTTCCACTCAAAACCCCATCCATAGATTACCCCAAACTTATCTGAGCGGTATGATTTGAGAGACACAGTTTTTGACAGCATTTGTTGCTGCTATTGTAAAATACTTGGGAGTCAGATATCCTTACCTGTTTTGCTACAAATCATTCCGAGATGTAGCAGTAGATCGAGATCTACCTTCTGCCCCCCATGTATGAGGGCTGCAAGGCTTAACCCACCGACTAAGGGTGTGTATGAATAATACATGGTGGGGCTTCCTATTTTGACTACAGTTAAATTCCCATCTGCATGCACAAACAGTAAGAAATATGCAGTCATGAAATCTTAAATGGTTCTTAAACTGTATAGAGAGGCAAGAATTAAAGTTCTTCTATGAAACATTCAAAGAATCTAGGCCAGACTCTAACACTGTAGGCGTTATTTTTTTTTAAGTTAGCAACTAGGATGAAGTTCTGGGCTCTTGCTACCCTCTTGTGGTGGTTTACAGCCCAAGCAATAAAAGAATTACTGGGTGGGAAACAAACCAAGACTCAAAAACCTTGGCACTTAAGTCACTGACCATGTTATTATTTTCAGTCTTTATTCAGTGAAGTCCCTTTACTGTAATTTATATTGCACCTCTGTCTGTCAAGGAATTGGCTTTTACCACATGGCTGTTGAAATGTCATATGTGATTTTTTGGAGATGGGTGTCTTTGCCACAACTGGTGTGTGTGTGTGGGGGGGGGGGTGCATGTGTGCAAATTTATGGTGCTCTCAGCCGTGATTTATGCCTTATATTGAAAGTTTGCTCATCTCACAAAGTATGCCCAGTGAATATTGCTGTTGGATCAATCTATTGACACCTATCGCCAGTCTACAGTGTATTTAAGTTATATGGTGGGTTGCATTTAGACTTAGTCATTCAAGGACCCTACTGAACACAACAGGACCGAAGTTAACCTAAACTGAGTCCCACCGATTTCATTGGACCTACTTCATACATGCGCAAGTCTAGATACAACCCAATGTGTGAACACCCAATAAATGTGCCTGTGCCAGATGTTTTCCACTTTTCCATCCCATTGGCTGTGTTCAGACATGATGCCAAGCCATGCCATGAAGTAACCACGTGGCCCTGAATCTTACTTTGTGCCCTGGACTCTGACAGGGCATGGTTTCCATACATGCATGGTTTCCACAATTCTCCATCTTTCCACCTAATGGTAGGAAGTATCCCATCAGCCCCTGTGGCAGAGAACCAATCCCAGGGTGCACTGCTTCTCCTGCATCCCCTGCCTCTCCTTTATTGGCCCACACACTCCCTTAGGTGTAGTGCAGCCAGCTATTATTGGGACTTTTCTTTCTTTCTTTGCTGCCTTCTCACTAGAGCAGCACCGTTGCTCGAGAGTACGTAGCACCAGAGGCGCACTCCCCACTGCTGCCTTGCTCTGTGCCAGCGTGAAAAGCACACCCACCCACAGCCACACCTCCCCCCTCGCAGCACTAGTCCCCATGTGCAGGATTCACACTCACTGCCTCCTGCTTGCAGTCGGGCACACGGAGGACTTCAGCACAGGTACCCAAACCAGGGATGGAGGTTGCACACCCTGCTGGGCAGATTTCCCCAAGGGTGCCTGTCTGGGCATCTGCCCAGAAAGGTTTTCCAGCAGGATATTTGGACTGTGTTACTGTGTGTGGTGGGTTGAGTCCTGAAGATTGTTGGGGGCAACATGGGAACAGAGAGAGGACAGGAGGTAGAATGGGAGACAGGAGCTTCTCAGGGCAACTGCATGTAAGGCAGCCTTCACGAGAGGCGATCACTGGTTCTCAGAGTGGCACAAGCTCATGTTTTTTAAATATTTTCACACCCTCTGGCGCACCAAGCATGGTTGCTGCTGCCCAGGTAGGTAGTGTGGCACAACGTCCCACAGCCTGCAAGATCCCGTCGCTGGGGCTGAGCATCTGAAAGTCATGTGCTCGCAAGGCAAAAAGGGATCATGGAGCAGCCAATCACAGTGCTGCTACCTTCAACTCAGCAGTTGCTAGGCAAATTTGGACAGCTGTGAATACAGGCAGGAGCATCTCTTGCAGCCATAACTGCTCCTACCACAAAACTCTATGGTAAAGCCATGGCAACTTCACAGCAATGTGGTTTCTGGGTTCAGGTGTGAAAATAAGCAATGGTTAAGTGTGGAAACCACTGTTTCTCTACACAGTTCCATGGCAATCAAATGCGCCACACTTCACCATGGATGCTGGGTTCACATATCATGGCAAGCCGTGCTCCACAGTTTCCATCATGGCTTGTGGTTACATGTGAACCCACCCATTGTTTTGGGTATCCATGGAAACCCAGGAATTGCATGTCTGAATGAGGAGACCACCCACTACTTATTTAGGTATCTTTGTGACCTGCTCCAGGAGCTCAGCCTGATTGGTCCTTCTCCATGGATCACGGCATTGTGTGAGCATTTAAGCCGAGGTGCTTATAGAGGGCCTCATCCCTGCTTAGCTGCTTCTGAAGCAAGTGCAGTCCTGATGCTGCCCTGGATCCTGGAGAACTACTAAGTACTGAAAAGGTCCTGCTCAATCCACAGGACACAAAAATGCACAAATTTGCACATGCTAATTACAGGGCTGTGTGAGTCTTCAGAGAACCCTGTCTCCTATGGACACCCCGTTTGTAAAAACGGTTGTAAGGACAGGAGAGAGAAAGAACAACTCTCAGGCAAAAGGATTCAAACGGGGAGCAGAGGTGAAGCACATCTGTGCAAAAAGCAGACTAATCCAGGGGGATCAGATGCAGCGCACCCCATCAGGGCACCCCTATCTTTCTTTAATAAGGGGGGGAGTGGGTGGTGGACCACATGGCCTCCTAGAGATTCGGGGGCCCAGCCCTAGTGAGTTTTACCCTAACACCACCTCTGCTTAACCCTGCAAGCTGTTTTAGCCAGACTCTCCTTTCTCCGTCCAGAAGCCCAGGGGTGGTAGGAGGCAGAAGCAGCAGTGGCAGGTTCTCTCAGCTCCCCTCCCCACAGATTTTCCAGCTGGGAGCATGCAGAGTGGAAAGCAGCCTAACTGGCCCACCCACAAGGACTGGATGCTGGATTACCTTGGACACTGCTCCTCATCAATGGCTATGGCCCTCTTTGGAGAGGGCCAAAGTGTTGTCAGCCAAGCACACAAGAGGCCAGGTGATGGTCTGAGCAGAGCTGCAGAGAACGCTCTCTGGAACATTTGCCCTGGGGAAGCAGCTCTTCACTAACACCGTTTCCCTTCATGGCTTGGCCATGCGTAAGGCCAGCCTTCCCCCAACCATACTGGCTCAGAACGGTGGGAGTTGTGCACCAACACACCTGGTTGGGGAAGGCTGCCACAGACCAGACTTCCTGGGGCCCTTCACTATAACAGCAATCATCCCCATGACATGCCAGCTGGGTCTGCTGTTGTGATGCATCCTGTACAGACCACGATGTGTTGGAGAAACAGACCCCAACACTTATTCAGCTACTGTGGTGATGGCAGAACCCAGCCCAGTGTAGATAATACCGAACTTAATGTCTCAGTAGAAGGATGCTTTCAATGTTCAGGTAAGCCTAATTGCCATGCCCGGCTTCTTCCTTGTTCCGGCCTCAGTCCTCTTCCAACTGCCCCGAGGCTTTGGCGAATGGGGCAGCCTAGAAATTTTCTAAATAAATAAACTGCAATGGGATGTTTTTCAGGATAGACTTTCAGTGTGGATGCTGTCCTTCCTTTGCTTTCGGTAGGACACCCTGTAGGGTACCCATCTCCCTTCGTAACCCTTCTCCCAGGCTGGCTTGTACAAGGGTTTGCATATCCAGCTATCAACACCCCTCCCGCCCATGTCTACCCTCACACAGACAGAAAATCGTATAGGATCAGAAATAAGGTAGCCCAGCAAACTTCTAGGCAGAATCCATCATACTGCCTTTCTTGGTGTGGGGTGGCGTGGGAGAAGAGCCCCAAACTAAAGCATTTACAGAAAGAGGTAAGAAAATGTATATCCATTAACATCATCACATGTGGAAAGCCCTGCAAATATTTATTGGGCTGCATGTATGCATTCCTGGAAACTATTTTCACGCATATTAGTGTACAAATGTGTGCTCTATGTAGCGAGGTTGCCATGGCTGAAATGGCACTGCAAGGACATAAGAAGAGCTGCATTTGGGGTGGACTTTATGCCCATTTGTTTATTGATGCATTTATGTTCCACCTTTTTCCCCTTGCAAGGAACCAAGGGGGGCACACTGTCTTCCTCCCCATTTTTATACTTACAACAAACCTGTGAAGTAGATCCAGCAGAAACTCCATGACTTTCCCAGTGAGCCCCCGGGCCAAGTGGGGACTAGATTCCAGTTCTCCCAAGCCCCAAGCCAACCCTCTAGCCACCACACCACACTGGTTCTTGTATCATGCATGTGAATTCCTTTGAACACTCAGATGAAATGCATGGAAGCCTGTTTACCAACCAGATGCTCATGGAAAGCTCGCAAAGCAGGATATGAGTGTAAACATCCTCCCCACCAGTGGTTCTGCCAAAAGCCGCTGTCTTTGGCCCATTTAGAAAAAGCATGAATTCAGGGGCAAATGACGTAACAAACATTCTCTGTGGCTTGGTGCTAAGGCATCCTATTTTGCAAATTCTTACATTATAAATTACTTTACATCTATTGCAAAGAAATCAAGGGGGCTTATTTAGTCTTCCTCTTCCATTTTATCCTCACAACAACCCTGTGAGATAGGATAGGCTGAAAGTCAGTGACTGGCCCAGATCCACCCAGAGAGCTTCACATCCAAGTGAGGACTAGAACCCGGATCCCCTGAGCCTCAGTCCAACACCTGGACCACTGCACCACATACTGGTGATTTCACATCATATGAATGTGATACAAAGGATTTCACATCATATCTGAATTCAAGACTTGGCTGCTGGGTTGACTAATTGGCACGATCACTTGCCTTGTGGCTGGTTCATCCGCATTCTAGATTTTTAGTCTGTTCAGAGCAAATGGGGTCATGTGGGGCTGGGTGTAGCGCCCCCCCCCGCCCCATTAGTAAGTTGACTAATGGTGCATCCAAACATGACCTTGATGCATAACTGACCATCCATTCCTCATGAGCAAATGGCATTGCATTTCCTAAGAAAACAGCAATAATATCAATCAACTTTCGGTTCTTGAGTAAATACAGATGTGCCAACACCTGGGCTGGCACAAACTCTCTCACAGGCTGAAGCAAGATTCAGCTTATGCTGCTGCCACTTCACCTGCCCTCTTGCGGCTACCATATCTCTGCCCCCCCCCACCCTTGTCCTCCACTCCCTTCCCTTTGCTGCTGTGCTATGCAGGTGGAAGATCTTGGATCGTGTACGATCTAGCAACACTCCCAGGGCCTCTTAAAGAGACCCAGCCAGATTCGTGTGGGAGATCTGGTTGAATTCACTCAGAATCCCCCAAAACCTGGCTAAGCTATGATGGGAACTACACAGCCGTTTCTTCCACCTGCACAGCCCTCAGTCAGTGCAACAGGCGGAAGACAGCTGCTTCGGACAGCCCCACCAGCTGCTCTTTTGCTGCTGCAGATACCACCCTGGGACAGTGGCTGGTGCAGCACCCATCATCATCATCATCATCATCAATTATTGCATTACATTTTTATACTGCCCATAGCCAAAGCTCTCAAGGCGTTTCACAACATTCAGGTCACCCATCCAGATTTCAGCCAGACTGGATACTGCTTAGCTTCCGAGATTAGGCAGAATCAGGCACTTTAGGCTATATGGAAGCTAGGGTGCGGGCTGCAGCCCCTCCTGGCTGGACAATGGCAGACAGGGAGTGGCTTGATTTGCCCCTTCTCTGATTTCCCTGGTGGGTGTGGGTGCCTGAAGTGACATGTGGGCAGGGCAGCCATCCCCAGCAAACACAATATTCCTCAATTCAGGGCTTTTCACTGGGCAGTTCATTTCCAACAATCTCTCTGTCAGAATGCCCCCTCTGCCCCCCCCATTATGAAGACAGGGCCTGATTCACAAAGGAACAAGAGCTGGTTGAAGCTTGTTATTGGGCCCATGTCAGTCAATGTTCAGAATGCATCCGTCCTTTTAACAAGAATGAAACTCCTGACCCTGAAGTGCAGGCCGTTTGAAGAAAGATTTGTAAATCCACCAGCAGATGGGGGCATTGGTACAGAATGGGAGTCCAAGCAACAAGAGAGGGTAACATTCTAGTAAGCTGTGTTGCGGATTGCTAAAGGAGTCTGGAAAAATGGAAGTACTGATGTATTATCTTTATTTATTTGTTTCATATCTACACCATCCATTAGACAAAATGGCTCTCAGGGGAGGAGGTTTGCTAAAACACATTTAGCAAATTCCAGGCAACAGAGGGCAGGGTGAAGCAGAAATATAAAATTGCATTCCTATTTATGATGACTAAAGGATAAGAGGTATGAAAAAGGCAGAAGACCCTGGTTGAGTCCACAGCTTTCAGAATGGAAAATATTTGGGGCATACCAGAGAGAGAGAGAGAGAGTCAGCAGCAGGGTGGCAGAGTACCTGCTTTGCATGCAGAAGGTTCTTGATTCAGTACTGGGTACTTCAGCGGGGTAACTGGTGACAGAGAAGACCTCTGTTTGAAGGACTAAAGCAGGGGAGTAAACACGAGATCATCCAAGTGTTGATGGACTCCATCAAAGCTTGAGGTATTGGGAGTTACTTCCTTAGAGAGTTACCACAACTCAAAGGAGGCCATTCTGGGGTGAATGGCCCAGTAGAGTAATAACATAAAAACAGCCATGCTGAAGCAAAACCATTGTCTATCGGGTCCAGTATTCAGTGAGCCTGTGCGAAGCTCGGAAGCAGGACTTGAAGGCAGTAGCACCCTCCCGCTTGTGTTCCCCAACAAGTGGTCTTTGGAAGAACACCGCCCCTGCTACACTCTGCGGGTAAGAGGCACTAGCCATCGGGACTAGCAGCCAGCCGTTGGTAGCTTCATTTCCCATGAAAATGCAGTTTCATGTGTTCCAAGAAAATGAAGTGTTATGTTTCACTTTCTTTATAATGAAGAGCAATCCGGGGAAGTTTGGGATGGCTATAAAAAGACCTAATACTTGTGTCATCTCGAGGTCATTGGTTTGACTTGGCAGGGGTTTGGTTAGCAACTCAGAGCCTGGCAGTTTGTCTGGGGCCTTTGTTAGAGGCTGATCTCATGGCACGCGCTGCTGGACAGGTGTCCCAGTAATGTGAACTAATTTCTTGAATGCTTTGCCTGTGAAGGCAAGAGCACAATATGCACAGGAAAAAGTCACTTTTGGGGTGGCACAATTTATTCTTCCCACTCGCAGTTAATGTGCTCCAGAGATACCCATCAAGAGACAGATGTTTTGATAAGTGCATGATACCTCTGTACTCTGCACAGGGGAGAGACGCTCAGGAGGTCCAGGGCTTTGAGTACCAAAGTAGGCACAATGTTAGGGAGATTTATGATTATGATACTGTGATTGTGATTATTTTCTCTTGGAAATAACCTTCCCCAAACTTCTTTCCTCCTGAGGTTTTGGACTGCAACCCCATCAGCCTCTGATGGTGTGACCAATGGTCAAGCTGATGGGTACTGAAGTCTAATATATCTGCAGGATACACTGTTGAGGATAGTTGACTTAAACTGAGGCTTCTCAGCATCTTTCAGCACTTTTTGTTCAGATCCACCTTGTGTAGGTGGCAGGAAAGAAAGAAAGAGAGGCTCAGATAGAACCTAAGCGAGAATTTTTCAAACTTCAGGCATGCAAGTATTGCTAGAAAAACATGGAGTGGGTTTCTAAAAGGATAGTGCTGGGGTTGTCTAATGCTGCTGAGGCATCCCCCCAAAACTCAACACTGAACACAGCCAAACCTTATCAGCTCACCAAATGCATGTTCTGAGCCAGGCTGTTGCATACTTTGATGCCCATGCAGAGTGGTGGTGATCCACCCCTGCTGCAGGAACCTGTAGCTGTGCCTTTGTGATATTTATATTCCGCCTATTCCCACATTATTTACTATGTTGCTTATGCCAAGCATTGGGCAAAGAGAAATTCCTGAGCCCTTGCATAAACCAGGACTAGTCAAACATTCTGACCCAGTCAGGGCACTGGATCCTGCTGCAGGAGAACCCCCCCCCCCCCATTCTGCCTTCATCCCGAGAGCTCAAATATCAGAGAAGTGAGGGGCATCAGGCCTCCTGCTCTGAGATGAGACCTCCAATTCTGATCTTGAGGGGAGGTGTCTGATCCATTTTATGGCTTCCAGGACACCAACTCAAGGCCTACAGTTTTGTAGCCTTAGGGAGTAAGTGAGTGATGAAGAGCGAATCAAGTGACCATTACCCTCCTGGCAACATGCAACCCGCAGGCCTTATATGCCTTCAAGGTGATTCTACAGGTTTAAAATATGCTGTGAAGAAATACATCCAATAGGAAAAAGGAATGATTGCAAGCAACATTTTCTAGAAATGCCAATTAGTGCCTTTCTTTCAAAAGAGCATAATGAATATATTACAAATATAGGTTTTGCTACGGTGGAATCCAAAATGGAGTAAGGCTGGGATCCGCAACTAGATGGCCAATTGTGGACTGATTCTGTGCCAGGGACTAGCCAGTTGGCATAATGTGGTTGGGCAGTTCATAAGCCAACTGGACAACTTATCCAGCTTGATGAGCCAACTGTCCTTCTCCCTTGTCAGACCTTCACCTTTTCCCAGGTAGAGAAACTGGGTTAATACTAGTCCTCCAATTAAATTAGGGTCTGGTGGTTTTATCATTTCCTAAGCAGAGGCACAGTAGGAGTCACACAACTGCCCGACCGTGTTATGGCAACTGGCTAGTCCCACCAGGGTAACTCTGCGTCCCCCTTACAAAAGGCTGTCCTACAGTTAAAGAATTGTTGTCTCCAAATCTAGTTTAAAGAAAAAGACCCATCAGAAGGAAGAGCTCTGAAGTGGGTCATTCTCAGAACCTGGATAGCACATGGTTCTCCTAGTCACAGCCTCCTGCGCTATGGCAAGATACACTCAATCTCCATTGAAATATTCCTTCCAAATATGCACCTGTACATGTAAGTTGGCACATGCAAAATGCTATGCAAACCAGCATCCTCTTGGGCTCATGAGCATTCAGCTCGAGAGGGAGGGGAGTGGCTAAAAGAGGGTGCACCTGTATGATCACGGGGGCCACTTATGAATTACCAAGGAAAAAGAAGAAGAGCACATTCATTATTCGAAAAAGAGGACACCCATTTGCATGAAATTTTGCATATGCTAAGGTGCAACTAGAGATGCACATTTCTAATGGTTAAACTTTAAACAGAAACGCTGCAGATCTCACCCTGGTGCGGGAGACTGCGACCAACTGACCTGGATACCTTGCCTGATGTCCACAAGATGGCCAGGCTGACGATCCACCTCTTTGTCCTTGTAGCTCTGCATTAGGCTTGGATAGATAGGCCTGCCCTCTGTAAGAAAGGGCAGCCCAGCATAACTAGCCCGGGCAGATTAACAAGGCTGGGCAGCCGTGTGGCTCATGCCACCTCACTTGAATTAGAGCAGCTGCAGCCTGCCCACGCCGCTAGCCTCACTCCTGAGGAGGCCTTCCAGGAATCAAACGGTGCCAATCACCTGCTGGCTGCTGGTCCCCAAAGTAAGGCCAGGGTTCGCCTGGGTGAGGAACCCTCAGCAGAACGTGTCGGGCTGGTGCAATCTGTTTTCAGAAAGCGTAACAGTTTGTTCTTTCTAACTATTTTTAATAGATGCAGCAACACTAATCAACCCAAGCCATGATGATTTATTAATGGCCAGAAAGAGGAAAGTCCATCAAAGGCTGGGAACTCAGCCCACCACAACATACCCTTCAATCTGGTGGTGGGATAATTGGACTCCCCCTCCACAGTGTTTATTGGAGTAACTGAAGCAGACTATAAAATGCTTTATCGGGCTCTGTCAGGCCTGCCAATTCTGCCAGTCACGGTTGCAGATCTTTGATTTTTAAAGCTTGTTCTGCTGCTCTACCGGGTGGAGAAATGCACTCCTTCTGCCTTTTGTTTCAAGCTAGTTTCACAGGACATGCTACAAAACGTTTCATTCTTCATTAAGGTCCCTATTCCCTGAATCATTAGAGTCAGGAACCCGGGCAAGCTGCAAGGCACAGACGGGAAATGTCTTGCAGGTAGGCCTGGGACAGCCTTCATGGGGTCCTCTGCCTTCTTTCCTTGGGCCTACTCCCTTTTCCAGCAGGAAAGCCCCCCTGTCGGAGTAGCAGCGGCATGGAGATAAGCATTTTCCCTGCAGGAGAGAGAGAGCAGGGCTTGGGGAGGAAGCGGCCAAGTTATGCTGTATACTGCTTACTTGTCAGGAGGCATGTTGCTCATGCTTTCTTCTGAGAAGACATCCAGATGCTTCACTGGCTTCCGTGTGAGTAGGCTGAGAACTGTAATCATCTCCGTTTTGGCCCTGCTTGCTCTGCTTTTTGCCTTTGGCCACAGCAGCAGCCAGAAGGCACTCTTCTCAAGACTAGGGATGTGCAAGGAATCCCTTTGGGGTGGGAATCTGATGGATTCCCTGGGCTTGGCTCCCCAGGCTCTGGTCCTCTTTGCAGCTGCCCAGAGACCAAGTCCCTGGAGAGTGTGCCCAGCATTTGCAGGGTGCTTGCCAGGAACTGAGCCCCAGATGTGGTGCAAGCACCACATCTGTCCCCACCCCGTGCCACTGCCACCACCACCAGCAGCGAGCAGGGAAGAAGGTTGGTTGCTTCTGGTGCACCTGCTCTCAGTGTCCCTTTTCTACATCCTGATGGGGAAAGTTGCTGGTTGTGCAACTGAGAGCCCATAAATATTTGTGAACTTCCTCTTGGCAGTGCTGAGAATGAGAGGAAGTCTGCAGATGCTACAGGGATGCTACTCAAGATGCTACTGAAGACCTCTCAGATGAAAATTTGACCCTTAGTTAAGGCCTTAGTTAGCAATGAGGTAGACCACTTTGAGGTAGAGATGGTGGGTGAGGGTCAGCATTTTGCCATCCCCTTATCTCAAAAGGGGCTGATAGCCAATTCCATGGCTGCAGGCTCTTCTCCCTCCAAATATGTCATTCTGCCTCTGGTTAGCAACTATATTCTGGATTTGGCCTTGGGATGGTCCGTTGCTGATTTCTCCTCTAAGATTTGGTATGCGGGAGAACCCATTTGCCAGATGTTCCCATGTTTTCAAGTAATGTAATGCAGATATGCCCCCTTTCAAATTCCTGAATCAATTAGAATACTAAAGATGCCAATAGGAATCCGTGTTATCCAATGGCCCACCTAGCTTAATACTGTCAACACTGACTGGCAGCTGTTTTCCTGTGTCTTTCCTGCCCAGGGGCTGGAACTGGGCATCTTCTGCATGTAAACCATTCTGCAACTGAGCTACAGACCTTCCCTTGTACTGCTCTTTTAGTCTTAAAGAAAGAAGACATGAGAAATCCCATGTTTCTGAAGGACCAGGTAAAGAAGAGAGATGGCAGTCCATTACTTGGGATCTGTTACTTTAAAAGGAGCCCAGGAGTTGGACCACTTGCTGCTTAACATCGATTCTGCCGAATGGAAAACTGAACATGACCTTTTACGGACAGGATTTGCTTTTGCTTATACTAAAACAGCTGTCACATTCCACCTTCGATGTAATTGCATATCAGTGTTTCACAGCCAGCTCCCATATAGTTTCGCCATTTGCTTTCCTGCAAACAAAACACTCACATTTGAGATGATACTAGTAATACTAAATGTAGGATTTCACCTGGTCCTTGGATAAAGCTACTTTGGTGCATTTTGGGAATGGGGTCAAGGAAGGAAAAAAATAGAGATTTGCCCCACTGTTTTCTTGTCCCATTAGTCAACATAAGAGTGTGTGTGTGTGTGGAGGGGGGAAGAAGAAGCTACCCCCAGTCTATTCAACATCCCCCCTCCCCACCCCAGCATGCTTTGATATGAAGCTTTTAAGATGTCTTTTAACTTTCAGCTCTATGTTTATAGAAATGTAGTTGAACTGTTAGTCACCTTCACATGCCTCTGTCCAAGGAATGTCCAAAACCAAATCCCATATGGCAGAGCTGTTGAACCCTTTTCAGCCTGAGGGGCAACATCCATTTCAGAGAAACTTTTGAGGGCTGCATTCCAGGGATAGGTGGATGAGCCGGTGGGGCAGAGGGGCAGGACAAATAAGAACAGCAATAACACCTAGCACCATATTTTGGCTTAGAGCTTTGACTGCCAATGACTCAGATTTTGGAGAGGCAGTCCAACCATTCCAATGGGGGCAAATGGCCCCACATCTTGAGAACCAGCAATCAGTTAGTAGGTGATTGAGCCAAGGGAAAGAAAGTGGCCATTTGGGACCGCAAGGAGAGTCCTGGATCTGAGAGTCCACACCCTTGCTACACATAGAGCAAGTCTGCACACTTTGTTACCCACCACAGCCAAAACAAATGCAGACCATTTAGGCATGTGTGGCATAACAAGCCTCCTGCTTTTGCTGCCAAGAGTAAAAGAAGTCCTTTAGTGCAAACAGAAGGACTGGAGGGGGAAATATGCTTTGAAACTAGTGCTGACCAGAAAAACAGAGAGAAGGAGACAGAAAGCAAGAATGCTTGTTTATAAATCTCTTTTTAAGAACTGTGCATGCACTCTTCTTTTGTTTAAGTAGCATTGGACAATATTTATTTATTTAAAGGTGAAAAGGCATTTCAGCTGAACGGAATGTCTGATTTTCAGGGGTGGGGGCACCATGCTGAGTCAGGGGTTCTGACCAAAAGGAGGATTGTGGAGGCATGGAGCACTGGTAACACGTGGCAATAGGCTTACCCATCTGACACATCTGACAAATTGAAAATTGAAAAATAATAATCTCCACACATGCCAAACCATACTTTTCAAAAAAGGTAGAAGAGTACCCCTAAGAACAATCTACATCTTCACGTATTGCATTGCTATCCTGCACTTTGGATTTCTGTAGTCTGAAAAACACAGAAGAAACATAGAGAAAACAGAAGAGAGCAACTGTTTGATGCTGAGGGTGAGTAAAAGCCGTGTCAAAAGAAAATGAATAATGTATGGCAAATCTACAGAAAATACCTAATACAGAAGAGTGCCAGGTCTCCCCCCACCATACAGTTTTAATTTAAGATTGGGCTTTGAACAGCAATTTCCATCAGCCTCAGCTAACATGGCTGATGGTTAGGGCTGATGGCAGCTGTAGTCCAAAATATTGCTTCTTGTCATAGGAATTACACCATAAAATGGGGATGCAGCATGTTGAAATCCAAGGTCACTCTTGTAACAACCATGGTCTGAAAGGGATGTATTTGCATTTTGGGTTCAAATGCCCTCATATAAAGTCCATTTTAAAAGAAGAGATAAGACTGAACCATGTGTTGATCCAGTGTTTTTTGTTCAAGAGGTGATTAAAGAGCAGAAAGATCATGTTTTTATTTAATATATTTTAACACCTGTGTGATGGTATGCACTGCAAACTTTCAGGGGATATTAAATTTTTTGGCCGTCTGAAGCAAAGAAAGACTTAAAGTTGATACATTTAGAACTAAAAGTTTATGGGCAATTTATGTCAATGATGAGGTCTTTACTGATTCAGAACCCAATGTAGAATTACTTGCTTTTTGTGAGACAGAATTGATAATACAATGTATGCTAGTCGCTAATGAAGTGAAATTTGTTCTGGTTTTAAAAATGTTTTATTAAAATGAAAAATTCAATATGCAAGAAAAATGCATTTATGAAGAAGTTTTAGCTTTGCTATATGCAACGCAAAGATGTTTTGACTATCCGTAAAGAGATAAGTTTATGTTTTCAGTAACTTAACATATGTATTCTGCATAATGAGTCTTTCAGATGCTAGTTATCTCAATTCACAGGACTATTCCTGGCATGATAATAAAATGTACTGTCTCCCTGGGCAGCAATTTCTGAACTTTCCTCTCCAGCTATTCATCTTTCAGTTCCTATAAACTTGCCTAGCTCAGAATCTATTTCCAAGACATGACTCTGCTTTTGCTCTCTACTCCAGATATTAAAGCAACTGGATTGGACAGGTTAGAAATATCCCAAATAAATAAGTAAATAAACAGTTTATATCTGTCTTTTAGTGCAGCAACATCTACTTTCAGTTCATAGAGTGTCCTGATTTGCATGCATGACAACCCATCATGTGTAATCAGCTGTGTTCAGCTGTCCTATCATGTGAACCCAGCAGAGTTTCTGCAGACAAGCCTATGTCATGTTTTTGGTATGTTCACAGCTGTGGTGGTTTGTTGTGACATCCAAACTGGGCAGGGCAATTTTATCATGGGTTGCCGGGAATGGCTAGTCAGCTGCCAGGTCAGAATGGCCAAAGCCCCAGCATTCCTTGCAACTGTGCCACTGCCATCTTCCCTCATCTCTTCCCAGCATCTCCCACCCCATGCCTCTAAAAATTATGAAGAAATGACACTAAAGAGTGTCCTGAGAATATTCACAACCTTTAAAACCTTTTCCTTGTGAGCCACCCCAAGGCTTCTGCGATGGGTGCGGCATAGAAATGTTATAAATAAATAAATAAATAAATAAAGCACAGGAATAAATGACTGGTGCAATTTTATTAATATTTCTGCAATTTTCACATACATGTTACTGCTTTGCCATGATGTTGGGGTATGTCTCATGATCCCACTCACTGCTGTATAGCCCATAATGGAAGGGACCAACAAACAGGAAGAGGCATGGGGAAGGGGGAACTGAAAGCTCCTGGAGAGAACACAGTTTCCCAGTGGGTATTCCTACTTTGGGAGCGGGTGGGCTTACTTTAGGGCAACATATATTAGCATTTTTAAAAGAATGGCATTTGCTACTTAGCAACTTAAGTGAAGAAGTGGGCAATATAGGGACACTTAGCTAAATATTTGAGAGGCAGGGGTGTTTTGGGAGTAGATGTGCTTACTTCAGAGTAATGTGAAGCAACCTGTTTTCTTCTAAAGTTGGTTGATAGCTAGTAATGTAAGTGATAAGTGGAAGAGGAAGAGATAGATGCTTGGCTAAATGGCAGAGAGATGGAGTATTGCAAAGCTGATGATGATCACACAACTACATCCATAAAAGGTTCAGAAAATTAATTTCATTTGGTAAGTTGATGTGGGGCAGGTAAGGGGAGTTTCTCTCAGTCACCAACAGCCCCAGCAGACCAAATGCAGGAAGGGTGCTGATGTAAGGAGTGAGGCAATGTGGGATTCTGCCACAGAGGCTCATGGGATATATGCTGGAGTTAGTGGGAAGACTGAGAGGAAGTGAAGAGGATAAAAAACTATGGTAAGCCTGATGACCTATCCGGAATACTGTAGGCTGTTCAGTGCACAACCTAACCAGGATGGCTTATTCAGAGGGTAACTTAGTATGATGCATAAATTCAGCTAGCAAAGAAGACCCTTCTGCAGTTAAACAAAAACAAACAAGAAACCCAGAGTAAAATGGATGATCAGGTGACTAAACAAGTATGTTCCAATTTATCTTTGATTTCCTCACACAGTGCATAATTAAGTTTTAAAATTAACTTGCGCACAAGGCAAGTATATTCATTGTCCTGGGCATATAAACCATGGTTTATCGGACTGAGAGCAAAACTTGAATTCATGTCTATGCCCTCTCTTTGTCCATCTAGCTTTGGTAAAATACTAAATTATGTCTGAACTAGGAAATTGTGCCTTCATCTCTTTTCTGTCCAGGAGATGAAACCAGGATGTGGATATATAATGTGGATGTGTCTGAACCTGGCCAAGGCTGTGATGATATTCACTCAGGTGCATACTTCCTTGAAGGATAAGTTGATCAATGGCTACTAGTCAAAATGGCTATGTATTAGTTCCATTATCCATTTGTATACCAGTTGTTGGAGAATATGAAGGTGCTTCTGCACTCACACTCTGCTTGTAGCCTTCCCGGGGGTATCTGCTTGGCCACTGAAGGATCAGAATGCTGACCCAGACAGACTGTTGGCCTGAGCCAGGCCAGCTCTCCTTTCATTCAATGTATTTTCATCCTGTTTAGTCTTCTACAGGACTCATTTATGGTTAAAAGTGGAAAGTGCTTCTGTTCAGGATTCCAGCCAGCCAGTCAGCAATGCCCTTTCCAGGGATATTACGCTCTATCACCCAAGTTTTCAGTCACACCCCAGCAGTATCCACTTCGTATTTTGCATCTGCTGAGCATGTTCAGCACTCACTGAGCTATTTTGGGGCACCCCCCAACCTTTAGAAGGGTTATTTTTAAATTATTGTAATGAAAGGCTTATTGTATTTTTACACCCCTCAGGATTTCTACAAGCTTGGTAACACCTCCCTCTTGAGCATGGATAGGATGGTTCTGCCTGCCTAAGGGTCCATATTTGGAGAACGAATTTGCTGTTTGAGTATTTCTTGATCAAGAAACATTCTTGATCAAAATAAAATTAAGAAGAGGAAGGTTAGTCATGATAGCTAAATGAAAGCTTCATGTTCAGAGGAGGAGATATGTCTAAATTCTAGATGCTTCTAAATTCTAAACCCCAGTGGAAAATTGGTGTTGTTTTCAGTGGTAGAACAGATGCTTAGAAGGATCTTAATTTAGAAGGCTAGAAAAGGAGTCTGTCTGTGCACATGGAGGGTTGTTGCCAGTTAGAGCAAACCAGCCTTCCCTGGTCTGGTGCCCTCTGGCTATTTTGGGCCTCAAATCCCATCAGCCTAGCTAATGGTAAGGGATACTGGGAACTGAAGTCCAAAGCATTTGCAGGGTACACCGGTTGGGGAAGGCTGCCATAGGCAATACTAGTGGGCTAAATGGACTAACAACCTGCAGTTTGAGTGACCTGAAGTTCATGGAAAGCTCATTGTTGCCTTCAGGTGCATTTCCCAAAATGGCTTATATGGCCCTTTCGTTTGTTGAAAGGATGGGTGAGAATTTAATTCTAGTTCACTTTTGCTAAGAATCTACTCAAATGTGCTATGTTTTCCATATTGAGGGCAAAAAAACCTTGATATTCAAAACAACAGAAGTGGGAGAAAACGGAGGCATCCATCCAGTTTCAGAGCTTTGAAAGCTGACTTTGAATACCTGTGCATTCAATAATATTAGTCCTGAATTAAGGTTGCCACCCAATCCCCCCACCCCCACCCCAGGACAGACTGCTAATCTTTAGCAACAGCTACATCAGGTTTTCTCCATGCTTGGATATAGCTGTACTATTGATGAACAAGAATGTTGCTGGAACAGAAATGTCATAAAGATCTTGCCCAAATGTACAGAATTCTTCATATTTGGGAGAAAAAAGAACTTGAGATTTTAAACAAACTGAATGTGGACAAAAGTGAATGAACAGCTACAGTCTGTTGCAGTGAGGGAGGGAGTTTTAAAAACAGAATATTCAGGGAGAACAGTGAGCATATTTGCTTGTGGCTGGCGTGGAAGCCTTAACACCTTCTGATGAACCAAGCCAAGTGATTATTTTAGAAAGGCACTGAGGCATTGTGCTCCTCACTGTTTGCTTAAAAGGAATTCAAAAGGGATTTGTGTTCTCTTGTTTCATGAGCCCCCATGTTTTTGATACTGACCTAAGTGGAAGCACACCAGCTGGTCACGTCCATCACTCCAGCCAAGTCGGAGAATTCCTGATTATACTTAGAACCCACAGAGTCAGTGGCTGAGAGGAACTTTGTGATGAACCATGCTGTAAAAATTCAGCAGCCAAAGAGGAATATGCTTGTCTTTGACTAAAGACGTCGAATCCCATTCTCCCTCCCCCGCTGGATTAATCATGAAAGACTTGCTCAACATTCCACTTGTACAGATCTTCACACTGGCTGCTTTCAGCTTGGCAGAGAAACTCCCCAAAGGTTGGTGCAAACGGCATTACATCTTCTCTTTGCTTTGCCACTGGTGATATCTTTACAGTCCGGGGCAACCCAGGCGATGGAATAACTATATAAGCCACTGAGATCTGTTTGAATGAACTCCTTTCTCCCATGATTACATCGCAAATTGCCTTCGCTATGAAGGAGCCGGTACATTGTTTGTATTTTCAAATCGCCGTAGGTTGTGTTGTGATGGATACAGGAATTCTTCTGCACCACTTATGTGGGAAGTCTTTATATTCGGTGTCAAACAGAAGTGATATGATGGAAACTGTTTGTAGTGTACTGTTTGCAGAATATGATTTGGTCAACAGCCCTGCAATTGTTACTTTATCGAATTCAGATCCAGGTAATATGCGTATGATTAGCCTGCCTGGAACAAATGCTTAGAGGTATTCTAGATAGATCAATAGATACATGACAGACAGACAGATAACAGGGATTGGGTACAGACATTACCATGCTTAGAGAAGACCTATTTAAATAAATGGGACTTAATCGTGCTTGAGGAATCCAGTCTTTGCCTGTTCCAATACAAACAGATATGATTTATATCTCCTGGATTATCATGAATGTCAGAACTTACCATGCAATCCTCTTCCTCCATATATTTACTCTGATGTAAGCCCCACTATATTCCTTCTGATATCCTCCCAGGTAAGGGAGCATAGCCTTGCAGCCTTGCCATGACATCCTTAACATGCCTACGCAGAGATATCTTCCATGGGCTTCACTGGGATTTGCTCCGAGGTGAATTGGTACACCATTCATTATCCGCTGGCTTTCGCTCGTTCCAGGTGCACTTATAAACATATGGATATACAGTTTAAAAGGCGCATTTTAAGAGAACGTCCATTCAGAAAGGCCTGTTTTGACAGAAAGTATGTCAGGGTGCATTGAAATGTGAATATGCATGTAGATTTTTTTAAAAAGCTTCACATATATTAATGCAGGAATAGGACAGAATAGACATATGGGTGAGCATGCACAAAATGACCAAGTCTAGAAATGGAATGCTTCTCCTCCCGCAGATAGATAGATAGCTATTCCTATGTTATATAAACACAGACACAGATATTTAATTCTGTGAATAATAAAAGGCACAGTTCAATTAATTTTGGGCTTAGACCTCCATTTTTATTTTTATTTTGAATGGCATAGCAGAATGCAGCTTTATTGCATAAAAATCACTGAAACAGTATATAAACAGTATATACATATGTACAAAATGTAACTTTTAAAGTTGGAACTGAAAATTATTTTGAAAACGTGTGTGTGTGAGAGAGACAGAGACAGACAGAAAGATTCCATCTATATCAGTATGCAAAATCCATCTGAAGTATGATTGATTTCAAAATGTGTGCATAATAGATATGTAACAGATACAATAGTGGACAAACTACATATTCCAGGAGTTCTATGATTTTAAATTAAGGAAACTTTGGAAAGATGAAATAGAAAGTGGAGGACAAGCATATGGGGGGAGGGGGAGGAACAGCTTAAGCCTTTATCAACTCTGCCTCTCCCTAATTACCTTTGTAAGCATAAAAGAGAACCATGGGGACCCTTCCTCTTCCCCCACCCCCTGGTCTGTAGCTGGGAAAAAGATTGAAGGAGGGAGTTTTTAGTGGATATATATCATGAAAGGAAAGGGTTAGCTGTTCCTCCTGCAAGCAACTTTCTGCTCTCAGCTGCAGGCTCCAAGGCTGCTTTTCAGTCAAAAATCCCAACCTTGAAGGTAAAAGAGAGGTGAAATTGCAGGCAACTTCTACTTTGGCCACTAGAGCCATTGGTTATGCAAACAGCATTTTTATCAGTTTGGCATGATTACTTTTTGTGTGCAAAAATGGAGTGGAAGGAAGACTTACCAAGTGCTTGAATGAAATTAATTCAGATATTGGCATCAAAGGTTGTGTAAACAGTTCAACTGCATACTGCTGTCAACTTGATAAATAGACTGAGTCACATGCACAGAACATTTGCTCCCAGTTAGTTTCCAGGCCTTCAAAAGCTGATGCCACAAGGCTCTTTGTTGCATATAAATAATGGATAGCACTCATTTCCTTTTCCTGCCTAAAGGAGGCAAAAAGAAGTTAGCATCCCTCCAAAAAACATCAGCACTGGATTCTTTCACCAAAAACACAAAATCATGTCAAGGCATTTGTTGATCATCACATGCCATGCGAGGCATTTAAGATATAAACAAGCCTGTCTTGCAGCGTGCCTTGTACCACTTTCCAGATATTGAGCTCAGCAATAGCTACAAGTATCAGTAGGAGATCACTCAATCCCATGGGCCCTCAGGAATATGAAAGGCCCTGCCGATTCCCACCACACTCTC
The DNA here is from genome assembly GCF_004798865.1 of Varanus komodoensis. Lineage (NCBI taxonomy): Eukaryota > Metazoa > Chordata > Lepidosauria > Squamata > Varanidae > Varanus > Varanus komodoensis. The sequence goes on along the minus strand of NW_025335550.1, from coordinate 22,524,918 downwards.
TGTTTCACATGGCAGAACACCTGATGGACAACACACACATGGCCCCTACGATGCCAAACTGGGCCCTGCCAACCAAATGTTCTCCCAAGTAAACCAAATGGAAAACAGGCCCGTTATTTCCAAGTGCATTTCTGAAAGCAACTTGGGCCCCATCACTGGTTATGGGGCACCAGGATTTCTTACTTAGCGCTTTGTGAGTCCTGCAAACATCCTTCCTCTGGCTGGGGCTGTGGCAGCTAATGCTGAAGCTTTGCTAGTGGTGGAGGCAGAGAAAAGGGTCTCCCATTCTCTTCTGCCCCCTCCCCTTCTTTATGGTGCAAGCCGAGACAGAAAAGGCCTCCCTCTTTCTCTGCCATTGCATAAATGAAGCATAGAAGGGAAAGGGGGTAGATGCAGGTAGGGTCTCTTCTTTGGCCCAGCTTACAACACAAGTGGGAGGAAGATGTCAAGGAGAAGAATACTCTACTTCAGATGATCAAGATGTGAAAAAATGGTGGGGCGGCTGATTTAATGAAGAAAATTATACATGAAAATACAAGAAAAAATAAACCTTTTTTTAAAAAAAGGATAAGGAATATCAATGCACTCAATGGACAAAAATTACTATTCTGAACTGGGCCATTATAAAGATTGGCATCATCACTAGTCTGCCAAGCATCCATGGCCAAAGTACCTGAGGGGTAAACCTGCAAGTTACATCTTTTCAATCACATATTTTGCTGCATTTTCCTTGGATACGCTTTACTCGCATACTGAGGAGTATACAGGGTGTCCCAAGAAAAATGACATCATTTCGTAGTCTAATAACATAGCCAATTCTCGCTCAAATGATCTCAAATTTTAACAAAATGTGTAAAAACTACCTAAGGTTAGCTACGCAATGTTACGCAAGACATGCTACAGCATGTTTGGCAGGAGGTGGACTACAGACTTGACGTGTGTCATGTCACAGGCGGTGTGCATATTGAACATTTGTAAAGCTTTGTGAAATCGGTTACAAAATCTACATCTCTTTGAATCTCTTGTTTGAATTTTGATAAATAAATCTTTTATTGTTCAACATGAAGCCTATTTAATTTCATTTGCCTAGGACATGTAGTTACTCAGATATTCACATTTCAAATAATGTCAATTTTTTTGGGACACCCTGTACAATATTGTATGGCCTATATACCTCCACAGAATTATAATATGGAAAGTTTTCTGTCACTAGTGGGATCTCCAGGTCCAGCAATAAGATTCAAGACCTAGACCTATGCAGGGAGCCTGAGGGCTGAATTCAATTTTGGAGAAGTTTTGGGGGACAATGTCCCACTTTTGAGAGGGGCTGAGGGCCAAAGGAAGACCTTCATGGAAGACCGTATCTGTCACAAGGCCTCTCAGAGAGCCTTTTTCTTCTTTACCCTCAACATAAGCTCACCTCACTCAGCCTTTGTAATGATGGCCATCTGGTAACTGATCTCTGGGCAGGGCAACGTTTTAGCATTCTGTGAAGGTGAAAGGGGGGTTTTCTCCTCACCCCTCCTAGCATTCCCAGTAGTGCACTAAAAAGCGAGCGCCGAACATAGCTGTCAACAGTATCTGGTACACCAAGCCTAGATAGATGTGTCTGGCAGGCATACATTGAAAGAATTGTTCACAGTTGGCTTTGTGTGCCAAGAGCTGCATGGAGAGGGAGAAGAATTCATAGGAGGTGCCCCCTTGATCTCCATTAATCCTAATATTATGACATGCGATAAATGCAGCCACAGTAATTTAGAGCCATGTTGAGCATTGCACTAAACAAGTAATCAACGCTATTTTTTGAGTAGGGACAAATTTGCTTCCAGGCCTTGCCACTGAAGCTGCTGGGGGCTTTTCTGGACCATGGGTGGTGCTTCTCCTACCCCCCCCCCCCCCGGCAAGTGGCCTCTCCTCCAGTTCTCATCCATGTTGTGTAAGCAAGGCCTCAGCCACTAGGTCTGCAAACCAGCTGGCAGCCATGCTCTGACAGGCGCACTTAGTCTTGGCATTAAGCTAGATATTTTCTCATCGCTGAGTGTTTTGCTCAACTCAGCACTGCAAAATCTCCAAAGGCAGATCCACATTACTCTGCCTTTTCCTTGTGCATGCAGTTTCTCCTCAAATAACTTGGGTGGCGGCCCCACATCAGATCGCCAACCACATTGCTCTTTCATTTTTGGACTCCTTCCCTATCACAGCTGATTGGCTGATTGCTCCTACATTCTCTGCCCAACCCCCAACCCCCACATCCTCATGGAGGAGGAATGGCACGTGTCCTCACCATCCACACCTCACCACCCATATCTCCTCCAGTAGCCCAGATCTGCTGAGCATGAGTCACAATTGCAAAAAAGAGAGCATGATTAGCTGAGCAAGTGCAACACTTCCAAAGAAAAAGAAAATAGCTGCATGCCTTATTGTGACATTGCTGTAGACCAGGGGTCTCAAACTCGCGACCCGTGGGCCAATTGTGGCCTGTGGGATGATATTCTGTGGCCCCCACTTGATATCAAAGTTTAGTGATAGTGCGGCCCGCATGTTTTTCTCACACGCACCTGCGTGAATTGTCACCCTGGGCACAATGTTCCCTCTAAGCTGCGTGCCGGGATGGGCAGGGCACAGGGGAGGGGCCCTGCGGCCTTCAAAGTGCCAGCGGCGCCTGGGCTGGCCTCCAGGAGGACACAAGCTTGGACAATTTTTGAGAGAATTGCCCCTTACCTTCCCTGAGCTTTTCAGGATGTTCAAGCGGACCATGTGCCTTTTTGGGAACACCTATCTGTGTGAAAAGCTCTTCTCCACCATGACCTTTAATAAGTTAAAGTTCAGGTCCAAACTTACTGATGAGCATCTTCAAGCCATACTGAGGGTCTCAGTTGCTTCCTCCCTCAAGCCAAATGTGGCTCAGCTGTGCAAGAGGAAGCACTGTCAGGTCTCTGGCAGCAAGGAGTAGGAGGAAGTAAGAGAAGCCTATGTTCTGAAGAACTGTTCATGTTCTGAATTATTATTAGTAAAGATTGAGAAGATTGGATCAGTTGTACTTTTTTAGGAATACTTGAAATCCTTTTTTTTTTGTGGAATACTTGATGCGGCCCAGCCTCACCCTCTACTTCCAGCGGCCCCCAGGTAAGTTGAGTTTGAGACTCCTGCTGTAGACTGAGGGTATTTCTTGGAGCTGTCACTGAAATGGTGCCTCAGGTGAAATTTGGCACAAGTTGGGCTCTGCTTATAGGCAAGAAATCAAACCTGAAAGAATTTCTTGATAATGTCTTGATGGGATGATTGGCAGTGGTTCACATCTATTATTGTTGTTGTTGTTGTTTTTGTTGTTGTTGTCTACATTTTTCCTTCCAAGCAGCTCAGAGTTTACCTAATGTTCCTCCTCTCAGTCTTATCTTTGCGATAATCCAGGGAAGTCGGTTGGGCTGAGAGTCTGTGACTGGCCCAAAGTCACTCAGTGAGCTCTTTGACTGAGTGGGGACTAGAATCCTAATCTCCTGAGTCTCAATTCTACACTCTTAATTCTAATTTATGCATGAGAGATTTCTTAGGGCTGAGCTTCCTGACTGAAAACCAACATTTTAGGTTTGAAAGGAGGGCCTTAGTGTGTAGGTGAAAGGTTATTGGAGAGCATCTCCAGCTTGTCTTGTTTGCTCCTCTTTGGTACCCATTTTTGGTCCTGCAGATAGTGATGGTTGTGCTTTCAGTTGTGCTCTCTGCTTCTAAGCTGCTATTCAATTTATTAATTTTCTTGGGGGGTTGAGGGGCAGTTTTCTTGATAAAAAGTAGATATTTGCCCAGCTGAGTCGGAAAGATGACTAGTTTGTCAAGTAATCTCCATCATCTCTATTTTTTCTCATTGACAGCGCCCATAATCACCACTCCTCTTGAAACAGTGGATGCCCTGGTTGAGGAAGCGGCCACCTTTGTTTGTGTAGTAGAATCTTTTCCCCAGGCAGAGGTTACCTGGACACGTAATAACATTCCAATTAGGTAAGAATTGTTTGTTCGTTTGTTTTAGGCATGTCATGAGTGGAGCCAGCTGGAGCCGGAGGTCAGACTAGATGGCCCAGGAGATCCCTTCTGACTTGCTCTGCTTCTATGTTTAAGAAATTTTATACTGCTCCTGTAGCCCTCCAGGGCTCTCTGGGCAGTATACAAACCAGAACAGCAATATATGCAAAATAAACATTCATACACTAAAATACAATAACATTTATTTGTGCAAATGAACTACAAAGTCTTTCCAGCAATGAGATACAAAAACCTTTATGTTTCCAGAATACATAACAAAATGCCTAAGTGCTATTTGGCTACCATTATTTTTACACTCCATCCTGAGGTGTTTTTTATGCAAGACATTTATGGTGCACACACAATCCTTCACACGGAAGTTTGTGGGGCCATTTCATGATGTTGCCAACTTCTGGGGCCTCGTCTGTGTTCTCCAACCATTCCACAGTGTATTTCAGAGCAAGTCTAGTGTTATTTCCATATCACAAGAAGTAATAGTTCGCCTATACTTCTCACTAGTCAGACCTCATCTGGAATAGTGTGTCTAGTTCTGGGCACCAAGATTTAAGAAAGATGAAGAAAAATTAGAAAGGGGACAGAGGAGAGCCTCCATCTGGCTCCATTCTGTGATCATTGGGCCAAAGTCATTTTCAACTTTTACTTTATTTATTTATTAAACTTATATCTCACATTCTTCCCAATTTTTAAAAATTCAGAACGGCTTACATACTTATCTTTCTCCTACTTTCAGTCTTACCTCCACAACAGCAACCCTGTGAGGTAGGTTGGGCTGAGAGTCAGTGACTGGCCCAAAGTCACTGAGTTGGCTCCATGGATGAGGAAGGAGTAGAATCCAGGTCCCCCGAGTCCCAGACCTGTGCTCTTAACCACTACCACGCCCCCCCACCCCAGCTCTTGTCAAGTCTTTTGAATGGGCCTTGCAGGTAGAAAGTCTGAGATCCCCTGGGCTAGTCAATAGCCTTGAATGAGCTCAGGTTTAGAGCGTGCAGTCCTTTTCGAGGTCCCTTTTGATGCATTTCAACATGTTCTCAGGCTCTTTGACACACGGTATAGCATACGGGAAAATGGACAGCTCTTGACTATTCTGAGTGTGGAGGATAGCGATGATGGGGTTTACTGCTGCACTGCAAACAACGGAGTGGGAGTACCGACGGAAAGCTGTGGTGCATTACAGGTGAAAATGAGTAAGTATCTGTACCCTGGACTGAATTGAAGCTCCAATTCATGTGAAAAAAGAAAAATAGGCAGTATTTTTTTTTTGCCTTGAGTTTGGTAGTTTTTACGTCCCAGTCTCTCTTCCTCTCTAGGTATATGTATTTATTGGTTTCATAGAATAATAATACTGGTTTCATAGAATAATAGAGTTGGAAGGAGCCTTGAAAGCCATTGGGTCCAACCCTGCTATTGCACGACACCAATTTATACCTTCCCACCTTTTCCCTTCTTTCATCATACAAGGTGCTGGAGACAGTTTACCTTGCTCTCCTTCAGTTTATTTCATCCTCACAATAAACCTGCCAGGCAGTTTAGGCTGTGAGTCTGCGAACTGAGCTGAAAGAAGTTCATGAACACTCAGGGGCTCATGGAACATCACAAACAAAAGCTGGAAGAAAGATGCTGCTTACACAGCACATGGGGCTTGATTCCTGGTGATAACTACGTGAACAGTGGATGCATTTGCCAGGTGCTTGGGCTCAGTGGTGTCAAAGTAGATCAGAATCTGGGGAGCACAGCCAAGGGAATCCAATGGTTCTTCACACATTTCTAGTGCACAGTTCCCAAGGGTTAAGTGCCTAGCAGTTAAATCGAGAAGTTATAGAGAAAGACCAGAAAAACAGAGACAGAAGGTTCACTAGAAGTGGCAGGGTGCGGGGTGAATCTAATCCTTAGCAAAGTTAACATCTCAGTTTTTTATACTGAACTGGGAATTCTCAGTATTTGCCATCTTTTCAACACTTCCTCAGCTCCCTGCAACTTTTTAAAACTTCTGCAGATCCAGGAGCATTCCTAAGCTACAGATCCGATCTTTCCAGAGGACAGCAAGGGTTCATTATTCACATGATGAGGGGTAGTTTTGGCACAGGGAACCTTTGTGACAGCAGCAGAAAGAAATCTGTTCTATGAGCCACACTAATTGAAGGAAGATCTTCATAGTAAATGCCATGGTTTGTCTTTCTCATGTAAGAAAATTCCCAAATAGGCAAGAGTATCTGATAATGTATTGCATAATGCAATTGATATCACAATTGCCAAATGATCTACTATGCAATAGTTCTGCTGAGTTTTCAGTCAAATAATAACATTGGCCCATAAGACATCTGTACAAATCATTAGATACAAACATCAGATAGCTGCTTTTCGCTCCTTAGGCTTGCATATTTTACTGTTGGAAATAAATTAGATATGACCAGAAGGTCTAAATAACACAATTAATGAAGGCCTTGAGCAATTACAGCAAAATGACTCATGTCTGGTAAAACTGAGCCAGGCAGCATTTCTCAGAGCAAAATTTGAATCTTCTTTTAAAAATCCAGCTAGGGAAAACTGTTCCCAGTAATACTAGATTAATGCATTTGTGAAGTCTATGCCAGTTAGAACTTTTAGCTCAAGCAGATGTGGCTTTCAAAGTGTGCCTAGCAGCTACGGCTCCTCTACATTTTTACTCTAGAGTAGGTGCAGGGCCCCTAAACTGGATAGGAGTCAGATTAGACCCAATTCTATAAGGAAAAAGGCATAGCAGCTAGGTGCACTTTTAAAATCATGTCTGTTTGATCCCTCAGTATGATGCATCAAATTGAAGTAAAGTATACACAAAAGCATAGAAAAACAGTATTTTACCAAGCTAGTTCCCCACCCTGCTGTCCCTGTGATCAAGGACCCTGATTATACTAGTGTTCACTCCACTCCACTCCAGTTCTGAAACTGGTAGTTCCACTTTGCACAGGGAGACACAGATCTCTCCAACTCTCAAATGACAAGTCTCAAGCTCTGTTCAGATGAAGATGGGCTTTGGTCTTATCATTTGAGCTTCCCTGCTGTTCCAGAGTTCCTTGTGCACAGACAGAGGGGAGGGAGAGGTGATGTGAGGAGAAAAAAAAACATTATAATCAGGGCAAGAGGAGGTCAGGCAGAACAGCCCTGCCCCCAAAGTCTATGCTATCCCCTGCCTCCTTCAGTTAAGATAGTGCCTGGGGGGGCGGGGACTGGGGAGAGATATAGGGTGCATGCAAGGCCCCACTTCTAGCTGTCACTGTTTTGGACAAATGCCAGAAGATGTCCTCTCTGTTCTAGAGAAAGCCTGAGCCAGCAGCTACAAGTTCAACCCGCTGTATTCTCTGCTCTAACTTTGCTTCTAACTGGGTCCATCAAATCTCACAAGAGCTAGCCAATGCGAACACAGATGCATAAAAGACATTTCCCTAAAACTCCCCTAGCAGGATACATGATTTTGTCTTGTTTCTCCTTGTCATGGTAATGCAGTTGCAGTCTGAGTTGTCCCCGCACCCTGCATTACTGGGTTCTGCTAAAATGGACCCTTTCCCTCTCCACTCCCAAGCTTGGCCTGGGGAATGTGCGTGAAGCAGACTTCAGGATTCTCCCCTTCCTCTTTTTTCCAGTTGAAATATCTTCCCACCCTCTGTATTACAGGGCCTTCGGGCTAGTTTGTAATAAAAAATTGGTTCCATTTTCTAATCTGTGGGGGAAAGTGTTATATATCTGTGTCACTTGTTACTATGTGGTTGTGACTTCCATCTCATTTTGATCTTTTAAAATTTCAGAACCCAAAATAACCCGCCCACCTTCAAATGTGAAAATAATTGAAGGATTAAAGGCCGTTTTTCCCTGCACCACAATGGGGAACCCCAAGCCTTCAGTATCCTGGGTCAAAGGAGAAAACCTTATAAAGGTGAGTTGGTGTTTGAATGTAAGTTCAAGTCCCATTCAGGCATTCTAAAGGACAGCACAGTAAACATGGGAGAAGTGGGAACACATTGGCCTCGCCAACACTCCATTTCTATCGGCTTCCACATGTGGAGGCTGCCCTTGAGGAAAGCTTCCTGAATCCAGGGCTCTCCATGCCGTCTAGATCTCCCAGAAAGCCATGTGTAGAGAGCAATGGCAGGGATGGGCCAAGCATGCTTCCTTTTATTATGTGGCTACTGAATTACAGGCAGTGCCCCTTTGCTGTGGAGGGATGTGGTAGGCAGGGGGTGCAGGACATAATTGGGTGACAGTGGGCCCCAGCCTGAAAGCTCCTCACTCCTGACATGCCCTCTCTCATCTCACCCTGAGGTCTTTTTTGGCAGGAAAATACTCGGATTGCTATTCTTGAATCAGGCAGCTTGAGGATTCACAATGTTCAAAGGGAAGATGGTGGTCATTATCGATGCATGGCAAAGAATAGCCTTGGGACAGCCTACTCAAAGCCAGCCTTTCTGGAAGTGGAAGGTGAGTAAGTGGTCCGTTTGCACGAAATGGCCACATACATTTGATCCAGTATTCATAATTGGAATCACATGTGAGGGCACGTCAGTGGAATCTCTTTTGGTCTGAGGGCCAAATTCCATCTGAGAGAGATTTTTGGGGCCACATTCCTGCAGTGGTTAGGACTGAAGGCAAACGTGCCTGTTGAAAGCGTACTGAAGGTCTTACAGATGGTGATTAAGCCTTTGGACTCTTTAGAATGGGGGAAACAGACAAAGGCCAAGAAATAACACTTAGTGGAGGTGCTGGCAGGGAAGGACAGGGAGGAGAGTCTGGTGATTCGAAGAACACTGGAGGGCAAGGTTAGGGTTTTTAAAAATATATATTTATAATTTGATTTGATTTTCACAATCTTTCAATGAAACCAGACAAACCACTGAGAATGAAAAGTAAGTAGAATCACAAGCACATATATAGGAAAAGGGGAAAAACAAAACAAAACAAAAACACAAAACACAAAACAAACAACAGCAACAGGAACAAACATATAGTTACATCATAACAATCAGAGATACATTGAACCAGTCTTGAAAGTATTAATAATAATCTATATATATACATATATGGTCACACATACATACACAAATATTCAAAGTTCCTGTTTCACATCACTAATATAGGTTGAGGTTGGTTGACCAAATGTTGGAATGAGTGTTGAGACAAAGTTGTCATTGCTAGTATATTCCCTTATAGGAAGCCAGTGTTGTGAGGTCTAACACCTTCGTGTTACAGGAAATGTGGCAAGTTAGAAGAGAAGCTTTAATTGAATGAAGTATTAGCTAGTCAGCAAGCCTACTGAAGGACTACTAGCCTGGTGTGTGTGTGTGTGCGCGCGCACGCACGCGCGTGCATTTCATGTGTACTTCTAAATAAAGAACATACATTTGTGGATTTCTTTCAGGTCATTGCTCCACACTGAATCTTGGAGCAACTTGAACATATATCCATATATTTATCTGTTGGATGGGTAGACTTGATAAGATGTGGTACAGTCTTTTATGAAATTGCAGGAGAATATGGTCACCTTTATGTTATCCAGAGTGGCATGATTCTGATCAGAAGGGATGCCTGAAGGTGTATTTGGCAGGCACCAGGTTGGAGAAAGCTGATGTTGCTCTTTCAATTATATGGGAAAGAATGTACCATATTAATGATCCATCCGCTACTGAGCCAGGTGACACTACTATGATACATAATAATGTAATCCAAATTAAATAACCTTGCTTAAGCTTTTTGAAGCACAAAACTCTCCAATTGTTTGTGGCCTGGGGGCATATATAGATTCATCTTATGCCACATGTTTCTTTTCTGCTGCTCACTTGTGAGGAAATGAATGCTGTTTTAGCAGTACCCAGAGCTGATTTCTATTTCTTGACTGAATGTTGTATGTAAGATTTAACAGTTTCAATCAACGTGTTTAAGTGAAAATCCATCTTCAAGGGACATCTGCTCAGTCGTGTCTTGAATCTTGGATGCATGAAGTCGGAACCCTTGTAAGCCATCTAGTCCACTCAGTGCAGGAATCCCAAGGCTGGGGCATCCCAAACAGATGGCTGTCCAGTCTCTGTTTGAAGACCTCTCAGGAAAGCTAAGGTTGTTGATGACGGTCAAACTGCTCTTGCTGTCAGTAAGTTTCTCCTGATGTGCAACTGGAATCTACCCTCCTAGCCCTTTAGCTCTGATCCTTGGGTATCAGAGAACAAAACTTTGCCCTCATTTGTGTGATAGCTCTTCACATACTTACTACTATATTACTATGTCCATCACTACTGCCAAGACTCTAGGACAGGGGTCAGCAACCTGCGGCTCTGGAGCCGCATGTGGCTCTTGAATCCCTCTGCTGTGGCTCCATCGCCCAAAATACGTGTCACAGCCACCGATCAGGCTCCGAGTTACAAAATACCAATAGGTGATGATGAGGCATCCACTCAGGAATGCTGCACTAGCTGGTTAAGTAAATTGCTACATTCCTCTGCTATTGTGCAGGGAAAGAGTGGAACAAGCTTCCTGCAGCCTCTCATGTTACACGAAACGAGACGCTGCTGAAAAGATTCTCTTTGTCCCAATGTAATCTCCTTCCTCTGAATGATAAAAGCTGCGCTTGGGACCTGTCACAATTCACAGCACTTGACTGTTTATCTGCTAATCAGTCACTAAATACACCTATATCTGCGACTCCCCCCCGCCCCCCCCAGTAGGCCAACCATGGGTAAATCGAAGAAAAGTTTCTGAAGAAAACCAAACGTTTAATGATACGTGGATAGATTCATTTGCTTTTACTACTGATGAACTTATGTGGTTTGCTGTTTAATGCATGCAGCCCTTTAGCACTGACTTTGACTCTTCAGGAAGCTGTTCTATTCAAAATATATGAAAGGAGTCCTACTAGTTTATAATGTATGATTAAAAATAACAGTTTTTAGTGACTGAACAAGAGCTGCAGCTAAATCATAATGAAGATATACATAGCATTAAGGTAAAAAACGATATATGCAGTGTTATCTTCATTTTAGGTGTCAAAAGAGTTTTGTGGCTCCCAGTGTTTTCTTTTGTGTGGGAAATGGGTCCAAATGGCTCTTTGAGAGTCAAAGGTTGCTGACCCCTGCACTAGGAGCAACTTTGTAAACCACACCATCCAGAGAGCACCCCAGTGAATAAGGTTGTAGTTGTGCAGATGTTTTGGTCTGTGATTCCCACCAGATCTAATCAGCCTAGTCAATAGCAAAGGATGATGGGAGGTGTAGTCCAAACATCTGGAGGGCTACACATTGTCCACTCCTGCTCTAATATCCAGAAAGTGTTGAGCTTGAATGTTAGGCAAAATTAATTCTTCTGTTAATCATACACATGCTTTCTTGAGTAAAAGCTTGCACAGCCCCAATTCAATTTAGATTTAGCACAATTCAGAATGAGGGATTTTTATGCTGCAATTCTACCCTTCCCTGGAGGGGTTAAAAAAATAAAAGCAAGTCCCAATTGAATTCACTACTGTGTGGATAGTAGTAAAATTTTTCGTTTGTACCTGTGGGCAGCCCCTGCTTAGCCATGAAGTTCAAAACCCTTCTCTCTCTCTCTCTCTCTCTCTCTCTCTCTCTCTCTCTCTCTCTCTCACTAGCCTACCATATATCATTGTTGTGTTTATGAAATGGGATAACCATCCTGGTCTTGGAGGAGAGATTGGATAAAAGAAAAATGAATTAAAATAACATGGCATATTCTGAGGATATTTTCTAGTTGAATTCTTTGGCTAAATCATATCTCTGATAGTCTGTACTGATCAAGAATGGGGCTGACCACACAAGCTGTGGCAGCTTGAGAAAAGTACTTGGGAACAAGAACATGAATAGTTTTGTTTGACCTTGCAGAAGGGTTGATGATGCCCCATTCACAACTTTGAATGCAAATACAAACGGGGAATGTGTTCTCCAAAATGTACATAAATTCCTGAACATGTGCTGAAAATCTTCTCAAAAAATCTTCTCAGTTTCTCACCTGATGGAGGAAGTTGCACAACTTTGAAAAATATTCAAATAATCATATTTCTCCTGTGCCATTCTTTGCTTCATGAAATCTTCTTGTTCATGAAAACTGAACGGTGATCATAACTGCTCATGAAAAGCAGAAGATAAATAAGCAATAAGGTGATGCTCACAGAATCTGGGCAAATGCAAGCATCATTTGTTCCCTCATATCTTCTTGGGAGCAGTAAAGAATCAGTTCACAATTCAGTAGGTACATCCCAGGATCCCCTCCAGTGTCATATTTCTTATGTTAGGACTATTGAACTCCAGCATCATTTCAGGATATTCAGTCAAGCTTGCAATGAGCAGCTGTTTGGAATATTAGGAAATAACCTGAGTTACCCCGGGGATCCCCATATCAGCTGTGTAAAACTAAACCACCATGCTAGTTTTCTCTTTTACATGAGAAAGTGGCCCAGTCTTAAAGTTCAATAACAGTTTTGTTGTTTGGTTTGTTTTTTCATGTCACTGAACCAAGTACATATTTTCTGAACCAGAATGCTGTGATCTAGAGATATTGGCACGCTCCAGAATTTTGCAATGCAGTTTGAAAATCAACAAGCGTGCGCAAGAATGGGTGCAATGGGAGAAAATGTAAACCAAAAAGTGTATAATAGGGAAAAGGGCATATCTGAGAAACTGTGTACAAAAATGCATACATTTAGATAATGTAACTTGCATTAGTATCTCCAGATTGGATTACTGCAATGCTTTCTATGCAGGGCTACCTTTGGAGCAGGTTCTGAAGCTGCAGCTTTAACTGGCTGTATAACAGCTGTACATAACATACCACAACAAACATAAGACATCGCTCAAACATAACTAGTTGACTGCGCTTCTTCTGCCTTGTTTGGAGCCTAGCTTCCACTATCACAGTAATATTTGCACTACTGGAGTACGTAAACAGTTGGATGCTGCCTGAGGATCTTTAGGCCCCTTCATTGCCTATTATTTGCTTCCACAAAAATGTAAAATCATTTTATATATATTTATGAACCTGCTATTAAAATTACATATTGCATCTGCGTTCACAATTGACTAGAAAGTTTGAATTAAGCCTTTCAGCCTTTTAACTATCCACTGCATCTGTGCTTTTGTATACAGCACTCCTATTTTAATGCTGACTCCTAGCAAACACTGAATTTATGATTATGGCGACAGCAAATAATTTATCTTTTTTAATTGTGGTGCACACACTTTAAAATATAGATTAGAATATTCATATGTTTCCATTTCTTTGTTGTGCAGCGCTTAATAAGGCAAATGCTACAGGAAGAGGTATTTTCAGACCATGTGTGCTGTGCTTTAGTGACTATAGTGTTAATGATCTTTGCAGTGGCAGTATTTGAAGCCATTCACTTCTGTTTGGTGGATGACACTAACAAAGCTTATTGGAATTGATGGAGGAAGGAAGAACATGTGAGAAAGTTAACCCTGGGGAGCCTTGCAAATCACAATACATGCATTAGAAGTCTATTAGTCAAACCTTAGCTATACTAAACATGGAGTTCTACACATTCCTTCTGCATGATCACCGCACTGAGTCTTGTAAATGTAATCCTATGTGAATCACATTCCCATTTATCCAAACTTCTGATTATCTGAATAATTTGGAAGTTCTTCATGATAAATGGGTATATACTATACTGGAAACAAGCAACTCGGTGGCAGTTAGAGTAACTGTCCCTTTGTGCATGCATTTTGCATGGTTTAACAAAGTGCAGGTCCTAAACAAAGGTCTTTACAAAAGTTTTGTGTAGAAAGCTGAGCACCAATAAATACTTGCAAACTCAGAACCTCATTGTGATCAAGAAGGAATGTGAGAACATTGAAACATAATGTCTAAAAGCTGAAGCTAATATTTTTGATTCAGGTGAAATTAATTGTTAAAATCCTTACTGACTGTAACAGAACTTGGCTCACTTCTTGAAAATAAATGCATTCCAGGCATAGGCCAAATTACATCAATGGAATTATCTTAAGGGTGAAATATATATTTTGTGATCTAACTACACCTGAACATGATGTATGCTGTTGATCATCAGGGAAGGAATGTCAACTACAGAATGCATTTCTGTGTGCTAGAAGCTTATAGGGTTTTAAAGTCTTGCTTTTCCCCCAAAGGATCCTGGGAATTGTAGTCTGGTCAGGATGCTACATATTATCTTAGAGAGCCCACCTAACAATAATGGGCAGAGGAGAACAATGGCAAAAGCCACGAAAGTCTACAAAGATATTCACTATACATTTAAGATACATACATAGTGATTCACTTGGGAGGGAGCAAAGAGCTTTTGAGATAAGCTGCAAAATTCATAGAAAGTTTTAAAGGCCTATTCTTGGATATATTTAAGGTGGAACAACAACAGCAATAGCAACAAAGAAACAAGCCTATTTTCAGACCTTTGGCTGTGCTTACTAGCATATCTCATTATAATAATAGTAATATAATCCATATAATATAATCCACACTGGATAGCTATCCAACCTCCTCTCCTTCTGCTTCTGCTTACTTAACAAAGGGTTTAGCATGTTTGACATTCATGTCCAGTACATAAGATGTTTATAACAACAGGAATTCTGTGTTTTTAACTAGAAATAGAAAGAGAGGGAATGGTCCCTTGCCCTCTCTACATTGGCACCAAATTGAAAGTTACATGCCATCTCTAGCTGTTCTCAAGACCTCTGGGAAGTGAAATGGCCCAAAAAGTGAAGGGTGCAGATCTTTTGTATCCAATGTGCAATTGCTCCTGTAGATGGTGTGGATTTTTGTTCAATGAGAAACGTGCAAATGCGGGACGTGTTCAAATGTGGAATGTCCTGTGCAGCACATGCTAGGGCTCCAGTCCTGATCAGGGGCCCTGTGCCTGTCCGGGAATAAGATGGAAAAAGATGAAAAGATACACATGGAAGGTTAATGAGTGTGTGATTTGGCACCGAATGCTTGGCCTTAGGGCAGGGGTGGGCCCTGAGTGGCCCACAAACTGCCTCTTGCTGATAAGAATTTTGGTTTTTTAACAAAGTGTAATCCAGAGTGAGCCTTTTTGAGCAAAGGCACCAAAACTGTCAACTTTAGCTTGAAAATAGCTTGATCCTGTTGGCACTCCATAGCTGCTCAGGAGATCGCTTATTTATTTAGGCATCAAGGGTGTGTGTGGTCTGCAGGGGACACCTGGAGGGCAAGACTGGCCCCTGGACCTTCTGAAGTTGTCTACCCCTGCCACTGAGGTTAGAATGAGACCTCAGTTCATGTCTTCTGGATAATTTGCCCAGTGTTTTTCCTCATACTGTTCCAGGAGTCCCAAACCTTTTGGGTTAGTAAGCATGTTGGGATTTTGAGCATTCTGTAGGTGCTCCCACAGAATAGCTGCCACGGGTGAGAGGCTTGCCTATTTGTAAAATGCTTGCCATGTTGGGCTTGACCAGTCACAAAACACTCTTTTTCCAGAAGAGAAATAATGACAGTAAAAGAAACATCACTTGCCCAAGAACCTAAGTAGAAGCTAGAGGTGAGATCTAAGCTCCAAAGCACAAAACCACTCTTCTTACTTAAATAGAGATGGGACTGGAGAGCAGAACGTGGCCTTGCAGCAGGCACAGTATTTTTTAATTAAGTCTCAGCCCAGCTTGGAGTTTATGAGCTAGTGGAAACAGACTCCTCTTGAGCCACTCTGCAAGGGTGCAGAATTATTTTCATTATTTGCTTGCTTATTTTATTAATACTTATATCCTTCCTTTTTTACCTAGACATATGGAAGGTGGCATGACACAGTTAGGAAAATGCAACAGGGAAGCTCACATACGAACTAAAACTAACAATGACTATTAAGCAGGAACTATAAAACACACCAGCAAAGCACAGCATCAAAAGAAACAGGCTGCATGCAGTCATTCCAGTTAATGGCACTCCCCCGCAAGAGATTGTTGAGGGAAAGCTTGACATTCCCCATACTGCAGCCCCTTAGCTGAGGCAAAGAGTGGGTGGCTGAGGCTGTGTAGTCCGGATTCCTCTGAACTGAAAGAGTGTATTTTAATTATGATGTGGTTTCTGTTCAGTTCCAAATCCTCTCACCAGAATAAGGAAAAGAATCTTTAGCCTTTTAGGTACACAGACTTGATCCCCTCTTGTTCTGGCTCTGTGCTTTTGATATCCTAATCAAGTCCAAAAATAGAGATGTGGGGGGGGGGGGAGAAAGAAAATAGGGAAAGCTATAATAATAGGAGAAATGGGTTTTCCCCTTTTTTCCAGGGTATTTTTTGGGAAAATTTGGGAGGAAATTTACTCATCAATGTTTTTGCTTCACCCCCACATTTTGGGTTTTTTTTTTTTTTCTCCAGGTCACTAGTCCCATTTCTTTCCCTTCTCCAGTACTGTCTATAGCATTACCAAACCAAACCTTCAACAAATGGCATTTCATTTTCCAAACAATGGGACTCAGCATGTAGAGCTGTTGGCTTTTGGTTCACTTTTTGAGGCTATCCTGTAGCTAGTGAGAAAGCACACTGTGACTGGCAAATGTCCACATGGCAGGTTTAAGTGCTAAGACCTTGGTGGCTATGACGACTTGCAACCTTGAAGCAGTGTGATGAAATAAATCAGATGATTAACTCCCTAGCAATGCATGGGGAACCACTGAGGGGATAAAAACCTGAAGACTTTTCTTATACTTGGCCTTCTAGGTTCTCTTGTTTCTCCCATACTAGCTCAATCTGATGTGAACTGAGTCAACACAGAGATTTCTGTTTTTAATGTAGGTCATGATTTGCATGAGATATATATATATATATATATATATATATATATATATATATATATATAAATAAAGCTAAGGAAATTTGCACAGATTTACAGAGGGTTTTAAAAAATAACTTGTACAAATTGTGGCATGTTTGCACAAACCATGGGAACTGCAAAGTATGACTGAAAGGAATAATTTAAACACTTTCTATTTGATGAGCCCAAATCGAGATAACTCTAGTGGAAAATTGTTGCACTGATGCTGAACCACTCAAAATTGATGGCGATGAATTCTTGATGAAGTAGGAAATATGGCAAATTAATGACAAAGTAGAGAGAAGATAATACTGACAAGGGAATATGCTGCACTCAGGTTTACGTAACAGTCTCGCGGATAAGATGGAATACTGCAAACAGCACAAACCCATTCTTGCAGATTTAAAGATGCAGACCCCACTTGTGCAAAAGACCCAATCTGTGCAAATCACCATTTATGCAAATGGTGTTATAGATATGCCGTTCTCTGTGTGCAACTATTCCGTGCACATTTCCAGAACCCTCCCCTTCCCCGCCAATCTGGCACAATCCATTCTGACTGTCATCTGGGAAATGCTGTAGAAGTTCATAAGGCTTACATAGGATGGCTTTTCCAGTGTCACACATGCCTTCTCCTCCTCCGTAATGGACACTGGCGGAGTCCGTGGGAACGCAGGATGTAATTTAATTGTCATCTGTAAAAGAAACTTGCACACATCCTGCAGCAGAACACATGCAATAAAGGCATAGCTGGGACTGGATGTCACATTTGTCTCCTATACAGCAGTGCGAGTCCCTCCTCTTGCTCCTATATAGGGAAATGTCTGCATTAAACGAAAAGCAAATGCTACATTACCTTGGTGAGTGTATATTCTGAACTAGTCATCTGCTGTGGCAACAGATGAAGGAATATTTGTAGATGAAAATTGGCACGGAGCAGGAGAATGCTTAACTTCTGTGCTTGCTAATTCTCCCTCTCAAAATGCTGCCCTGCTAATTTCCCCCTCAGCTGGGCATACTTTGAATGTTGGAACTCAGTGCAGGAAAGGAATTAATACAGCCTGGAGTACATTTGCAGGGTAGAAGGGGATGGTTAAACATGCCCAGATGCTCACTGCGTCTTCCCTGCATGTCTTTTCCGGCCCCGTGTTCTTATGATGAGGAAACGAGGTGCTTATAGAGTGTAGTTCTATAAGAGTGTAGTAGTTCTATCCTTCTTGCTTAGACATTTGGGAGCAAAATAACTTGGTTGATTTATTTACAGTGCAATCCTATGGCTGCTAGGCAAGTGTAGGATTTTTTGAAGAATCATGTCCAGGCATACCTTGGAGATATCGCAGATTCCGTTCCAGACCATTGCAATAAAGTGAATATCACAATAAAGTGAATCACACACATATTTTGATTTTCCGGTGCATATAAAAGTCATGCTTACTACACTGTAGTCTGTTAAGTGTGCAATAACACTTAAGTCTAAGAAATATACATACCTTTATTAAAAATACTTTATTGCTGAAAAATGCTAAACATCATCTGAGCCTTCAGCGAGTCATAATCTTGCTGGTGGAGGTTTGAAATAATGTGAGAGTTACCAAAATGTGACACTGAGATGCGGAGTGAGCAACTGCTGTTGGGAAAAGGATGCAGATAGATTTGCTTAAGGCAGGGTTGCCACAAACCTTCCATTTGCAAAAAAACCTGGAATCTCTGAGAAGTGTAATAAAGCGAAGCACAATAAAATGAGGTATGCCTGTAGATGGATCCTGAGGTTGCAGTGCCACCTTCCCACCACCACTACCTGGTAATTGCAGAAGGAGCTGCAATATGTGTATCTCTGAGGTCTGAAACGCAATCTTGGAGACAAGGTTTAAGGGCCACTCTGGGACAGGAGAAGCAGACAGGTACCTCCTTTAATTGAACTATCCTGGGGGTACCTCACCCCCTTTCCGTCATGCTCCAAGGTGAAACTTTGACCATCAACATATTTTGCGGGGTGGAAGCGTGGAGAATATTTATTTATTAAATTTGTATAAAAGCCGTGTGTTAGCATCATGCTTTTTGGGAGGCCATTACAGTAGCAATGTCAATCATAACATTAAATTCTCTACCAAAAGAGAAGCTCAGGGCAGCCAACAGTGACATTCAGATTTTTGTTAAAAATAGCATAAAATCCATTAGAAAAACAAATACACAGCAATACAAGAAATAAATAATTCCACCAATAATTTCAACCCCCTCTTCAGCAACAGACCAGCTTATATGCAGGAAGCCCATGTGAATCAAGACTTGCCTGCCTGCCAGTGGAAGTGGAACAGAGAGGCAGTTAACCTAGCCTCCCTCTGTCATTTAAATCAAAGTGATGTTTTCTTTAGTCATTGCCTTTGAGGCCCTTCCCTTGCAACCTCTGAGCATTTCTTTTGCAGCAGATTTCTTGTTTCTACTGCTTTTAAAGGAGTAGTGCGCTCAACAATGGGGTAGGATTCCAAAACAAGGCTTGTTGATATGCCCCAGGCAGTTTTTCAGGATTGCTGCTCTTTTTTTGCCACATAATTATTTATTATTTTTGTTTGGCTGGTGTGCCTGGTAGAACTTTATGGACATCCAGAAAGCATCTTTGAACTTTTACTCGGTGCTGTAACAGTTAAATAATTGGAATAATGGGAGTGGCAGTCCAACACATTTAGAAAACACCAGCTTGGGGAAGGTTGGGGTAAGTTTTCTTAGACCAGAGTCCACTTCATCAAATGCATCAGATTCATTGGGTGCAGTGGGCAGCTGAGCCAACACACACGGCCTACTTTTAATCTTACGCATCCAAGCAAAGGCTTGGCTCCTTAGTACGTGCTCAGAGCAAGGCTCAGCACTGGCATGGAAAGCACTTCCTTATTCATTTCCTAGGGAAGGTAATTTGAACACATCTTATCCTTGCATGCACTTTCCTTTGAGGACTTGGCATGTATATAGAAATGAGTCAATGTATTACAAGGGTTTTTATAAAGAGGCACCGGATATAAATTGTTTACACACACACACACACACACACACACCAAGTTGCTATATCTAAATCTGTCAACAGGGTTTCTTTGGATAATTCCCTGGTGGAATATATGTGGCATGAACTCTGTACAGGGACAGGTGATACATTTACAAAACTAGAGAATTTCTGTAAATTCTGGCTGGTCTGATTCTGTGAGAAATCCAAGGGCTTAGAGTTCTTCTGCACAGGACTGTTAACCCACTGTATCTACATTCTTTTTATTGCAGAATTTAAATCTGCACTCTGCACAAAGAGCTTCTAATTGCCCTGGTCTTATGCTCCATAACCCCTAGGTAGTGCCAAGATATAGCAGAATAATGCAATTACACAAGTAGGAAAATGTGCTTTCTTTTGCTTTCAGAAATAATAGTCCATTTTCTCTGCTCTAATTGAAACAAAAAAAAAAAACAACAACAACTCAGAAGTGAAACCAGAGGTCACATTGTCATTTAAAGAACCTATAAGCAACAGAGCAGGGAATGGCGAATATACCATAAATGCCTCAGTCAGAAAATTTAGTGGCATCCAAGAAGCTCCTAGTGCTTCACTCAGCATCCAATCCAAGAGAGATCACCCTAATCTGCATTGCAATGTTGCTCCTTTGCACAATCTTTTTGATTTCAGGGATGCACTTAATGCTGGTTTGATGCATGCACCTACATGAGAGCATGCCCCTACATATGTACATGCGCGCGCACACACACACATTCCAGTGATCCAGGCACAGATCCTGATGATGGCTGGATGAGGAAGTACAGATCCGACTCTATTCCCTCCCTCAACACACTTGGTGCAGATGACTCTTCACAGGTGCTTCTAGCAAGGAAAACGCCACCTGCATCACTATATCTGGGGGGAAGGAATTCTGTGGGGACTAGGATAAAGCTCAGGGCCCATTGGTGGGCCACAGTTAAGGTAATCAGGAGCTGCATGTGGTTCTCTGGGACACAGGTAGTACACCTGGCCTTGCAATGAGGTGGGATCAAAAATGCTCCAAGCGCTGCACTCTGGAATGCTTTGTAAGAGATTATAAAGTAGAGCAATGGGAACATGCGGTGCAGACCACAAAATGTCTGATGCAGGCCCTGGTGATCAAGAATAATTTTGATAGTATCTGGAGCCACCACAGACTGGGAGTTCATAGTAGAGCGAGAATCCACAGGGCTGCAACCTTTGAATGGGTCATGGAAATGTCATGGAGAGGTAAAAATTCCATTTGGTGAGGAAGGGCAAACACTGGGGCTTGATTACTCCCCTCACAACCAGAGGGTCCTGTCCTGAAGCCCTAATGCCTCCCATGTCCTCGCTGCCCCACAGCACTCACTTTTCCACTGTTTTAGAAAATATGCTCCATGCAAAAGAGCCACAGAGCTCCATAGGGAAAGGATTCACCAGCTGACTCCTAAAGGTCCTGAATGAGTGGAATCCTCGCTCACTGGCTTGATTTCCAGCTATTCATGTGCTTTCTAAAATGAAACAAATTGCTCATGTTTGACCAGTGGCTGCACTATGCATTTTACTGATGCCTTTTACCTCTTCCATACAGTTTTTGCTCGCATCCTGAAAGCTCCTGAATCCTACAATGTCAGTTTTGGCTCTGTGGTAACTCTGCGATGTGCAGCAACAGGCATCCCAACTCCAACCATAACATGGCTTGAGAATGGAAAAGCTGTAAGTGTCCTTGCTGTTCCTAAGATCTGGTAATCGGAACCTGAGTAATTCTTTCACCCAGGTTTCCTGTTGGGTTTAAAACCAGGAAGACAGTAACAGGGAAAAGTTAAAAGGTTTTGCAGTGCTGAATGAATATGTACCTCCTACTTGTTTGTGCAACTCTGCTGTCTTGGGGTACTTACTGATAAGTCTTGAGTCCATCTTGACTGAAAAGCAACTTGTTAATATGAAGCCTCCCCTACCTAGCAACGCCTCCCCTTTTCACGACTCTGGTGCGCCCACAGCTGGAGTGTGGTGTTCATTTCTGAGCCCCTCATTACAAGAGGGATATAGCAAGGTTGGAATCAGTGCAGCGAAGGGCCACTAGGATGGTGGCTGGTTTGCAGGGAGGAGAGACTGAGGGAGCTGGGTCTTTTCAGCCTTGAGAGGAGGAGGCTCAGAGGGGACCTGTTAGCAACATGCAGTATGTGAGGGGGTGCCTCGTAGTGATGGGTCATGACCTTTCCCCCCAGCAGTGGAGGGCAAGATGCATTCCAATGGAGCAAAGCTCAGGGTGGATTTAGAGTGGATGCCAGGAAGTACTTCCTGACAGTTAGGACCCCTAGGGTATGGAATGGGCTTCCACAGGAGGTGGTTGAAGCGCCATCAGTGAGGGTATTTAAGGATAGGCTGGACAGGCACATGGTAGGCATGTCATGAGTGGAGCCAGCTGGAGCCAGGGGTTAGACTAGATGACTTAGGAGGCCTCTTCTGATTCACTCTGTTTCTATGTTTCACTGCATATTTCACATAGCTGGGCTTGACTGTTGAGTTCTATGGCAACTCCAATGTAAGAAAATGTGGTTGTCCACCAAGAACAAGAACAAGAAGAACACCACCAGCAGCAGCAACAGAATAGTGCTAGTTAAGACTCATTAGATGGAAGTGCAAAATTAATGCCTAGAATGCAAAGATGTTTGCGTGATCTTCAGGAAGTGTCATCGCTCTGTGGCAGCACACATATTTTTCATGTGGAAGGTCCCAGGTTCAGGACCTGGCATCTTCAGGCCAGCCCAGGAAAGATCCCAGTCTAAAACCCTGAAGAACTTCCGCCAGTCAGTGCAGACCAGGCATGACCATCCCAAGACGTCAGTAATGAGACAGTATATAAAAGCTTAAATAAAATAAAATAAAAGAACAACTTCTAGGAACCAGTTTCCACCTGTAGCCTACTGGTGGCCTCCACCCTCGCAATCACCAGTTTCAAATTGTGGTTAGATCTTGGTGGAAATTTGGCAGTGAGGAGAAAAACACCTTAAAACAAGGCCTGCAGAGAGTATTCTTCTTGCTTTTAACACAAATTTGTGTTCCTGGAAGCTGTGAGGAACACGGTGTTACATTAAAACAAATCTTTTTTTCCTCCTTATCACTAAATCTGATGGCAGTTTGGTAGCAGTAGGACTCTGGGGATGGCAGGGCTGCAAGAAAGGACATGGGGATGACATAAAGCATCCTCATGGTGCTGGCGATATTGCTCTAGATCAGGGGTCTCAAACTCGCGGCCCGCGGGCCAATTGCCGGGACGGGCAGGGCATGGGGGAGGGGCCCTGCGGCCTTCAAAGCGCCGGCAGCGCCCGGGCCGGCCGCAGGATGAGCGGCCCACCACCACCGCTTGATGCGGCCCAGCCTCACCCAGACTCTACTTCCAGCGGCCCCCAGGTAAGTTGAGTTTGAGACCCCTGATCTAGATGGACCAGTCATCTCATTCAGCATGGAGCGTGGACACACTCTGGACCTGGTATTCACGACGGGGCAGGAAGAGGATGACCTGAGGGTGAGGAACTTATGTTTGACTCCCCTGTCATGGTCGGATCACTTCCTGGTGAGGTTTGTGCTCGAGAGCAGCCTCCCCCTCTATAAGAGTGCGGACCCGATTGTATGGGCCTGCCCCCGGAGCCGGATGGATCCGGATGGATTCCTGAAGGCCCTGGGGGAGTTTCCGGCGGACAAGACTGGTGCTCCTGTCGAGGCTCTGGTCGAACTGTGGAACGGAGAGATGACCAGGGCTGTGGACACGATCGCTCCCAAGCGCCCTCTCCCACCAGGCAGAGTCCGCTCTTCCCCTTGGTATACACCTGAATTGCGGGCGATGAAGCGGGTTGGGAGACGACTAGAGCGTAGGTGGAGGAAATCACGGGATGAATCTGACCAAACACACTTGAGAGCCCACTATCGGGCCTATGCTGTGGCGGTGAAGGTGGCGAAAAAGAAGTTTTTTTCCGCTTCCATTGCCTCCTCACAATGCCGTCCGGCGGAGCTCTTTCGAGTGGTGCAAGGCCTGGTTCGCCTGGGTCCTAAGGAAGATCCGATGCCACCCTCAAAGGCCCACTGTGACGACTTTGCCAGGCATTTCAGGGAGAAAATCGCTCAGATTCATCACGAGCTGGACTCCACTAATGAATCAGAGGTCTCTGGGGAGACGCCAATGCTACCGTCTGGTCCAAAATTATTGGAGGAATTTCAATTATTGCGGCCTGATGATGTGGACAAGGTGCTTGGACGAGTACGTCCCACCACTTGCCTATTGGATCCTTGCCCGTCTTGGTTAATAAATAACTCCAAGCACGGGATTGGGACCTGGATCTTGGAAGTGGTTAACGCTTCTCTGAGGGAGGGTCAAGTGCCTGCCCCTTTAAAGGAGGCGGTAATACGACCGGTCCTGAAGAAAGCATCACTGGATCCAGAGATGGCCACTAACTATAGACCTGTGGCCAACATCCCGTTTCTGGGCAAGGTGTTGGAGCGAGTGGTGGCGGGACAACTCCAAGCACTCTTGGATGAAACTGATTATCTGGATCCTTTTCAGTCCAGCTTCAGATCCGGGTACAGTACTGAATCTGCCTTGGTCGCCCTGTACGATGACCTGTGCAGGGAGAAGGACAGGGGGAGTGCATCCCTGTTGGTTCTTCTGGACCTCTCGGCAGCTTTCGATACCATCGACCATGGTATCCTTCTGGATAGGCTTGCGGGATTGGGGGTTGGAGGCACTGCTTTGCAGTGGTTCCGCTCCTATCTCAACGGTCGATTCCAGAAGGTAGTGCTGGGGGACTATGTCTCTGCGCCATGGCAGCTATGCCATGGAGTACCACAGGGTTCCATTCTATCCCCTCTGCTATTTAACATCTATATGAAACCGCTGGGAGAGGTCATCAGGAGGTGTGGGCTGCGGAATCATCAATACGCTGATGATACCCAGCTTTACCTCTCGTTTTCCACTAATCCAGGTGAGGCAGTGGCTGTGCTGAACCGGTGCCTGGCCGAGGTAAGGGAATGGATGAGGGCCAATAAACTGAAACTCAACCCAGACAAGACGGAGGTCCTGTTGGTTGGCGGATCGGTTTTTGGAGAGGGTGGATTTGACCTGGTCCTGAATGGTGCAACACTCCCTCTTAGGGATAAGGTCCGCAGCTTAGGAGTACTCCTCGACTCGGAGCTTTCTTTGGAAGCTCAGGTGACAGCGGTGGCGAGGAACGCCTTCCTTCAGCTTCGGCTGATTAATCAGCTGTGCCCCTACCTGGAGTACGACTGCCTGGCGACGGTGACACACGCGCTGGTGACTTCCCGCCTAGACTTCTGTAATGCGCTTTACGTGGGGCTACCCTTGAAGACGGTCCGAACACTTCAATTGGTGCAAAATAGAGCTGCCAGGTTGCTGATGGGGACGGGGCGTTATGCTCACATGACTCCAGTCCTCCGTCAACTTCACTGGCTTCCCATTGAAGCCCGGGCCCAATTCAAGGTGTTGATTATGACCTATAAAGCCCTAAACGGCTTGGGTCCTGGCTACCTGAACGAGCGCTTACGTCCGTATATGCCCGACCACTCTTTGAGATCTGCGGGAGAGTCCCTTCTCCGGGAACCCTCCATGAAAGAAATTAGGAGAGTAATTACTCGGAGGAGGGCTTTCTCTGTGGTGGCGCCCAACCTATGGAATTCACTCCCCAAAGAGGTCCGCCTGGCACCGTCGTTACTGGTTTTTTGGCGCCAGGTAAAGACCTTTTTATTTAAACATCATTTTAATTGTTAAAACATATGATCTGGCCAGGGCAACTTCTTCTTCCTTCTCTTTTCTCCTCCTATATTTTTATTTACTTATTTTATACTGATAATTTTATTTTTATATTTGTAACTCAGTGTATTTTTTGAATTTTTGTATTTAATGGTAATTTATTATGTTCTATTGTATTTCAATGTACTTTATTGTGTTGTAAGCCGCCCCGAGGTTTCGGCAAGGGGCAGCATAGAAATGTTAATAATAATAATAATAATAATAATAATAATAATAATAATAATAATGTTCTAGACACTTGCTGGGCTCCTGTCCATTTTATTTTCTCTTTCTGTCTTTGTCACAATGTTTTTATTCTTACTGTTATTGAGATTCCAGTGGATTCCAACCATTAACAACCTATGCTTCTTCCCACCCCCTGAATTCTCTTGTGCCATCCGTATTTGAAATGCAACTCCATTGGCAGAAGAGCTTTCAGTTTAATTTTGCACTCATCTAGCAAGTTTTGAAAGGAATAACAGGCAGAGTTCCAAAGGATTTTGCGCGGGAGAACTTCCCAGTAGATTGTGTTCCAGAAAAATTGGGGGGAAGTGGGGAGCCAGATGGGTTTTTCAGCTAAAATTACATGGCCAGACTTGACTGTAGCCCTGTAATATCTATCAATAAATATTCAAATTTATATTTTGGTCTCCAGAAGCTGGCAGATTGACATAGATCTAAACACAGATGCAATGAATCCAAGACAGAATTCCACCCCCGCAGCAAATTTGATAGCATCTATAATGTGAAAGTAAAAAATTTGGCAACTAACCATGAAAGTCAATAGAACTCATTATGATTATTATTATTTTTTGAAATCTAGAGAGGCTTTGGCCTAAGTGTAGCGTGTTACATTTGGCCTGCTTCTGTTTGCAAAGTTTTTATACCTACAGTTCATTCCTTTATCTTGGCCATGCCTGAGTTGGGCTGTCAGTGATTTGGCATTTATGCCTGCAAGGAAAATGTCCACTGAGCCCTCCCTATTTTATATGTATGGTGAGTGGAACCATGTTGCATGATGGTTGCCTGAATCCTTAAAGAGAAACAGATGAAATAAAGGGCATATATTTGTACCCAGAGTCTGGTCAGTAGCATATTAGATGGCAGCTAACAGTGCAATCCTACGCAAGTTTACTTAGAAATAAGTTGCAGTACTTATTTCAGGCAAGTGTGTATATGTATTGCAGGCTAAATGGAATTAAACCTGGAATTTAAAATTAAAGGGGGACTTTTTCAGCATAAAAGGGGATATTCAGTGCCATCAACAAAGTACAGTTCTAAGCATTCTTTGGGAAAAGGCACCACAGTCAAATTGGTGTGAAACAGTTACGAATGCATAGCCTAGATATACGTAGTCTCTTCTTGGTTAAATTCTTTTAATGGTTTTTTCTTAAGGATTAAGAAAAGCCTTCTTTGGCAGTGAGTCATGGGATTTCTGTATACAAGAAATGATAATTTAGCAATCTCATATTTTGAGTAGAAAAGCTTTCAGCTTAGAAGGGCTCAGCACGCAATGTGTGCTTGCAATATGCACAGGACTTTCTGCAGCTTGTTGCTATTCTGCAGCGCAAAAGCAGGTTGCATTGCTCAGCTGCCTTTCAAACTGTCTCGAAGCTAGCTGTGCCAAAGCGATAGCAGACTTTTTTTTAACCTGCAGGAGTCCTGACAGGAGACGGCCCATATACTGAAGCTATTTTCAAGCCTCTCTGAAAGATTGTCCTGCCTCTGGGAATTCTTGCAGCAGACATGGCAAGGAAAGCATTCTCTGCTGTGTGGTCCAAGCTGAGAATGAACCATTCTGACTCATTTTTCAACCTCTCACATTTCCTTTCCAAAGTCTTTTGCCAGAGCAAAACACAAAAGATTATCTGACTTGACCCCTTTTGGGCTTGGGTGCAGCCTATATAAGTACAGCCACATGCACCTTAAAAGAAAATCAGAGGAAGCTGAATAACTGAATGGCCACGATAATGACAGAATTGTATTCCCCAGGGTTTGGTGTCCTGGGCAGGATCTGGAAAATCTCCATGTTCTCTTTTTCTTTAGACAAACAAAGAGGCTCTTGCCCTTATGTGTTTTAAGAAAATGTGTGGGCCAAAGCTCAGAAACCATAGCATAACAGAAAGGGCTTTTGATCATTGGAAGAGGAGGTTTTTGGAAACAGAATAGATCCCGTTTACTCCCACTCATTCCCTTGTATCCCTATAAATATTCTTCTCTAATTCCATACACCTTTATAGCCATCCAAGAGACCCTCCCTCTTCATAAATGCTTTGGGATCAGGAATATGACCTCTGCCCACTTTTTTTACTAGGCCTATAGTAAAATGCCATTTTATTATATATATATATATATATATATATATATATAACCACAATTCAGCAGGAATCAATTAGAAAACCTGGAGCAGCTGATCTAATATGCCAGATTTGTTCTGAGAAAAAGCTTTGGGTCTCTGGTTTCAGAATTTGGAATCTCCGGGTAAAAATACACACTGACCTAGCTGACAGTAGATGATTGACTTCTATGACTGCAGAGAAATCTACAGATGTTCTATGGAAAATAAGGAAAAGCAGTTTAAACTTGGGATTTTATTAAATCTGGTGCATGAGCTCAGAGTTTACAGCACCTGGATGAACTCAGGGAAAACCAAGTTCATGCCCTCAGGAAATTGCTTCTGCACACCAGCAAGAATAATTTCTGTTCACTAAATACAAGGAAGTGATTTCTGAAGAAAGAAAATATTTTAACAGATTTTACTTTGAAAATATCAGACTGTTTAAAAAGAAATCTGAAACCTGAATCGATCATCTTGTGAAATCAATTAACACGGGGTGTTTATCATAGGACTAGCTACTGGTTTGCTTTAAGCATTGCTGTGAATATTCTTATTAATGTAAGAATGACATCTCCCTAATTAAAGTGGAATAAGGGAGCCCAAGCATTGTTATCAATCAGAGCAGGGTATTACATTTCTTTATTTATTATATTTATAGTCTGCCTTTTTTTCTTTCAAGGAAATCAGGGTGGTTTACCTAGCTCTCCTCCTCTCAGTCTTATCCTTACAACAACAACCCTGTGAGGTAGGTTGGGCTGAGAACCTGTGACTGGCCCAAAGTCACCCTTTTGGCTCCATGGTTGAGCAGGGACTAGAACCCAGATTGCATAATTCCCAGTCCTGCACTTTGCACCACTATACCACACTGGTTATCTTTTAGCAAATTTCATTGCTAAATTATTGACTCTTTAATACTGTCTCCTTATTTACTCAAGTAGTTTTGGAATCTTTTTTTTTTGTGGGGGGGGGGGGGGAAGAGGCAGGTGCTCCAAATGTACTTCTGAAATATTCATCCTAGGGATGATGTTAAATTATCAGGCTTAATCTCATGGCCTAGGTTGCTTTTGTTTGCTTTTTATTTTAATTCTGTTTCTCTCCATTTTATCCGCACAACAGCCCTGGGCCATTGGTTAGGCTGAAAGTCAACGACTGTCCAAACTCACCCAGTCAGTGGGGATTTGAACCTGGAACCATCCACATCCCCGTTCAACATTCTAACCCCAGTGGTTTGAGAAACTGGCATCTCTTTCAAATAGGCTCAGCATTTGCATTTCAACAGTGGTGACCTGCAGTGTCTGTTGGGGATTCTCTTTCCTTGAGAGCTAGGGATGTCTAACAGGGGTGTCAGAGCATCCTTGCCCTACTATGGTTCCTTTGGGTCTTTAATTGGGTGAAACCGTAAGAGCTGTGTTGGTATAAAACGGAGAGAGCCAGTGTAGTGTATTGACGTATTCCACAGGGTTTCAAGGGGAGCTTCGATCTTTTCATGCAGTAAGTGCTTTTGGGGTTTTTATTGTATTCAGACTCACAATAATGTGTGAAGTCCTTCTTTAATGCCCCCATTTTATAGATGGGGAAATGGAGTTAAAGAGAGACCGTAATTTGCTCAAGGCTGAGAACTGAGCAAGGAGCAGAAGATGAACCCATTTCCCTGCTGGAAATTAGCCTGTTCTGCCCACTGGAGCATGCCGGATCTAAGCTTCCCAGGTGCTCTGGTGAAATAAAGCCTTCAGCCGTGCTCTCTCTTTGCTTTAGGTCTCAGCAGGATCCATAGTTGAAACGGTCAAAGAACGAGTGATTGATTCTAGGCTGCAAGTTTACGTCTCCCGGCCTGGTTTGTTCACCTGTGTCGCCACCAACAAGCACAGTGAAACTTACGGCACCGCAAAAGCTGCAGCCACTATCAATGTATCAGGTATGTCTTTGGGAAGGAGGCAGCTTGTGTGGGATTAAATGACAGTTAACTCTAGCATGGGTTTTTACAGACAGAGAGACAGACCTTGTGGAGAGGGAAGAACATGGCTTCCTTGTAATTTGCAGCAGGATAAATTTGATCTAGGAGTGCACCTCGTTCCCAGTGATTTCTTCCTCTATTATTACACTTCAGAGCTTGCACAGCTATAATTTCCTACATATTTGCTGCCATCCTGATTACAGTGTCCTAAGAGCACTCTGTAAACTCATCCAGGAGAAGGAAGTAACTGTGATGGAGCACTATATTAATATCACCTAACGGCCATGTGAAAATAGTTCAGCCGGCCACCAACATCTTGAGTATTACTTACAAGCAGGGGTGGCATGTTGGTCTTAAAAGAAAACATGTAGAATCCTCGCATGTTCAGAAAAATGCCCTGTTCTTTACTCGCAGCATTACAAAAATTGCACCGTTGCTTTGATTTCAATTTCTGTGAGTGATGATCTTGTGAAAGGTGATAGAACAGGGTAGCAGCCAGAGGACTGAAATCAATTTCAGAGAAATGCTTGGGGGTCACACCCTAGTGATATGTGGAGCAAAAGAAATGGGGCGGGGAAGACATACCAAAAATACCAGTACATTGTAGCCTAAAGCTTCATGACTGCTCAGAAATCAGCTATGAACTCCATGAAGTTTATGCTTAGGTGCACATGCTTTGGATTCTGTCCACCAGCCCCGTGGGCAGCCATGGCTGAGCCAGTGCATGCAGTTTGCAGGCGGCTTGCCTCCCGCTCAGGCCCCTTGCCACGCTGCTTTCATGCATACGGCACCCACAACCTGCCTGCCCTTTTGCTTGGTTGCCAACCTGCCCCAAGTCGCCTCTTCCCCTGGGCTACATGGAGCAAGCACAGCCCTTCCACGGAAGTTGGGTGGAGATGTCCAGGCATTCTTTCTGGGAACGTTTCCCTAAGTGCGAATGAGTCAGCCGGAGGGAGAAGGGAGGGGAGGGATGCGAAGCAAAAGCAGGGCAAACAGAGCACATCTTTGCACTGTAATGCCTTCCTCCCTTCCCCTAGATAAAGAAAGGTTAGCGAATAAGGCGCGGCGCCGGCAACGGCAACGTGGGTGGGAGGTAGTTTTGGGAGTTCTCCTCCTGCCTCTCCATGTTGTGTTTGCTCTCTGTGCGCTGCTTACGCATCCTGACTCCCAGCTGTGGGCTGCCAGGATGAACAAACCGCTCACAGCCCCCAAACTGTACCTGGTTTGCACGGTGTGGGTTTGCAGAGTGGGACAAGCCACAGTCGCAGTTTAAATGGCCAACATTGTTTGTTTTGGGGGTTTTGGTTTTTTGTAAGCTGTCCAGAGACTTTTAGTATTGGGGCAGCATATAAAAACTTTAAATAAATAAATAAACTTCAGGGCAAGCAGTGGCCCTTGTACAAAGCTGCTTTGTGGGGGGGGGTGAGAGAGAGAGAGACAAGGGGGCTTTGAGCTGAGCAGCATCACTCTTTCTTCCAGTGATGCTGCTCAGCACACCAAGACAGTGGAGGAGGAGGAGGAGGAGGAGCTGGCCCATGTGGCAGGCAGCCCAGTGGCCTGAGACAGCACTGGCGGCACACCCAAGTCCCACGTGGGCTTCCTCTTTCAGGACTGGAGAGCAGAGTGCAGCTGCAGCAACAGCAGCACAGCAAAACTGCCCCCACTGACCACATAGCCTGCCTCCTGCCTTATAGGAGGGCAGCCATACTTGAAAAACACCACAGTAGGCTTTGTGCTTCAGACTTAAGTGAGTGTGGCATAATACATGGGAGAGAAACTAATCTTTTCCCCCAGAATTTAGATTGACCTTGTCTCTTTTTTGAGCAGAATGATGAACTCTTACATGTAGTGTGGCCAAAAAAATGGGAATCAGGCTTCCTTTTATACTACTGAGTATATTCCATAGTATTTGAGCATATGTTAATGAAAGCTGATGTGCTGAGGGAAAATAATATTACTGCTGGACTAGAAGAGGAATTACGCAGAAAACAGAATTTTCCCTCTTTTGTGTTGGTTCTTCCTTTAACTAGGGCTGTCTAGTCATCTAACAAATGCTTCCTTGCATCCTTTGTAGTTGAAGACTTATTCAGGAATAGTTTTTATCCCTTCCAGTGGCTCTGAAAAAAGCTATCTTTCAGGCTTTATTTGTGCTCTGAAGATATGTGTGTGTGTGTGTGTGTGTGTGTGTGTGTGTGTGTGTGTTTTAGAGCAACATAAATAGTACTGACCATTTCTTTCTCTCCTTCTGCCCTGAACACAACTATTTATATGGATGGATCTTGTGTCTGTACCATAGAATGGAGGTAAGAATAATCTTGGGATGTATATTGCTGATGAGAATGATTTGTATAACTAGCTGTGTAATCAAGTCATTGCACAGCCCATGTTTTGCATGCCAGGTTCAATCGCTAACATCTCCAGGAAGGGCTGGGAGATGCCACCTGTCCAAAACCCTCGATTGCCACTGTTGCCCGTCAGTGCAAACAATGCCAACCTAGAAGCTCATTGCTAGAGTGAATGATCTGACTCAGTTTAAGACAGCTTCCTGTGATCCTCTGCTATGTATAATTGGTTTCCAGCTAAACCCTCCCTTTGTCTTTTCTCACAATTAATTCTCATCAAATGCTGTTTACTGAAAGTGTGTAAGCATCCAAGAGAGCCTATGAAACCCAACTTGGCTAGCTGACAAAAGCACTGTATGAAACAAGTCTCTCCTATAGTAGTCAATTTGTTGCTCAAATTGGATGCTGTATATGAAGAGCATTAGCATGGACCAAGGTTACACCATTGTCTCTGGAATGGTGTTATTCAAGGGAGTGGGAGATGAAAACCAAAGCTAGAAACAAGTACCAGAATAAATAGCTTTGATTAACTTAATCACCCTTGAAAGCTCCTTTCTCTTGATCTTATCAACTGTAGCCTTCACATCTACAAAGGCCATATCTGAAAATGAATTGATGAACATAGATTACAAATGGAAAAACTTTTCTGAAATGAGTGCCTGGATCTACCTTTTTGCTTGGCTATTTACATTTTAATTACTCTGCCCTGGAAAAGAGACTCAAGGAAATACTAATGACTTTACAAAGTCAAGAGACTGAAAAAATAGTTACCTCCTGTCACTCTGAAAGCAAGGATGATGCCCTTGTGCAGACAGGATTGGTGCCAAAGTAGAGCCAGTGAGAAACATGAGGGAGGAACCAGCATCCTCGAGTCAATCCCAAAGAATGCAAACATACAACAAACAATGACAACAGCCCAAAGAGGGAAAAACTCCTCCTCTCTAGCAGTCCAACAAGAGCCGTGCATGTTCTGGAGCCAGCTGGGAAAATGAAAGAGGAGAGCAAGGAAGAAAGACCAAACGGCACCTTTGTCCTTACAGAAGCTGTCTTTAACTTGATGCTCTTCAGGTATTTTTGACTACAACTCCCAGCATTCCGGACTGTTAGCCAAGCTGGGTGGGGTTGATGAGAGCTGAAATGCAAAATACCTGGAGGGTACCACTTTGAGGTAGCTTGAGGAAGGCATGGGTGGCTAGCTAGCACGCCGAAGAGGGACACCCTTGTTAAAAGCCGAGGACACACAGTTACATCGTGTTAGAGTCGCCACATGTAATATTGATTAGGAAACCAGCCCTCGACACAGAAGCCTACGAGTAGTAGCAGAGAAAGCCGCAAGCAGTGTGTGCGTGCCATTCATGAAATGAAATTGAGAGGACGTTAGCACAAGGAGAAATATAATTCTTGGCTCGTCTGCTATATCCACAGGGTGTTCTGCTGCTATCATGTTACTATCACGATTGATTGCTTCCTTTTACATGAGTGAAAAAACATTTAAGCCTGACAGTATAGCAAAAGAAGTGGAATTAAGCATGCAGTTTGCAACCCTCAGATGGAATGCTGAGCGGGAGAAAAGATCAGGGCTCTACAGCTGGAATTCACATATAAAAAGCTGAGTGCTGGGAAATGCTTGGGTCAACTTAATAGTAGAGAGCTCATTGTCCTTCAGGCAAATGGGTTTTCAATGTTCAGCTGAGGAAAGGAAATTTTTATGAAGTTGTAGATAGCGCAAATATTTAGGACTGATTTAACCTGAACTCTGTGACCTGTGTTTACTCTGAGACAGGATGAACAGCACTGATGGATCTGGCTAAGTCTTGTCCCCTCGCATTTTTCTTATATTGAGCTGAAGTTAGGGACATTTGAGGATTTCATGTCTACTTGCAAAATGTGTTCTCAAATCCCAGTGTGTTCTCAAGTGGGAGCACAAGCAGAAAAACTCTTCCTTCATAAATATTTGCAAATTGTCAAACATCCAATTTCATTTGAAAAAAAATGTGCAGATTTGTTAAGAAAAAGGTGCACAATTGTGCAACTTTTAAAATGTGCTATTTTACACTTCATAGGGGGAATTTGTGCAAAACAGATTTCTTTGCACACATTTTATGCCTGATCATGTCCATTTTGCTCAGTTTTTCAATTTGTGCAAAACAGAGATTGCTACCACAAGTTCAAGTTAAGTAGAGGCAAGCACTGATTCAGGGTTCAGAGAATTTGGGTGAAAACAAATATTCATTTGCATAATCCTTGTGGAAGATAATGCAGAAACTCACAGAATTGGCTTGTAGGTACTTGCTAGGCCAGCGCTGGAAGATTTTCTTGAGAACAGACATTTGCACAGTCGCTTGAGATGAATGCCTTCATGAGACTGAGCAGGAAACTGGAGAAGAGATTATTCTTTTTAAATGTCAGGTTATGTGCTGCAAATGGCTATTAGTACCATGTGTGGACCAGTGGGCAGATAAAAGCTAGTAACTTGTGGGCTAGAAAAAACTTCTGGACTTGCTTGCAAGACAGCTGTTGGGAAGACAAGGAGTAAGTGAACAGAATCTCAAAAATTTCCAGCTTCAGTACAAGATCTTGCTGTCATTCAGCTGGAATTCTGTTTTCTATGTAATGTGCCAGACTATGTCTAGGAATCCTGATCCTGTGAGTATGATGTTGATGATGAAGATGATGGGGGGCTTTAGATTATTGACACTGGATTTCATCCTATGGAAGATGAGGAAGGAATTTCTCTCCTGTCTCTGATCCTGTATGAATAGGGAGCAATGAGGTGGCTCCTGGCAGGAACACAGAAACTGCTTATACTGAGTCCATCTCATACCTTATATCTCTACCTTAATGGTAATTGGTTCATCTAGCCCAACACTGTTGACACTGACAGGCAGCAGATCACCAGGACCTCAGGCAGGATCCCTTCCTAGCCCTGCCTGGACATGCCTGGAGTCCGTCATGGAAACTTTTGCATGCAAAGCCTGGAACCCTAGGCAAGAGCTGGTAGGCGAATCCAGGATGCAATCAAGTTACTGCTGCATGTATATCCCCAAATTTCTCAAGGCAACAGACTCCTGCAGAGGTGAAACAGAGAGCAAACCAATCATTGGTCAAAATCTCAACATTATGTTTACGGGTGGAGACTGCGATCCCATGTGTACTTAGCAAGGGAGTCAGTTTAATGGGGCTTACTTCAGACTCCACTCATATAGTGCACTGAAAGCAAGCAGGAAGTTAATTCACTTGCCTACTATGACATTCAAATTATAGTAATTTTTTCTAATTACGCACACAAATCTGCATATGTGAATAGCACATGCAAATTTGTGCCCCTTTTGTACTAAGGGTCTGAGATTTTAGGTAGCCATTACCACCGCTGCACCGAGATTTAATTAAAGATCTTCATCCAGCTGAAACAGAACCTTTAGCTTTTATTTACAAAGGCAAACCATCTTGCAAAGACAATGGTTTCAAAGAAGCATGCACTCCTTCGAAGGAATGGAAAGGAGAATCCGGTCCCTGCTTGATTATTCTCCCCATTCTCTGACTTCCTCCCTTGGACTGAACGCCAAGGGGCTGAATTCTATTTGAAGATGCTCCCAGGGGCCCTGGTGCAGTGGGGGGAAAGGCTGAAAGCAAAATGCACAAGCTGCCCCCCCCCACCAATTTATTTTCACTTAAAGGCCTTACTTTGCAAAGGAGAGTACTTACTTTACTCTTTAAAAGGTAAGCAAGCCTTTGGAGCAGTATTTCAGCTGTCAGAATGGGCTGGAGGGGACTGTGCAAAAGCCAGAAAAACACCAAACAATCAGTGGCTGGGGGAAAAGCGCAGGACTGGGAAAGGGATGTGGTCTTCTGGAAGCCCCTAGAGGACGGGGTTTGGCCACTGGGCTTGAGGGTCTAACCTCTGATGCAGAGTTTATGCTCCTCTATCATCAACCATAATCAAACTTGAAAGCCTCATTATCACCTCATTCACAAGGCAGAGCAAATGTGTGTGTTTCTCCCACCAGCAGACTCTACAAGGGAGATGCAGGTTACTGCAGCTCCTACCAGGGAGAGGTGTGTAGTGCACTCCTGGCAAAGGATGCCTTCGTTTTCTTCAACACTTCCTATGGAGACCCGGAGGAGACCCAAGAGCTACTTGTCCGCACAGCATGGACTGAGTTGAAAACAGTGAATCCCTTGTGCCGCCCAGCTGCTGAGTCGCTGCTGTGCCACTACATCTTCCAGGAGTGCAGTCCCTCCAGGATCGGACCGGCTCCAAAACCTGTTTGCAGGTAACACAAGTGAGCGGAGTGAAGCACTCTGGCCCTTTACCTGTGCTGAACAATTGCAGGAAGAGTCAGGTTTGCGTGGCAGCAGAAGAATTTCCCCTGAAAATATAATGCTCATGAGCAGATAGTAAGAGAATTCTCCCAAACTCCACGTGTGATTTCAGTGTTAGAGACCTATAGTAGTCTCACACTGGTTTAGTGGGAAACATTCACAGCATGATCGTGCCCATAGCAACAACCCTAAAAAGAAAAAAAAAGCTCTAAAATTCAGGCAGTTCGGTTAATCCAAACCAGTTCTCGCAAATTTCATTGTCACCAGGAGCTGATGGAATCTTAATTGCCTTTTGTAAAGCTGATGGGTCTTAATTGTAGCAATTAAATAAATAAATAAAGCTCCATTCCAGACTAAGCTGCACCAACAACAGGGTTGTTGTCAGTACAACAGGGAACAATTTACTTTGATTTTTATTTTATTTTATTTTATATTTATTAGATTATATTTATATTTATTCCACCCCATTAGCCAAAAAGGCTCTCTGGGTAGGTTGTTGCTGGGTTGCTGGGAAAAATATATTTTTGCTGGGAAAATTAATTTCCTCTCAGTTATTTTGAGTAGGATGTCAGAGAAATCTGCAACAGTTTCATATGACTGTAGCTTCCTATGAATCCAAGGACCTGCTGTCCTGGGTCACATGGATTCTGATGGCTTGTGGATTTCTTAAGTGCAAATTTAGTCATAGAAAAATAAGAAAAGCTGGTTGAAAATGTACATTTTCCCCATGTACTGCAGTGTGAAAATATGTATTTTTGGAGGATTTGCTCAGCTTTAGAAATGGAATTTGTGCAAGTGCAGTAATTTGCACAAAAAACTATGACATGCACAAAATCCAGTTCCATCAATGAGCAGACAATGGGGAAAAAAGTCACCTGAAAATATGCAAAACACAGAACAGATTTAACAAAGTCTGTGCATCTTTAGCTATGTGCATTGCAGCTCAGCTCCAAAATTCAGAGGGAACAGAGAAGTCCTGCCGGCCAGGTGGGGGAGGCCCGTGTCCCCGATAACAAAGTGTTCTGGCGTTGCATTCTTTCAAGTCCTGATTATAATAAGACAGTGATCCAGAATGTGACTGGCCAAATAAGTTGTATTAGCAATAACAGTTGCTCTCTATAGAAAATGCTTATAACTATTGTCACCATAAAAGCTACTAAAGTAAGGTGTGAGTTGGAATTAACCCCCGCCACCCAAAATAAAAGAACAATTCAATGGATCAAAATCTTCTGTGTGGTGCAGACATCTGATGAAAGAGGTAAAGCAGGGATGGGGAATGTGCAACCATCCAGGTATTCCAGGAATGCCATTCTCATCATGTTCTACTATTAGCCATGCTGGTGATGGGTGATGGAAATTGCAGTCCAACGACATCAAGAGAGTTGCATCCTTTCCACAACTACCATAAAGAAAGGAAATAAAGATACATACTAAATATTTATTGAAAGGGTTGTTAATGTGTAAATGAAGGCAGATATGGTATACTAAGCTGGGATACTGCAATGTCCCAAACTAATTAGGTTAATAGGGCAGAGGAACTGCAAAAGAACACAAGAAGAACCCTGCTAGGTCAGACTAATGACCTACCTATTCCACCTTTCTATCCCTTCAGTGGCCAGTATCCCTTCAGTGGGATGCCCATAAGCATGACATAAGTGCAACAGCATGGGTACACACACACACACACACACACACAGAGAGAGAGAGAGAGAGAGAGAGAGAGAGAGAGAGAGAGAGAGAGAGACATGTGTTTTCATTAATGTTGGCTCCTTTATGCAATTGTTCCACATTAAGTGCCCAATTTTGTCATTGTATTTATAATGGCATCAATCCAAAGAGTTCTTTTAGATGTCCCCAAAGGCTTCCATGTCCTCAGTGACATTTTGACATACACACACACACACACGCACCATTTCACAATGGTGCACACCCATGATTTTCCAGAGCTATTCAACATGGTATGAAGTGAGTGGCTTGCACTTTGTGGGCACATGGAACCATTTGTGAAATCCCTTGGATCTGGTCAACAGATATTTCCAGCTTCCATCCCATTCATGCTGTTTTTTGGAAACCATTTGGTTTCTCCATCCTCTGTCCTAACAATAACTTTTGTCCATGATATAAATTACACATTGGAACAATCAAGTGCTCATTTTTTCCAGGGCAATCTGTAGTTTCTTTTGATCCCTCAATCAAAGCTTTGCTGTGGTCTATAAAGCAATTTGAAATTCTTTGGTGTGCTCCAATAGCCAATGTATATTTGCAATATGATCTCAAGTGGCTCTTCCTTTTTTGAATCTAGGTCGAACATTAGGCGTTTCTTGATAGATATAGAGTTTTGTCACTCTGCTTGCATGGGAAATTAGTGCAATGGTCCTATAGTATCATCTCCTTTCTTGGAGTTGGGAATGTAAATTGAATGTTTTTAATCTGTGGGCCATTGCTTTGTTTTCCTTATTTTTTGGCGTATTCTTGTTAGGATTTGGACTGTTTCAGTCTCTGCAGCTTGAAATACTTGTGTTGGTACCTTATCTACTCTGTGTGCTGTATTCCTTCCAAGTGCTTTCAGAGCAAATTTCTCTTCACTTTCTAATATTGCAGGTGGTTCTCCAGAGTGACAACATGCTAACAGATTTAGTATACATTTAGTGGAAGACTGCCAAAGAGGTTGAACACAATTATTTGACTGCAAAAGAGGAAAGTTCTTAAAAATGAGGGAACTGGTAAGGAAGAAGCTGAAGAAGGGAATCAAAAAGTTTAAATTGCTTCAAAGCTCTTGGAAAGTATGCAAAAACATTACACCAGAGACATCAATAACATGCATACCACAAGTAGGAAAAGGAGCACTAAGTCCAGGAAATGGACTTAGCATGGTTAACACATAGAGTCAAGGAAGCTATTAGGGAGAAAAAAACTTCTTTCAAAAAATGGAACATTTGTAGAAACAGGAAGAACAGAAGGGACCACAAGCTTGCACAAGGGAGATGCAAGCATACCATCAAAGAAGCAAGGAAACAGTTTGAGGAGAACTTCCCTAACAACATCAAGGCTAACAATAAAGAATTTTTTAAATATATCACAAGAAAGAAAGTGGCTAAGGAAGCAGTTGGGCCATTGGCCGATAATGGAATTAAAGGAGCCCTAAGCGGGGATAATGGGATTGCAGAGAAGCTGAATGAAATTTTCACAGCAGAGGATGCAGAGCAGATACCTGTTCCTGAGCGTATGTATTCTGGAAGGGAGTCTGAGGAATTAAGGCAGATAACAGTGACAAAAGATGAAATTCTCAACCTTACTGACAAACTGAAAGTCAGTAAATCACTAGGCCTAGATTGTATCCATCCTAGAATTCTCAGAGAACTCAAACATGAAATTGCTAACCTTATTAAAATATTTAATATGTTCCTAGAACTGGAAAATGGCCAACAGAATACCAATTTTTAAAAAGGGTTTCAAGGGTGATCCGAGAAATTACAGGCCAGTTAGCTCAACATCTGTTCTGGTAAACTGCTTGAAAGCATTATTAAAGAGGCAGTCAGTAAGCACACAGAGTGACAAGGCCCCTATGTGAAAAAAACAAATCAGGATCATTTCTACAAGGGAAAGTCTTGTCTCACTAACCTATCGGAGTTCTTTGAGAGTGTCAATATGCACATGGACAGGAGTAATCCTGTAGGCATTGTTTACTTCAGCTTCCAAAAGGCTTTTGACAAAGTCCTTCACCAAAGGATCCTGAGTAAACTAAGCAATCTGGGATAAAGGGAGGAGTGGCCTTGTATGGATCACTAACCGGTCAAAGAACAGAAGACAGAGGATGGGAATAAGTGGCAGCTTCTCCCAACGGAGTCCCACAGGGTTCTGTATTAGGAACAATGCTTTTCAACCTATTCATAAATGATCTGGAATTAGGAGTAAGTAATGAAGTGGCCAAGTTTGCTGATGGCACCAAATTTTTTTTAGAGTGATTTTAAACCAAAAAGGATAGTGAGAGATCCCAAAGAGATCTCTTCAAGCAGGGAGAACGGGAATCAAAATGGCAAGTGCAATTCAATATAAGCAAGTATAAAAGTAAGGCAAGTTGGAGCAAAAAAAAAATCACACCTTCAAATATACATTGATGGGATCTGAGCTTCCAGTGAATGAGCAAGAAAGGGATCTTGGGTAGTAGTGAACAGGTGGATGAAAATGTTGGTCCAATGTGGAGCTGCTGTATAAGTAAACTCTGTGCCAGGAGTAGAAAATAGAACTGCCAAAATCTTACATCCCTTATAGAAATCTTTGCTCCAGCCCCACTTGGAATATTATATTCCGTTCTGATCTCCTTCCCTGAAAAATAGCTTAGTGCGTTGGAAAAAGTGCAGAGAAGGGCAACAAAAATGACCAGGGGCCTGGAGCAGCTCCTCTGTGAGGAGCAGCTACAAGAACTGGGACTGTCCAGCTTAGAAAAAAGGCAAGGAAGGGGAGACAGGATAGAGGTGTTAAAATAATACATGGTGTGAAGAGGTAGACATTTTTCTCACTCTCCAATAACACTTGAACCCAGGGTCATCCCATGAAGCTGATTGATGGGAGGTTTAGGACAGATAAAAGGAAGGACTTCTTCATACAACATATAGTTAAAACTATGGAATTTGCTGTCAGGGGAAGTGGTGATGGCCCTCAATCTGGATGGCTTTAAAAGGAGATTGGGCAGATTTCTGAAGAAGGAGGCTATCGGTGGGCACCAACCTTGCTGGCTATGTGCAACCTCCTTGCCTACATACATCAATTGCTGAGGAGCTTGGGCAGGTGCAGGTCTTGTACTCATCCTGCTTGAGCAAATCTGTGGGCAGCTGGTTTGCCACCGGGATGGACTTGATGGACCATTGATCTGATCCAGCATGGCTTTTCTTACATTCTTATGTCATCCTTTTATCTCTTCTGTAAAGCTCCTTCATGTATTATTTCCACCTTCTCTTTATTTCAGACAGATAGTAGGACGCCCTGTTTGTGTTTCAGCATTCCTAATCTAGCTCTGAATTTCTCTTTGGTTTCTTAGAAGAGGTGTCTCGTTTTCCCTGTTATTCTTGGAACATCTGGCAGAGGTCTCTTGTTTCTTCTCTTTTGTTGTTCTCATCTATTTGTTTGTACTGACCATTGTAATGATGGACCACTTGATTATTTCACAATTTCTATTTCTTTATCATTTAAACTAAAGTTATGTAATTCTTTGTAGACATTATTTTTGTTTTATTAATATTCTGCCACAGTCCTGCTTTGGTACTTTCACTTTTATCGGGAGTCATTTCTGGTCATTGTTGCTTTTTTGCCAGTAGTATGGTATCATCCGCATACCTTAAAGTAGTGATGTTTCTTCTATCAGTGTTCATGCCTTCTTCTGATTTTAATACAGCTTTTCTTATGATACATTCTGCATACAGATTGAACAAAAAAGGAGGTAAAATGCACCCTTGTCTAATCCTCTGCCTATGGGAAGCCATTCTGTTTCTCTGTACTCTGCCCTAACTGTAGCATCTTGCCTGTGATTTGGGTAATGAATCCAGACAATCAAGTGCTGAGGCACGCACCTTTCTTTCAGAACCATCCATACCTTCATGTGATTCAAACAGTCAAAGGCTTTGCTACAAAGCATAGACTGATCTTTTTCTGAAATTCTTTGGTGTGCCTTATGTCGGAGACTAATTTAATGGCCCTGTGGTTGCTGCACTCTTTTGCCCCTCCTTTCTCGGGGATTGGAATATATATCGAATGTTGCCAGTCTGTGGGCCAATGTTTTGTTTTCTGAATTTGCTGACATCTTTTTGTTAGGATTTGGACTGGTTCATTTTCTGCAGCTTGGAATAGTTCTGTTGGTATCCTATCTACTCCAAGTGCTTTATTCTTTGCAAGTGCTTTCAGAGTAGCTTTCACTTTGCTTTCTAATATTGTAGTCTCTTCTTCAT
Organism: Varanus komodoensis; assembly: GCF_004798865.1. Lineage (NCBI taxonomy): Eukaryota > Metazoa > Chordata > Lepidosauria > Squamata > Varanidae > Varanus > Varanus komodoensis. The sequence goes on along the minus strand of NW_025335550.1, from coordinate 22,482,409 downwards.
AGCATTCCACTTGGAAGAAGTCTTTCATCCTTTCATCTCTTCTGTATAGTTCTTCTGCATATTCTTTCCACCTTCTCTTTACATTCTCCTGATCAGACAGTATGTTTCCTTGTTTGCCTTTTAGCATTCCTGAACCAGGTTTGAATTTTCCTTTCATTTCTTGGATCTTCTGGGAGAGGTTTCTTGTTTTCCCTCTTTTGTTGCTCTCATATATTGCACTGATCATGCAATAGTTCTTTTTGTCTCTGTGTGGAAGCCACTGAAAAGTTGCCAAGGTTGCAACGCTGTGTAGTGTTCTGTGTTGCTGTTCAATATCTATTTTAATGCTGTTCTTAAATGTTACTGCACATTTGATGTGGTTTTTGCTCCTTTCTTTGTTTTAATGGTATTTTAATTGTAAATTACCCTGAAAGAAAGGGATGATTTATACGTCTACTAAATTAATTAAAATAATTGTGGGTATGTAGTTATTATTGCCTATTAGATGCCAATAGCTGACATTTAGTGTAGAAGCAGACTGTTCCATTTTATGAATCCCCTAGATTGTTGATAGTCACAAAGTTGTGCCTGACTCATCACGACCCCATGGACAACATTCTTGCAGGCTCTCCTATCCTATCTTCTAGATAACTGATCTATAAAGCTGTCTTTAGTGACATAAAGTATAGTTTCAGTTAGTATTAATAATTCTACAGTTCAAGCAATGGTATGTTTACTCCTCTCCACTCCACAAGAGTACCTGGGAAGCGTCATTTGTATTTGTTTATGGATTTACTGCCCATCTGCCAAAAAAGTCAAGACAGTTTCCACTTTGTAAGAATGTTTGCAATTTAAAAAGTGTGAGACAAAAAGGAAAATAGGGTGAGGGGGTAGAAGAAGACAAGCAAATTGAGATGTCATTTTTTCATACTGTTATGCAATGGTGTTATATAGTGACTAGATAGAATGACCATTCATAGAGAACAATCTGGCAGAAAAAGAGCCAAAAGTTGATTGGTCCCGGCCAGGTGGATGGAACAGGACTTGCCATCTCACCTCTCTCCCTCTGCTATAGTCCAACACATTGTTGGGGAGGTGCCTAAATGGAAAGCTTGAGCTTCATCAAAGCTGCATTTCAGGACAGGCCTTTCCCATCGATAGAAGGCACAGTCCTGTGTTGTCATCCTACTTTGTTCAGAGGGTGGACCCACTGTTGGCGTGGTAATTCAGAAGTTGGGGCCTCTGAAGGATGAAACCGTGTGTGTGTGTGTGTGTGTGTGTGTGTGTGTTGAATCACAAGACGAAACATGTTAAGCCTAACCTGGAATGTCCTTGCTTAAAGCAGGTGAGCCACATGTGGCCCCTGGTTTGCAGGCAGCCCCTCTGCTTTTTTTGCACTGAAATTCAGTGGGGTACCAGCAGGAAAAAGGGGCAAAATATCCCCCTATTAAGGGGGTAAAGCAATGGTTTGCCAGCAAAATTTGGTGGCATGGTGGCAAAAATGTGTAAAGCAAAATTCAGTGGGGATGGAGGCAGAAGTGTGGTCCCTGGTGGAGCACGGGGAGCTCTGCAGATTTGCTCACCAGGAGAAAGCACAGGAAATTAAGAAAGTATACGGACAATGCTGCTGTGATCTGATCTACACAGGTGGAATAGTGCAACCAAAAACGAAGTTCAAAGTAGCATTTAAAAATATATATACAAAACATGAATGCATCATATCTCACAGAAATCTAAGATTGATAATAGGATAATATCGATGTATGGAGCAGATCTTCACCTAGTATAACAGTGATGATGTACCTCATTTATAACCTTGTATACTATTTGCAATCCACTGATATTACAATATTGTCATCCCTCATTGACTGTGACATTCCACTGTTGTTTGTAAAACAATGTAGAGAGCATTGCCTTGCTGTAAAGGATCTCTACTGCTTTAAGGAATGGCTTTCAATGGAAGAAAATGCCCGCAAAGGAATCTACAAACCTGGGCTGATGTTACTGACTCTGCCAGAGTGCAACCGACTTCCCAGCCTGCACCAGGACTCGAAGGCTTGCATGAGGATTCCACATTTTGGTAAGTGGGCCACGAACTCTAGATATGGTTACATGATATATATTTATTGTAAGCCGTCCCGAGATGTTCTGTAGGGGATGGGATAGAAAAGCTTTTAATAAATAAATAGTATAGCTTAAAAGTTGCTTTGCTGAAGCTGAAAGCTATGGACCTTGCAAGCTCATTAGCTGTCAATCTGGAATTCTTTCTGAGCCTTCCATCACTGCTTGTGGAGTGGAGTCTAACAGCCAAGCTACATATTACTTGTTTTTGGACTCACTTTAACTAATTAGGTCCCTCGTGTAGTGGCGCACAGGGGACCAGAAGCCCCTCTCAGTCTACTTGTATCCCCAACACTTTTGCAGCAGAATTCCTTGTTTGCCTGGTCCCTGCATTAGCCTGCATTTTATGATCAGCCCACAGAAAGCAGCCCTCACATCAGATGGCCAAATGAATTAATTTTCTAGGCCCTTGCAGCCAGATGCAGCAACATGTTTGCAAACATTAATTTTATTTTCCCTGGGGAAGTGTGCTCTTCTGATGTAGGATATTCAAATAGACCTGCTGATATTCTCTTCTTGCCTATGTCCTTGTTCTTTGCATCCTCCATCTTGGTGCTTTCCTTGCCAGCAAAACCCATTTGTTAAACCCTACCCCTCACCTTACACTCTAAGTAAGAACACCCACCAACCCAGGCAAAAATTGCACAAATTGCATGGGTGAATAGTAAGATGAAGTACCAGGTTGCATAAATTTCAAGCCAGAGTAACACAGAGGAACCCTCCTTTGTGTGACCATGTTTTCCTTTTAAAAATTTGTGAATTTATTTATTTTAAGTGTTTCTATGCCATCCTGTTACTAAAAAAGTCTCTGGATGGCTTACAAAGAACAAAACCCCAAAGAAAAAAACCGTAACAACAACAATGCACAGCATACTGCATCTAAAAATAATAATAAAAACAAGGATAAAACCAATTAATTGTTAAAATACTGGGAAAACTAAAAAGTCTTTGCCTGATGCCAAAAAGCATAGAGCAACAGCTCTAGGCAAACCTCCCTGGAGAGTGTATTCCACAGTTGGGGTGCCACTGCTGAAAAGGCCCTCCTCCGGGTAGCCACCCTCCTGATTTCCTTCAAAGAGGGTTCCCAGAGAAGGGCCTCTGCCTCCGATCTCAGGGAGTGGGGCGGCACATAGGGAAGAAGGCGCTCCTTCAGGTATCCAGGACCCAAACCATTTAGGGCCTTACCAACACCTTAAATTGGGCCCAGACTTCAACTGGCAGCCAGTGTAAGTGATATTTGTGACACATTCTGATATCCCTTCTTTAGTATCTTTAGGAGAGGGACACTCAGCAGGGATAAGGGAGGATGGCAGTGCCTGTAGTGAGGTAGGCAAGGTGTGGCTGGTTGAAAAGTCGGCAACCTTATAATCATGTCATGTTAAAAACAGCAACACCTCTCTCTCAGAATCAGTCAAATATATGTTGATTACATCTTGCTTGTGCTTTTTTTTCCTTCCCCAGATCTTAAAAAGGAAGATACAACAAGTAAGTAGCTCAGAATCTATATTTTAAAGGATATATTATTGGCATTTCTCATGTATGGCATTTTCTAAGTTAAGATGGAAACTTGGTTTGCAGTCTCTGTCTCCAGGTGGCTGCAGGGAGATCAGAAACATTTGTATCTGTTCCCAGCTAACTATGGTTAGTTGAAAATGGTTGCTATATCTGGACAAATTGTGGTTAGTGTTAACTATGGTTAATGGAAACAAACCAACTTCAAACCCACATTATTGATCCTAGTTAGTTTCAATAAAGCATCCTCTCCTACACCTGAGGGCAGCTGACAAGCTTAGTAAGTTGAGGAGAGACCACATAGCACATCCTGTGCTCTCCTTCAACAGGGGCAAATGTCTGGGATTAGCTCACATGGAATGGCTTTTGCCATTCCTCTCACCCTTCCAGCATTTGCTCCCAGCATTGGCTCCCTTTCTATGGCCAGTCCGCCAAGTTTGCTGGACCCCACAGAAAGATCCCCCAAATCAAATGGGCAAATGAAATTAATGGTAAGGCCAGCTCTGTTTCTTAAAGGAAAGCTCTGCAACTCTCATACATGCAAGAGTAAATAAGATTTGTTCAGCCAAATGGAATGTCTTCTCCACCCTTTTACCATTTTGTTTTAATTGTTTTCTTCAGCAACCTGTTACAAGGGCAATGGTCTCACCTATGAAGGTTCTGTCAATGTCACGGCCTCTGGCATTCCTTGTCAGCAGTGGAGTGAACAGGTAAGAGAGAGTTTGGAATCAGAAGGAGGGTTTGGCATAAAGCAAGTTTGAAATTATGTTTTCATCCGTGGTAAGGATCACATCCAGTAAAGTAGGAAGGAAAGTAGGAAGGAGAGTTTTTCTAAATAAGAATTGAGAGAGAGCGAGAGTGCTGAGCTTTTGTTCCTTTCACATTTAGTTTCTTTTTAAGACCACAAAAAGTTGACCTCTTAAGCTGCCTTATCTCTGTTGAGCCTGGAAATGTGAACTGTGAGGACTACAAAGGGACTAAAGTGGGGGACACATTATTGACAGATAGCAATGAAGATTTCCCTTTGACCGCTTGAAGTGAACCAACCCAATCTCCCTCTCCTGCACAAAGGATTACAACAGGACACCGTGACCTTTGAATTCCACATTTCTCTAAATTGTGTGCTGTAGTTCTCAGATAAAAGATAACTGAAAGACTCATGAATATGCTTATTCTAGGATAAAATATCCTAGAAAGAGACATTCAAAAATTTAGCTTTATTTTATTTGTGTGTGTGTTTAAAAATTCATAGATTGTGGAAATTGGATGGAATGGAATTATGAATGGATGCATGCAAAACTGACATAAACCCTAAATATACCAATCCACCCATAATGGAAGCCCATTTTGAGAAGGAGATGGTGATTAGTGGTCCAGCGTTCCATTCCTCCTTGCCAAAGCTTTTGGCAAGGTGCTGATTCAACACATTTCTTTGAAAAACAGTTGTCTGCCATATCTCTGAAAGAGTTGAAAATGACAGTCACTCTGAATTTTTTATGCTTATTATCAGTTTGTAGATACTGTTTCTCATTTTAAACAAATCCTGATTATATTATTCCTCACTGCAGGTTCCTCATTCACACAGAAGTACCCCTCAGGTTTTCCCAGAGCTGTCCAAGGCAGTCAACTATTGTCGAAATCCAGGGGGTGAAAATTTGCGGCCTTGGTGTTACACAATGGACTCATTTGTAAAATGGGAATACTGTGATGTACCTCACTGTGGAGATGGTAAGGGGCCGTAAAGTAGAGTTTGCAGCAGGATAAGCTGTGTGAGTGAGAATTTGGTACAGTGTGAATGCAGTCCTGTGGGCTCAGAAAGCTGTGGATTCGTTCCATTCCATGTGAGCCATTTCCTTGTGGATTTGCAAAAGAGGCAGGTTCTCAGTATCTTCCTATGTCCTTCTGTCCGATACTCCACTAACAGTTTGGTCCCTAGCTAGCTTAGGGTATTTCTGGATGAAGGACTTCAAGGCCCACCAATCAGAAAGCAACGTGCAATTATTTTGTCTTTTCCTCCTTCGTGGATTGTCTTTAGTAAAAAAAAAAAATTGGAAGGAGCACCGAGAAAACATGGGAGAACTAACCATGGTTCCAAATTTGGGAGGGCCCTTGGGCAAGGCAGACTAAATAGGTCCCTTCTCTCTGTGAGGCTTGCTTCTCAGCACCGTCATCACCAGCTGCCATCGTTCCCTCTTGCTAGTGGTTGCTTACTCGATGGGCAGAGAGCCAGTGAGCAAGGAGCGAAGCCATGGTATCCACTGCCCCGCTTCTCTCCGCACTGCAGTCTGGGGCAGAGAAGGAGGCAGGTGAGCAAGCAGATGGCAAGGTGCAGAGGAGGAACATGTCCAGGGCTGGTCCTGACTGCCCCCTTCCCTGTGAAATTCCATGTAGGAGGCACGAGAAAAGTCTTGTTTGGAAGACAATTTCAGCTTGTCTTCTGATTTCCGATCTCAGAGCCCGGTTGTGAGGGAGGTCCCCAGAAATGTTACAAATGCCTAGAGGTCATTTCAAGGCCAGAACTCATCAGCAGAGGAGGCTCGAGTCCCATGCAACAGTTCCCCCAACATGCACCTGTGTTTGCCTCCTAAGGACATCACGGGCTCAGAATGCCAAGGGGGTTGCTCCACGCTGAGCAGAGTATGATAATCCAGGGTTAGTCAGTGTTAGTCACACCTCACTAGGTAGGAGTTCTGTTTATCTGAATTGTGGGATCACTTTAATTTCCACTGCATTGTGGCGATGCCACAAGCGCCCACCTCAGCGAGTGCCTCTCAAACACAATGCATCATTCTTTGTCTGTTTTAGAATCATTGCCTCAAGGAACAACGAAGGCGAGTGTGCCGACTCCACATTTCCCTTTGACTTCCTCATTCTCCCCAACGTATTCCATGACGGTCATCATCTCCATCATTTCCAGCTTTGCAATGCTTATCATGCTCATCATCACTGCTCTTGTTTGTTGCCGGAGACACAAGCAATGGAAAAACAAGACCAGGTGAGATCTCAGCTTTCCAGGATATAATCACCTTTAGGGAAACTTGTCAGTACAAGTCCCCTCTCTGGTAACTTGAGGAATGCAGACATAGAGACACTGCCATTTAGAGATACGTTATATTTTCTAATGCTCATATTAGGCGATATTGGTCCTTTTAAGCACAAAGCCATATTTTAGCATGATGTGCATGAGTGCTGGCAAGTTGTGGGCTTGTATGGGCCAAGCAGCCCTTCTCTCCTTCCCTACCTAGGCTCCGAGGAGCCTGTGCTCCCCTTTTGGATTAATCACAATTTGTTGTGTCATTCAAATCAACAAACTGTGGCTAATGTTAACTCTGGTTTGTTTGAAACCCACCAACTTGAAAACCAGCATCTTGAACTTCTCATGGAGACAGTTTGAGGCTTACTTAAGGCTCATTCACATCATATCATACGGTGCTTTAACGTGATGCCCAAACATAGTAACAGCTCCACATCTGAATGGTTCTCTCCCTGGCGTGAAAATGGAGCTCGCTCGCTCTCCTCTACCTAATGTCTTCCTCTGTAAATATACACGTCTCACCAAGTGCAAAGTTTCCATTTTGATTTAGAGGTCAAGCTGGCATTGCACTTCAGATTCTTTGCACATTCCTAGGACAACACAATGGAAAAGAAGTCCTTGGCAGGGAGAGACCATGTGCTGGCCATAGTCGGTCTGGTCCTCTTGGACACGCCAGTTAGTTATCTCTGTGAAAACAGCTGCTATTTGCAGCTACGGTTTCCGAAGTTTTCTGTGAAAAAGGAACAAAAAATCAGCTCCCAGAGGATTAACAGGGAGACTGGTGTGTGTGTGTGTGAATTCTCAGCAAGAATGAAAGGCCTGCTATTAGATATATGTGATGTTCGACTGCCGCAGAGCAGTGTATTTTAAGAGCATTTGTTGTGGTTACTTTTTTATACCTCATAATAACTATAGCAATGGTGCCAATGCGGCTTACGTAACTGCCCCCTTTTAAAGGACAGAGAATGTATCCCTGGCATGCAAACTTATATATAGGCAAATTGTTCAAAACAATGGCCACTCTCCACTAGTGGGGTATCGCAGATCTACATGCTCCCAAGGAATAATTACAGGGAAAGGGGCTATACCTCCTCTCCTTCCCTAAATGGTGCTATATTTATGGGATATAAATAACTTCTTATCAGGGCTAGCATCAAGGGTGGACAGGGCTGGGCATCTGCCGGAGGCCCACATGAGAAGGAGCGGTAGCAGCTGGTGGTAATGGCAGTGAGAAGGTCGACTTACGAAGGGAGAGAACCTATGGAGGGTGTGCAGCAAGGGGCTTCAGCAAGGATCCCGTGCTGTATAATATTCTGATTGTGTGCAATCAGTTCTGGATATTGATCAGTTTCCTCTGCAGACTGGGTCTTGCAGACCAGCGTTTTTAAAAGTTGTCTGCAGACAGGACGTTGCTTTCCATAATCAGGCACATATGTATCTATTTCTCCACTGTTTAGGGAGTCGGCGCCACCAGCCCTGACGACTCTTCCCTCCGAGCTCTTGCTGGACAGGTTGCACCCCAACCCCATGTACCAGCGCATGCCTCTGCTCCTGAACCCAAAGTTATTCAGCCTGGAATATCCGAGAAACAACATTGAATATGTGAGAGATATTGGAGAAGGAGCATTTGGACGGGTCTTTCAAGCAAGGTAAATGAGCAGTTAACTAATCATGATGTACAGCTGTCAGCTAGTAATTTTTGTTTAAATACAACCCAGGGGTACAAAAAGAAATATTAGAAAAAGTGCAGCTATTTGAACACATTAAGTAATGAATAAATGGCTTCCCTCTGTCAAGAAGTTATAGTGCAACAAGCATTGTGATGGATAAATAGTAATTAACACTATTTGTTAATAAGTGTCCTTAAGACATATTCCTATGCAAGATTAGACAGAACAAAGGGCTATAACTCCCAGCATGCCCCAGCTAGGCTCTGGGCTGGTTGGGGCATCCTGAGAGTTGTAGCCTTGTTTTCAGGCAAAACCTGCACAGGACTGAACCTTTAATTTGCAGTATTATCCTGTACATATCTATTCAGAAGCAAATTCCACTAATTTCAGTAGGCCTTACCCTCAGATAAGTGCATATAGGATAAAGGTGATGGTGATTTATATCTGTGGGTATTTGATCTAGCCATGAAGTTTGGCTCCTTTATGAAATACCTGAAATGATTCACATCAGGAACAGATAATGATGTCATAAATCTTGAACCTTAAATCTTCAGAAGAACTGCGTGACGTCAAAGTTTGATTGCTCTTGTATAGTGCCTAACATGTGACAGTAAGAAGGGCAGAATTCATCTCCATCACTGGTTTCATTTTGGCTTATTATTTATTCATTTTTATTAATTTAAAGTTTTTCTATGCCTTCCCATGACTAAAAGTCTCTGGATGGCTTACAACAAGCAAAAAACCAAAGAACAAAGATCCATAGCAACTATGATGTTAACAATTATGAATTAGTTGCAGTACAGAGGATGTGAAAGATGGTTAAAATAGAGTTTCACCATAATTTTAAAAAAGAGAATGCATTTCTATAGGAAGCCATTTCTGTGTTCTTTACAGTTTGTTGGTCCGATTGCAGAAAATGAACTGTGAATTGCATATTCATCACCTGCATCAGGTGATGACTTGCAGCTTTGAAGGACCCACGCTTGGTAGAACAGTCCCTGCCATGCATGGAAGGAGCCTTGCTTTGAGTGGGGCCATCACTGGAGGGGAATGGAGACCTTAATGCTACAGCAAGACCTTCTAAAGTGTTGGCCCACAGGAAGAGATGCTTCAGGCAAGAGGATGACTTCCACTGGTCCTACTGGCAAAGGCTATAGGCAGAACTTTCCTATTGTCTGGCATCGCCCCATACGCCCACTGTGTCAGTGGAGGAAGCTTTTCACTCAGCTGACAGGCACTGAACATCCTGTCAGTGAGATCAAACTTGCAGATAAGAGGCACAAAAATTTCATTTCAATTCACAAATCATCAAAATGTGCTGTGCTCAAAGCCCCAAATGTGGACACAAATAAAAACACGTTTTCCCTGAAAAAACTTGTATATTCCTGAATTTGCAAACTGAATCTGAAAGATGCTGATGGGGTGGGGTTGCGGGGGAGGCAGGGGAGGAATCGCATTTCCATGCTTCAGTCAGTGTGTGGGAGGGAAGTGCACATGTTTGAAAAGGGGTTTGATAAATGCTCCATCGTACCGTTCAGTGGCCTGAAATGGCTGGGAAAAGAGGGCGGTCTTTGTTCTGAGCTGAAAACATCGCAGAGGCAACTGTAAGCTGTGTGTGCACATAGAAGGCAAGCGGAGGCTGCCCAGGCCTCAGGTGTGACTCCTGATGTTTCCCATGGAGGTAGAGTAGTCTGACTGGAGGACAGCCTTCTCTCTGAAGAGATGGATGCAGAAGTTGTTCAAAGCTGCTGCAACTTTAAATATATCTCATTTACCTTCCTTTAAACTGAAAATCAGAGTATAAATAAAGACAACAGTATCCTTTATTGGCAGCAGGCAAGTCACAAACCACTCACCTGTTCCTTCCTTAAGGTACAGAATACATAGCAGGCGCATTCATCTGTTCCTTCCTTAAGGTACAGAATACATAGCAGGCGCATTCATCTGTTCCTTCCTTAAGGTACAGAATACATAGCAGGCGCATTCGAAGAGCTTTCTTCTTCTGAGCCCAAAAGCCCTGGGTGTCCCAGGAGGCAGAGGGCAAAAGGCCTCTGTCTTCCCTTTAGTGGAGACATTTGCAGGGAATTGTGTTTGCCTTGGTTGCAAAGCTACACAGACCTGAAGTGCAGCTGCATTGCTCTCCTGGAAGATTTGTTTTCGGAGGATCCATTTGCCATTCTTTGGCATTTGGCGATGATGTGACATTTACTGCATCCAAGTGCACCTGTCCTGCTGCCATCTGTCCGGAGCAGACACAGTGCAAACTGGAAGTTTGCTTTGGAGACTCGAACTTCCTACTGCTACCGAACAGTAAAACAGCCTGACATTTAAACAACAGCTGAGCAAGTTGGCTGCATGTGGCCACTTCATTCCCAAGGCGGTTATCATCTTATATATCCTATCGCAGATAGGCTCAGCCTCGACAGGATGCAGCGTACTCACCGGCAAAGCTAAAGGCCCATGCAGATGCAGAATCTCAACTTCACGAAGCACAGCTTGGAGAGAGCCGCTTCACCCGTCGCAGGATGCAGGGAACAGTTTGCCTGTGCAAGTCTCAGCCCGTGGGCAGAGAGAGCCTCCTAAAACACGAGTCTGCCTGCAAACCTGCAGACGGTGGTTCAGAGTGGACCTGAACGTGACGCTCATGTTCTGTGCCACTTTCGTGTAGACAGAACAAACTGCTTTTCACTCAGCCTCGTTTCCTCTGCTCTTCTCCTCTTAGGGCGCCTGGACTGCTTCCCTATGAGCCATTCACGATGGTGGCCGTGAAGATGCTCAAAGAAGAAGCCTCAGCAGACATGCAGGCTGACTTTCAGAGAGAGGCGGCCCTCATGGCTGAATTTGATAATCCAAACATTGTCAAACTTTTAGGTATGAAAGGCACTCCCCCCCCCCCCCGCCCGCCCATATTGTCAACCTATATTTTAAAATTCTTTTTTGGGATGCTGGCTCAGTTGCACAGACAGAGTAGGCAGTCTTCTAGGGTTGCATCTTGAGGGAGCAGCTTTCGTGTCCGAAATAAAACACTGAGACTTGCTCTCATGTTGCTCCTCTCATGTCTGGCTAGCCAGAATCCTGCTAAAATCCCTATCATGAGAGACAGAGTTGCTGGCACCCCATGCCTCTTCCTTCCAGAGCAGAGTTGAAATTTTTCCAGAAAACACTTTTGTGAGAACATTTCTGAGAGTTTTCTTTTTCTCAGCAGGAAAAAAAGATCAGAGGATATTTTCTCTGAATATACTGCACCAAGTTTTGGAGTAGACACCTCCTCCCATTCCCAGAAGTCTAGGACACTGGAGGAAGAAAGGCAGGGGCCAGACTGCCAATGCAGTTGCTGCTGCTGTCAGTTGCAGAAGCAGCAAGAACAAACCTATGGACGAAAAAGAAAGAAGTTGAGCTGCTTCCCATGCTGGGGAAATTGTTGGGGGAACTTGAAAAACAGATGAGGAATTTCTCCTCCACCTGGAAAAAATGCAGTGAAATGGTTTCCCAATTCCTTGGCCCACAAATAGTGTGGGCAATTTCAAGAGATGTTACGCATATGGCTTTCTTCCTTCTTTCTGATTATGTCTAGCACGGTGTCCTGCATGCATTGTTTGATGCTATTGCATGGTGCGTTTCTTTTTGTCCTTCTCACATCGTGGACTGTTGCATTCACTGTTGTAAGTCTCCCCACCTGAATATGATTGCTGCTAATGATAAATCAAAATCAATGTTTATTTTGATGGAAATATTATCAGGCAAGCAATTTTGGGGTCAGAGGATTGAAGTTGCAGGGGGAAATGACTGCATAAATGTCAGTAGGAAGAGGACATGGGAAGTGGACAATCATTTGAATGAACCCTTTGTTTATTATCACCATGCTGGATAAATTAGGAAAGGCCAAATGGCTACATGAGTTCTGTGTTGCGGGGGTGTGGGACTGTTGAACATCTCTTGATCTAAGACCCTTTTACACACATACTGTTCTTTTAGCCAGGCCCAGATGTTTTTACAATATAAAATGGTGTTTGTTTTCCCCCAAAAGACAAGACTGAGACCACCGGCAAAAATTCAGCTTAAGCTACTGAATGTGGCAGGGAGTGTTGATTAGAACACCAAAGGTGCACAACGTTGACACTGTTTACTCAAAATTCATTCTTCAATTTTCCAGATGTAAAGCAGCAACAGTTTAGTAATATACATAGAAAAATGCGCAATTGCATTATTATTTATTGCATGGGCAGAGTGATCCTGTGGCCCCCTAGACAGTGTCTAAAGGGCCATGGGATATTTTGGAGTTCCAGTTCCAATGCTGGACTCCGCATTCAGAGCACTCTACCCCCAACAGCTGGCATGGAAGGAAGCATGCTGGCTCCTTTTCCAAAGTTACAAATTTAACCTTAAAGAAGGGAATGTGGGAGTGTTCCAGGACAGAGGAAGAGACTGGTGCCAAAATAAGCTGTCCAGTTGCTTTGCAGGATGGCAGAAGCACAGAGGTGACCCATAGGATATGCATATCCCTATGAGCTCAGAGGGTTAAGGGCACCTCCATAGCACTGGGTCTTAAGTACTTAATTTCCAACAACAACAACAACAACAACAACTCTTGGAGATGTTGCGTGAACTTGAGTGATCACTCTGCAGATACTTAGATGTTCCTTCATTTTTATTGTTGTGTCACATTTGTTCGTTTGTTTATTAGATTTCTATCCCGCCCCCTAGCCAAAATGGCACTCCAGGCGGTTTGCAGAAAATATTAATAGAATAAGAGCAATATACATAATAAAACATAATATAAATTAGCCAAACTACCACATAGAAAAGTCACATCATCAAACACAGAAAAGGACCCCAGTAAAACCAGACAATAACCTCAGTTCTTAAACCATTAACACTATTAAAAGACACAGCAGTGCAAGACATAATAAATACCATAAAAACTTTGAAATTATCCAAATCATTAAAATATGGGTGAATAAAAAGGACTTCACCTGGTGCCAAAAAGAACAGAGAGAAGGCCTCAGGCAAACCTCTTTGGGGAGCTGATTCCAGAGTCAGGGTGCCACCTCCAAGAAGGCTCTTCTTGTAGCCACCCTGCTGATTTGTTTCAGAGATGGGTCTCTGAGAAGGACCTCCAATGAAAACCTTAGGGCCCAGGTAGGCATATAGGGCCACATGCTCCTGGTATCCAAAGCCTGTTACATCACTCAGTCATGGCTAATTCCAATGTAACCAAAAGTTAAACAGAAACAAAAATGTGATCCATTATTCTTATTTCCGCCCCTGAAGCAGTTGAACTGGGAAAATCATGCTCAATAATAATTGTCAGACTTCCAAATAAGGGTCATGCACATGCAGGAAAAAGCTGTGATGACTGCTGGAGTGTCATTTCCTACTTTGAGCAGTGGGACAATGTTTACTTTTTATTACTATTTTGTAATTTGAGAAGGCTGAAGAGCCTTCAAAGGAGAAATGGTGGAGGAAATATGTTGAGTGACAGGGTGCATTCAAAATGGTACAGGGAGGCAAAGAAGGAACTCATTGTTCACTCCCCACCCAGGTCGCTCACACCATTCATAAATCCGTTCACATGCAGTATCTACATACGCAAAAGCTGCACTTATAAGGTGAGAGTCCCATTTTCCCAGGGACTCAGCATGAAGATCAGAGCTGCAATTAATCATCCTATTATAGGTCACTTCGCTGAAAAAGTCATGAAGCTTTTAAAAGGAAAGGTGAGGAACTTATAGTCCCAGTGCTGGGAAAATGCAGTTTTCATACACCACCTAGGGAAATACAAGGTGGATCCCCCTTTCCTAATGAGCATATTTGTGGATGTCATCTGTGAGTGGAAATGCCCTCCACAGTTTTTTTTTTTTTTTCATTCTTGTGTATCCTGGCATGTTAGGTAGCATGCACACAAACTTTTGCACACCTGTAAATGAACTCTGTTCTTTATTTAACAGCTGTTCTTGATTTCAGGGGTGTGCGCTGTGGGAAAGCCAATGTGTCTGCTTTTCGAATACATGGCCTTTGGGGACCTCAACGAGTATCTGCGCAATCGATCACCACGCAACCTGTGCAACCTAAGCAATGGCAACCTTGACATAAGGATCCGACCCTCCAGCCCAAACTTGCTTGCTCTTTCCTGCATTGACCAGCTCTGCATTGCAAAGCAGGTGGCAGCCGGAATGGCCTACCTGTCCGAACGCAAGTTTGTGCACCGGGACTTGGCCACCAGGAATTGTTTAGTGGGAGAAAACATGGTGGTTAAAATAGCTGATTTTGGTCTCTCCAGAAACATGTACTCTGCAGACTATTACAAAGCAAACGAAAACGACGCCATCCCCATACGATGGATGCCCCCCGAGTCTATCTTCTACAATCGCTACACAACGGAGTCTGATGTTTGGGCTTACGGTGTGGTCCTGTGGGAGATTTTTGCCTTTGGAATGCAGCCCTATTATGGGATGGCTCACGAAGAAGTCATCTATTATGTGAGAGATGGCAATGTCCTGTCTTGCCCAGAGAATTGTCCATTGGAGCTCTACAACCTCATGCGCCTCTGTTGGAGCAAGCTTCCTTCTGACAGGCCCAGCTTTGCCAGCATCCATCGCATTCTGGAACGCATGTATGAGAGGGCAGTGATGGCTGAGAGTGCGTGAGCCAGGGCGGCGCCAAGTGAGCTCTTCCTGGGATGATCAGGCTTGGATCAAGGAGGGTGCTTGGGCCTCATGGCCATGACTCAAGGCAACAGTCCCAGTGGAAAAGTGAAGCAAGCGAGGACTTTTGCTTGAGCGAAGACTTGAAGAGTCAGCCCTGCATTTAGAAACCAAACTAAACACCTCATTCTCAAAATGTCACACTTTTATTTTCTTTTAAAGCTTGTTTTCAGGGTGTTCTGTTTTGCCAAAAGCAAAAATAAAATTCCAGCCTACATAAATTCCAGTGCTAAAAACAAGATCGCAATAAGCTAACACAGCAGCCAAATCACAAACACAAAAACAACTGAAAGAGCAAACCCAAAAAGCAGCTGCATCAAGGCTCAGATTAATTCTAAAAACCCAGCTCCAATTGCCTTCCAGGTCTAGAAGGTCCTCACTGCTGATTTTAAACGTCTCCATACCTTTGGCTCCTTGCCATTGCCTCATCCCAAGTCAGAGCAGCTCGGTATTGTCTGCTCTTTATGGGAAGTGGTTCTCCAAGGACTTTGCCTATTGAGCTGTTTCCAGTCCTTCTGCTTGAGACCCTTGGAGGGATTGCACTTTGGGCTATCTCAGAGCATGTGCTCAGCCACTGAGCTGCATCCACTCCATAGAAGTGGATGGGGCTAGTCTATTGAAAGTGGTTTGAATCCTGCAGCTATATGGGATGAAATGGAAGGAGTATGCCCAGGTCAGTGAGAGCTTTTGTGTCAGAAATGCTGAAAAAGACAGCTTTGTTGGAAGGAAAAGCCTATTGCTTTCAGGTTGCATTGAAGTTCCTCTTTTCAGTCCTGGATTTGTTGACCTAACACGTGCTGAATTTCTCCATAGATTACAACTTATTTAGGTCCCCAACTCTACCCCCACCAACTAGAGAGTTCTGCTCTTGCAGAGGTGTGAACCTATCTTATCCAAATGGTTGCACAAATAGTCACAGTAGTAGCCGCTCTTTGGTCAAGTGATCTTTTACAGATTTTTCAAGAAACAGTGGCTTGCAGGGCCAGATGGTCATCAGATCCCAAATAATCCTACCTAGTTTATATGATGGGACCCACCGTAACAGCTGCAAAGATGGTTATTATGGTTATTAGATAGCACATCAAAGTCAATTAAAGCTGAAGAAACATACCCCCAGCTAAACAAAAGTTTGTGTTTCTTTTCTGGTACCCTCTCATGTCTATGGTCTCCCACCCCATCCACACATTTTTATAGTTTGCATTTTTAAAAAGTTAAGCCTGAGCCTTTACATTAGAAGTATAAAGTACAATACCATGAAGGGCAAGGTGCAAGGTCTCACAAGGATGCTACAGGTCCTGGGAGACCCCTCATTTCTATCATGCACTCCCTCTGCCTGCATTGGTCACCCCTGACCTGCTGCTCAGCCTAGTGGGCATCACCTGGGTGTACTCATGGTTATATTGGGTATATTGATTCAGCATGCCTAATATCCAGCCACTTCCATCTGGCCATTTAAAGGCCAGTCCAAAGATCCCAGCTGGACAGGAAGATGGCAATCATGTGGGAAGGGCCCATAGGACTGCTCTTCCGTGTGGGTTTAAGTCTGGTGAAGCCAGACATGGAAGAATGACTCACATACCCACAGGGGAAGGGCTATGCCGGAAGTTTGTAGGAGAACCTGCTGCCGTCCAAACCACCCTACTTAAAGGGATTGTGATAGAGGCTGGTTTTGCTAAGGCACCATGCTAGCATGTTCCACTTCAAGCTGGACATCAATTGTTCCGTGTCAATTGTTTTCTTATTGTGTCCCAAATTTTGTTATTACTTTTCAGCCTAGAGCCCTACACACATACAGGTGTGAAGACAGTTTATATGTCCATAAAACAAGTCAGGTAC